>NC_071611.1:52340016-52650850 GCF_024509145.1 Vidua macroura
CTATTTCACGTCATATTAACTGATATTGATGTGATATGATAGAACAGTAAGTAGTTTATGGAATATAACTTTTACTTCTTTTTAAACTGGAATACTCTTTCTACCTAGTCAGGTTCATTAAAACCTGCCTCTGAATGTTAGGAAACAGGAAACAATTAGTAATTGTGAATAAAATCATATATAGCATTATATTGCATGCATATCTCTGCATGACTAAGTCAAGCAAACAAGTCAAAACTCAGGAGTTATAGATAAAAATTTTTAAAAATCATGGCTAGTGGAGCTCAGAAGAAAAGCCAAATTGCCACTGAACTGACATCAAAATGACATCAAGTTCTCATATGCCTCCTATTGCATCATAATCCTAGCATCACAAAGCAAAATGTGCTGCTCTTAAGAAGAAAAAGGATGCAAAAACATCTTAGTCTGTCTGTTGAAGGACAAACAAGACAATCAGCACCATTTTATTTTTGTTGCTTCATTTTAATTTTAAATTCAGAAAGGGTGTATAATAAGTTGTTATACTGTTCTTCTCAGCAAAATTTAATCAAAAGATATTCAGAGCTCCCCGTACAACTCTTAAACACAGGAAGAATAAATCCTCAGGAAGTGAAGTATGGAAAGAAGACAAAATAAACTTAAAGATATTTTTTGATTGCATTTAGGATCATAAATTCTATTCCAAACAGTTAGAACACTTTAAACACTACACATTTCATTCTGTTTCCTAATGTGATCAGTATTCGGTAAAGAAATAACAAATATTCTGCAAAGGAAGGTGATGTTTGGCACTGTGTCATATCACCCAAAATATTCACACGTCCAGAAAAGAGAATCTTTGGGTAATTTGAATATCCTCCAGAACTCTCTCTTCCTTGCCAAAGCAATCACTCACAGATATTTGCTTTTTGTATCATTCAAATGCCAGGAGGTTGGCCAGATACACTGGTTAAGCAGAGGTTATCTGTGGATAACACCATTCACACACTCCCTGGCATACGTGTGCTCCAAGTCATACCATAAAAGCACACAATTATGACTTGCGCTATGATTCTCTCTGTGCCAGATGACTGAGGCTTTCAAATAAAAGGCTATATTACAATTTTTAGTAACTGATGTGATACAATAAACTTACCAGGAAAACAAAACCACCTGCTACAAGATAAAGCCCTGGCAATGCTAAAACTCTTTTGCATGTTATTTCATGCATACAACAAAGGGAGATTTGATCAAACAAAAACTTGTACTGCTGCGACAGAGTTCTTAAAATTCATTTAGCCTTATTTAATAGATACCATGAGGTAATTATTAGACTTTTTTCATAAATGAACACCCTTGTTCAAACATAGTCTTGCAATTACTGATGTAATCTGGAACAATTTTGTTTGTTAAGAGAAATTGGTTACTTTGTTAACCTTAACACTGTGTTTCTCTCCACCACTTTTCATCCAATTTAACATTTCACACTGAAGTGCTGTTATTTTGGGATGTGTTTCATGCTTTTTCTGGCTGCTGTACTCTACAATCTTCAGCTGCCTCCAGATATTATTCAAACAGGATTCTAAAATGTTTTTATAGATATCCTTTGCCTTGGACAAATAACCTGTTAATGAAGCAACAAAAGAAGTAAATGAAGTGACAAAAGATAATTGTCAAACACTGTTCAATCTGCACAACAATTTAAAATCTATATGAAGGTATCTTACACAAAAACAGATGAATGTTAGTGGCTCCCCAGTATGGAATGAGAGTATGACCACTTATCGGGTTGGGTACATAAATGGTGTTTATAAAACTGCTGTACTTTATGTAGTATCTGCTATATAACTCCAGATAGAATTATATAAGATTGTATCCTAAAGCTGCAGATGCTGGCAGCAACACTCATACTTAACTAATCTGTACTATTTATACTAACTAACAACAGTATTTCTATCACCATTGTCTAAAGCTTTTTTGTCCTGTGTGTTTACCACTCTCCATATTGTCACAACTACTCTCAACTCTGAATGGCTTCTATGTATAAATGGTGAACAATGCTGGGGTTATCTGAAATGCATAAAGAAAAAAATACATCCAATATAACTACATGATGAATCACACAGCACAACAACACAACAGTGAACACCACAAGGCCTACTTAGTATCTCACCCAATTTTCTAATTTTTTTCAGATATTTTTTACTTGTAAAATTTCCTGTGTGAGCTGTTGCTCAGGTTTGGAAATACCGGTGCTTTTGTAATTCTGAAATATTATCTAGGAGTGCTTCTGCTACAAGAAAGAGTAAAGGAAAAACTGCTAAATTTTCTTCCTCCCATCCTTCTACATTGTTTATAGTAATGATGGAAAAGAATTGTACTTAGGATTCTACTTATATATTCATTCTGTATTCTTCTTCCTACTCTTTTATTGCTTGAAATATTTAAGGAAATACAAAGTATTTTCCCCTATAGTTCAGTTTATGGCAGATGTTTTACATTTTACATCAATTTTAAGGAAACATCATCCATCAAGGGATAGTTCAGACTGAAGGTAGATGCTCTGAAGCGACTTTATCTCCTCTATAAAGAAAGAAGGAGTCTGACTTTCCTAGGGCATTCATAAACAGTGACTTCAACGTCTTGTAGACCTAGCCTGATAGAAGTATTTGAAAATTTCCACACAACTGGAATTTGACAAGCTCAGCATTATTATTTCAGGCATTAAACTGGGTTACAATGGATTGCCATACTCCAAATTTGAATAAGACCAGAAAAGTTAGAAAAAAAAAAGCTTCTACATAAGTCCAGTGTTGCAAGTTCAAACCTCTTTCCTCATGACACATTAGATAATATTTAAGATTTTGCTTAAAATGCTCTCAGATTTAAGTAGCTCACTTTCACGGAGCCTAACAATATTTTATGTGGAAAGTGTTCCACACTCACAAAGATGGTAAATAGGAAAGGAGTTGGCTTTTGCATGTTCCTCAGTTTCTACATAGAGATTCCAATGAAAATGTGTCATTCTGAGATACAAGACATGTTATATATGTGAAAGTTCTTAACAAATGGAATAACTGTTATTCCGTAACAGTTTTGGTCTATTAGTCATGAACTGAGCATATACCTTGATGGCAAAATGTCACACTATAAACATGAGGGATTGTCTGCAGAACACACACAAAGTTTTGGGTTTCTGGGTATCATTATTCAGTACTGAAAACAAACCTAGAGCTGTATCCAAGCCACATGTTAGTAGCAGATCTCGAACTGTCACCAGCAGGTGTACCAGAGCAGCGTGTCTGAACAGCATGATCTCCTTCTCATATATTTTACCTTTATAAATAGAAGACAGAGGTGTGGTCGACATAAGATGTCATGACTCACATTTTATATATATATATATATATGTATATTTGTATGTATGTATATATGTAGTCAGCTTAAAAGATCCTGGTATCTAAGCATTTTCATTAAACACACTTGAACATAGATAACCTTCAAAGTTTAACCTTCAGATCTGGTGGTCTTGCCAAATAGCTTAAAATACAGCATAACATTTCCCAGGTCATCTGACCCAGGGCAAGTGGCCAATATTTTTGAAAGGTGTGTACTGATAGATGGTGGTTGCTGGAGGAGGAGGTAACAGCTTCCCTGGGCATATCATTAAAACCACATTGCTTTACTGATTTAAGTGTGGCAATTCTCTGCACCTAATTAACATCTCAAGATGAGAATTTTCACCTTCAAGAAGGTAAATCTGAATGACATTTGCTTCTTCTTAGCCCCACACACATCATATAAATTTATGGGCTTCCTATTCTGTATTGTGTCCATTTAAAATATATATTATAGGACTTGACTTAACAGGAAGGAATTTCTAGTCTGAAGATAGAAGGTATTTTTGAAAACTGCACACAGGTAACGGTGCAGTTCATCACCATAAACCAGAAATTTTTGAAAACACAACTACAGAGTAAGTGTGTTTAATAACAAAACACATACTTCAAGATGTTTAAAAAGGTTGAGGAAAATAATTAAAGAATAAATTACTAGCTGAAGGTGCATTCTAGGAGAAAAATAATAGCTAATTCTGTGTACTGGGGTTAACATAACTTTTAATTCAAAAAGACAAGCAACACTCTTGGGAAGGAAAAACCAACTTAAGGACATAGGATACAGAAGGATGTAGCTGGAAACTGCCTGAAAGGCAAAGATCTTGCAACTATTCCGCATAAAAAGATGGAAAGTTAATGTTCAGCTCTGTTAGTGAAGGACTGTATCCAACTCTTTACAGCAATCACCATAAAAACTCAGTGAGGAATACAGGTCCTTTAGAAACAAAGGAACACAGTAAGAAACCATTTTATGATGACAGACTGGAGCACTTGGTGATATTTGATGCATAAAAGACCAGCAGGGGAATAGTAATCTGCTAAAAGATCACTACCATCACAGTAAGTGATTGTTTTCTATGTTCAGTCAGGGATTAAAGAGCAAATACATCAGCATAGTCTGGAGGAAAGTGGAATAAGACTGGATATTGTGAAACTATTTAAAACCAGGAAGGAAATAAAAGAAGTATGTTACCAGGGAGATTTTTGTATCTCATACAGACACAGAGAAATATTCATTAAGAATGAATTGGATATTTTCTCTCTTGTTCCTGTGGACCTTCCAGCAAGAAAGTTCTTACTTTCTTCTGCTGCTTTAGCTGGGGAAAAATGCAATTTCTATAGCATGTAAACTGCATTTGAGAGGATGTAAGTTTTCTTAAATTAATCTTGAATTCAAATGCAGATTCTTACATATTTTTCCGTGATTCAGAGAAGCAGTAGTAATTCTCTGTACACTTTTCTCATGAACGTTTACCTTTCTGTGATTTACTGATACAGATATAGATACCATGTTTGTGAAGATGATGTCTTTTTGTAAACTCCTTTATATTAAGAGAACACTGCTGCTGATAATTTTAATATGATAATTCTATAAATCACAGTCTGTCATTCTGTAGGGCCAACTACAGTTCTTTTTGTTTGCCTTCTTTCTCATTTGTGGTTTCATGGTTGTTAATGTTTTCTTTGAGAAAAATACATTCAACACAGAAAGTAATGAAATTGAGACAGCAAGAGTTTATTGCATAATTTGTGACATAATATAGAAACCTGGCAGGTAGTAGACAACCTATTATGTTATCCTTACAACTAGTCCTCAGCTATGAGCTGTACAACTCAAAAAATAACACAAAATACCAAGTAACTTCCTAAATGTTCCCCAAATGAATCTGTATTTTGTTATGAAGATTTCCTGACTCTCTTTACAGTCAAAAATCTTTGTAAGGGGTCACTAACTTTGATGACTGTCCTTCTATTTTTTCTGGTTTTATAGGGCTTTCACATGCCATATAGGAGAGAAATAAAGTCAGAAGGAAACCAAAGTATTATGGATTTTTTTTTCCTCCTCATTTCTAACATGGGCATAGTATTTGGCATCATACAGGCGTGAAAAAATATACCTATTAAAAAAAAAGAAACAACAAAACCACACAAACAACTTTTAATTTTAAAATCTAGCATGAAAAAAATTTTTCTTTGCTATAGAAACAACATTTCTGAAGTGTATGTAAAATCTTTTAAATTGAAATCCAATTAGAATGATTTTGTATTGCAATATTGAGGTTAATAAATGTAATGTTGAAGATGGAGACATTTTTGAAATAAAAGAGGAAATCAGTTGTTGTAACTCTATAAGATAAACCGTTAAAAGATTTACCATTAATTTATAAAACAACTTGAACCTTGTCTCACTAATTCAATCTGTATTAGTTTTGAAGAAGAACAGATGTTTTAAAGACTTACTTTGTTTAAAATGATCACATATCACTTTCTCTTGCTGTTTCAAGAAAAACCTTGTATGATCAAATTTAACACTGTCAAAGCTCCAAGTAACAGAAGCAAGTACACCCAGATCTGTCAAGTCTTTTAGTACAGGAATGGCTGCTTCTTCCAAGAGGCAGTATGCCTGGCATTGGCTTTCTGGATAACACAATGAACAAAACATAATAATGAAGTTTGGTTTCACATACCACTACTGGACATGAACATTCAAAAGACACAGCAAAACATTAATGTTATCTTGTTCATGAAAGCTGCAACATTAATGAAAAAGTTACTTGCCACAAAGCCTCCTGGGTGGTAGCAATCAGCTAATCCTCACAGCAGGTAACCACACTGTTCCATGCATTTCATAACATGATCAAACTCCAAGAGAAGTTAGGATTTTCTACTGCTGTCACTCACACTAAGATTGTTCTGATATTCAGTTGTTTTACAGCAGCCTGATTCTACATCATAGTCATTTTCAAAATGCTAATTTTTGTTTTGACTGCAGAAATGCTTTATTTTCTCTCCCCAATTGCATTAAAACGATTTTGCTTCAACATTTATTAGAAAAAAAAGTTTAAAATAAGCTTAAAGCTATGATTTCCATCTCAGATGGGAACAGATGAAAAGACTACTCTACTCTTTCACTGGTTCTGTGAAAGAAAATCCCATTAAGCACATGGCTGGAATGAATGCATTTCCAAGGAAAACCAAACTAATCTGTGCTAGGCCTACAACTTCCTAGGGCAGGGTATTTTTAATTTTCTAGGTGCTCGTGTACCATTTCTACTGCATGAGAAAATTGTTGTCAGTTATGTCCTTTGATACAATGCTTCATACAACAGTCAGAGTTCAAGGTGTAAGGCCCAGTTATGTCTGAGATAAATCCATTGCTGATTTCTACTGTGTTAAAGACCCTTCCTATTAAAATGACTACTGATCTCTTCCATCTCTATTTCTCATTTACTCAGACAAAAATGTGCAGAATAATAAATGGAAAGTACTGATTGGCATTTAGAGATTTCATTCCTGCTGATTTTGATCAGACATAACTCTTAAGTCCAAGTTACTCTTTTTACCTTGCATGCAATTGGCTTTTGTCTTAAGATGCTGTTCCAAAGCCCGCTCTCACCTCTGTGCCAAAATAAATATCCATCTACTTGCAATACTTTCAGCCACAAAGAGAAGAGACTAAGTCCAATAATTTCTATATTTGTCTGAGCAGTACTATTTTATATAAAATTATATTGCAAAACTATATAGAATCATAGACTAAGTAAGATCATTGAGCTCAACTGTTAACCCAGCACCACCATACTCACCACTAACCCACATCCCCAAGTGCCACATACCCAGGTTTTTTTAACACTGCCAGGGATGGTGAGTCCACCACTACCTTGGGAAGCCAGTTCCAATGCCTGACCACTTTTCCAATGAAGAAGTTTTTCCCAATATCCAATCTAAACCTCATCTGGTGCAGCTTGATGCCATTTCCTCTGCTCCTGTCACTAATTACCTGGGAGAAGGTAAAGCAGTTCCAAAAATAGTGTATACCTGATGGTTGAATATTGACAGTGATACTGTAATATTCTTTATTCTCTTGGGTTTTTTCCTCTGTTTTTACAGTCTCACAAAGAGAATCACCCTCTTTTTGAACACTCATATGCTGCTCTTCAGGCTGTACCACTAAATAATGAAACCACAAGGGAATATTTAGCTAATATCACAAAACCAGCTCAATGAATAAGAAAATTGCTCTATAAATGACTCTACATGCAAAAATACTTTCAAATGAAGTTGTTTCTGTGAAACATACATTTTCTCTTCATTAATTCTTTATTGTTTTCCTGGGCTTATGCAGTACAAAAATCTGTAAGACCCAAAAACAGATTAGGCCCTGTCTGCCTTGACAGGCCAAGAAGTCAGGCATTATCAGATTTCTCTTCCTAAGGGTAGGAATACAGAGTTGGGAAACTTAAGGAGCTGGTACTACTGGTCTATAATATAGCTCTATAGGAAACCTCATATGCCTTTTTATCGAGAAAAAACGTGCATGACAGAAAATATGCTGCTGACCATATGGAGCTCAAACTATGAAAAATACATCAGTGAATTTGAGTAGAAAAGTTTAGATACTTTAAGCCATGCAGAAAGAACGTAGAAGTTGCAAATGGAAAAAAAAATCCATATTGAAAATAATTTTTCTCCTATCATCTAGCTATCTTTTGCAACTTGTTAATATTTCTAAGTAGCCTTCCCTTCTTCCTGATATATACTATGCATGAGCTTCAACTTCTGGCCACAAATCTTCTTCTATCTCTTTATTTCTGATTATTTTTTTCTGTGAGAGGTGTTCTTATTGAATAAGAATATTCTTATAAACATTATTGATTTTTCTACTTAAGAATGCCACTTTCCTCAGCAAACAAACTAATAATACAGAGAAGGCAAAGAAAAATGGAATTTTTATTCTGTTAACTTAGACAAATTGCCTTATTTTGAAAAGATATCTGGGGTTCAAAATTGGATCACTGAGTTTCTTCTACTATTTCCCTCCTGCATATTTTCTAAACACTACACAAAATGATATCTTAAAAAAAAGGAAGTAAAACAATGAAGAGGCCTTACAAGCACTGCTGGCCTTTCTAATTTTCAGTTAGAGTTAGAATGACCCTTGATAAAAACTTTTCTTTATTGTAAAAGGATGCAATGTTTTATATAATTTTTACATCGATGTGGCTTATCACAGACCTCCATATTTTAATGACTTCTCTATATGTCAGGCATAACTGATCTGCAACACTGTGGTCTACCTGTACACGTATCCTAATCTGCACTGAATCTTCTTAAACCCTACTGAGCCTATTCGTGAATGCGACAGCTTATCTTTCAATACACTTGGATTCCTCGTTAGGCCATGCAGTTCTGGCCAGGGTTTACTAGATGGCAGCATAAAACTTCACATACCTTAGTCTCTTCTAAAATTTGAATTATTGCTTTCTGAGGCCATGAAAAGTCTTATGCATCTCCGACAGTGTCAGAAACATATGAATTAAAAAAAAAAAGACAAAACAAAACAAAACAAAACAAAAAAACCTCCCAAAAGATTACATAAGATTGCAATTAAATATCCCAACTCTACAGGAACTATTGCTGAGGCTTTTATGTAACAACTGTTTGGTTTTGGGTTTTTTTTTTTTTTTTTTTTTTGGATGCTGGAACATATAAATAAAACACAGATAAAAGTTATGGTCAAAATTCTGCCATATGAAAAAAAAATTCAAAAAAATTTTTTACATATAATTATATTTTGAAAAGTGAACTTGGAGGTCTGCCACTGTTACTTGCCACTTTATGTCACAAATACTTCTTTTTCAAAACAAATAAGATAATTCTTCTACTTTCTTTTTTCTCTCTGCTATTTTGCATTCCTATTTTGCTGAACACAAAACCTGATATTCTTTTCCAAGTACTGCCATCAACAAGAACAAGCCTACCAACAATTTTCTGTTTTCCCTAGTAACTGTTTTGGTGCATTGTTTGATGATTTGATGGGGTTTGCACCAGCGTAATTGGCTCAAATGAACAACTCTTGCTCATTTCCTAGGCTACAGAAGTGAGTACTGATATTTGCTATTTGATAACTACAATGAATTTGAGGATTACTACTTCTCCAAAGTGCCCAGGAGATCAAATTTAGAACATATGGATGGAAGAGAACTCCCAAACTAAGTACCATTTAGAGTTACTTTGTCAGAATAGGAATAAACTCAAATATTTATTTTATGAGATATCACTTCCAACACAAAAAAAATCCTGCCCCCAAAAAAAAGCACCCTCCTCACCTCGTCCCAAGTAAACCAACCAACCAAAATCTTCTAATATATCTAAAGGAAAACAACAAAACGTAAGTAACTTAGCTAAAAATTCAGTTACATTTAAGATCATAAAAATATTACCAATTTACTTCAAATAATTGACTAGGATGAACTAGCATCTATTGTAACTGGTGAAATAGAGAAGAATTAAATTTGGAAAAAATGGCAGAATAAACTGGTTCACATACCTTTTTCAGGTCTATCTACATAATACTTTTCCTCTCTTTGCGTGACTGTGCATTTAGATCTCATCATAATAAAGTTGTTCAGATCAGAATTATCGTTGGCCCATTTAGAAGCAAGTGTAAGTGATGTAGGCTTTCCACTACAGGATGAGTTGTCTAGTTTAGAAGACACATCTTTACAGCTGTCTGATTCAGATGGTTTGGGGGTTTTCTTTTCTTGGTTTAAGAAGCAAATTGCCTCTTCTGTCTCAATCTTGCTTATGCTTCCCCCAGTAAGCTCTTCCACAGATGTATTTCTACTGTGAATTTTGGCAGATGACGGAGCACTCATGGCAAAGTTCTGCCTTTGAATCTGCAGTGACAAATCGGGATTAACTACTTTCTCTGACTGATGTCTTTCAGCAGAAAGCAGCTCTTGGTTTGTCACAGGATTCTTCTCTTCAAGCCATCCTAAAAAATACAATTTAATTTATTTGCTGTGACACAGATTTCTTTTCTATTCTTTCTCCTCATTGGAATTAAGGATTTTGGATGATTTACAGAGAAGGCATTTTTACAAACTTCTTCTTTGTGCCTTCTCAGATCACTAAGATCCCTTTTCAAAAAACTTGTACTGACTAGTCCTAAGTAAAAATGCACAATATTAAGATACAGAAGGCCATGCTATTGTTTGAAGTTTTCACCATCTACATGGAATTTATTGATGTTAGATTTCTAGAAAGTGGGACGCGGTAAATTTCATTAGGAAGAAAAATTGACAATTTTTGTTTTTTAGAGGGGAAAAAAGAAAAATGCAAACAGTTCCCTCTGAAGATATGCTTCACTAGAACTACAACTTATTTGCACTGTAGCTGCACATCCATCTGAAACACAGTAGCTAAATAATTAAAGAAATGCAAAAAGCAGTTAATTGGAAATGTTCTTGCATGAGCAGTGGCTATCTGTTTCACAATATCTCATGTTACTATCAATCCTTGGAGTTCTACAACCACAACTGGTGCCTTGCAGTCTGGCCGTAGTTATACAACAAAATCTGAATAACTTTTTGCTTTCTTTGCTGAAGTTTGAATATAAGTATGCAAAAACATCCATGAGAAATTCTGAAGTGATGAGCTGTTCGAATTTCAAATTGTCTGCACAAAAAACCCTCTACAGCATCACAAAATAAGCAATTTTCACTGTAACATACTCCCTCCCCCCACTGACCTTGTGTAGGTAGGACTATGTGAATACCTGTTTCATTAAAATATTCCAAAGCAAAACTACTACTTCTTAAGAAATTCTCTGGTATGAAACTATTTTATTAAAAAATGACTGGTGGAGGCTATTCTTCATCTGCACAGTAATAGCAAAGATGACTTTGTGTAGTTCAACACTTTTCTTCCTAGAGTTTCTTCTGAGTTAGTGAAAGTACACCTTAATTGCAGCAGTGCCCTTCCTTAATTTTAATGTAAAACATTTTGTTCTTAAGAATAAGAAATAATTAATTTCCTTTGTTTTTGGAGATCTCTAACTCCCTGTGTGATTCTCTGTTTAAGTACCTGACTCTACCTTTCTATCATTTTTTTTAAAAAAGAAGCAACTTACTTTCTAATTGATATGATGTAAATTGTGTGAATGTTTCTACTTCTGTAGGAAGCAGAGTGTTTGCATTACTTCCATCCATATTGAATTGTTCCAAAATTTCTACAGCTGCTGGATTTAAACCCCTATGGAGCCACCAGCCCTCCTCTAGTGAGCCAAGCATTAGTGCGTCAACCTCAAGTGGCAGTTTTTTCTGCAGTACTGTCAGTGAATGATGCTGATGTGCAAGGTTAACAGCTGGATGCTCTACAAAAGAATCAGAAATTAACATATAATATCAATAATCTAGAAAGATGAAAACAGAATGTCCTTTTGGAAATGAAAGCTCCCAAGTACTCTTGTCTATTACAGATATCTATTATTCATACTTCCATTTGCAACTCTATGTCCATCAATAGATTTAAGAGCAAAGCGATTAACATTATCAGAGGAAGTGTGCTTTTCTGAGTTCTGTGAGTAAGAGGGCTGAGGGTTTCAAATTTTTCTTTTTTTTTTCAAATCTAATAATGTGTAGCTGCATTACTAAAGTTACAAATTATCTTGTTAATTATATGTGGATTATTGTCATGGTTACAAAGACTTATCATAATCCTTACCTGAAAAAAAATTAACTGAAACAGTAATGAGCATACCATACATTATTTTCAACTATAAATCAAAGTACAAATGAATTGGACAACAAAACAAGTCAATATACATAACTTAATCCAGAGACTTGTAAAATGAAGGCAAATAAAGTGAAATGAAAGAATAGTAGTAATATATATTCTGGCACTTTCATGAATAGCCTGCAGCTTCTTTTGGTTTTGTGTATTCAACTTCTTTTCTACTCTTGTGAAGTTACAATATTATTTTCCATTACAGTACTATTGTATTGATTGCTACATATTTTAAAACATTATTTAAGGGAAAATAGCACTCAAGAAGGAGTTAAACAGATTACCAAATTTCAGCTATTAGTTATTTTATATAATAGTAGTGAACACTGTCACAAAAAAATAAAACTCTTACTTAATTCAAATTACCTCCATAGAAGGATACATGGCATACCAACTTCTGTGTTGCCATACTGTAACTTCTTATATGTACTAAAATAATCACATAATACAAACTTCACAGGGTTACAGTAACTGGATAAACTTCAGTGGCTCAAAATATGTGCTCTGTAATATAACATTATCTTTTCTGCTATATTTCTCCATGTACATGGAACTTGTAAACATCAGTTAGAAATTGATCATCAATTAGAAATCCTTACCGACAAGCAAAAGAGAGCTCATATTATCCCGATACTTCTCTGATTGCCATACCAAAGATTCTAAGAATTCTCTAGAGGGCTCTGCAATCAAAATACTATGAAGAACATAAAAAAAATGTGCAGGTATGAAGTTTAGCAGCATTATCTGTTAAATTTTGATTTATAAAAAACTATCTTTTAAAGATACACTTTGTCTTTAAATTTTCAGTTCATTCATTCATTCACTTGCTCATTAATTTTTTTTCCTATCCATACAGAGAATGACAGGAAAGAGTAAGAGGAACCATCAAGGCTGGGCCATGAAGTAAAGCAGCACTGAATGAGAATTCTGTCTAGACCACACAGTTCCTGTCCCAAAGGGATATTGAAATTCTTCTGCCAATGTTAGAAAGATAGCAAGGCAAGAAATGCTAGTCTCAAATAAGATGAGAAGGAAAAGATGGAGCAATCCTAATCCTATGTTGGCATGAAAAGCCTGAAATCTATTGTTGGAGGGTATCCCCAAAACACACAATACTTTCTTAATATATCTCTTCTGGACATTTTGCAGGTGATCCTTGTGCAACATATGTGCTTGCCATAGGTATAATACACGCGTATGCCCACACACATACTTGCTAAATACTTTAAATATATACTGTTGCCTACTGCAAAAAGGAGACTGCATTTTCAGGCTATAAAATCCTCCCAGAGAAAGAGGTCTATGGAAGCAGTTTCCTTTCCTTTTACAGGCTCCTCTAGAAAACCACACATACGGACTGTTCATTCCATCACTCTTTTACACAAAACACAATATATATGCAGCTCAAAGAATGTAAATACCAATTCATAAATACAGTGATTTTTTTTCAATAATTTTGGGGATTTATGACAGAATTTATCACTACCAAGGTTTCATTACCTGTTACCAGAGAGAGAAATAGGTTCTTCTTGAAGTTCTCTGCACAGAAAATTAACCCATGATCTTTGTTGTCTGCATGGAGGAGTTAAAGGCACTTCCATTTCATCTTTCAAATACAGAATATATTCAGCTGGAAATTGCATAAAGCCCCAGCCAAAAGGAAAATAAAAATCAAAATCACAAAGCTAATTGTGAATGAAATACACATGCTTATGAATCTTACACAAGTGAAGTTCTGGATTAAAATAGAAAATATTTTCATGGGACAATTCAATAAGCTATATGCCCCAAATACTTCACATAGTATTTCCAAACAGTTTGGGGAAACAATTGTAGATCACATTCCTTTGATGTAGTTCTGGGTACATACACATCACACATAAGATTACTTTTATAATTAAATCATCAGGTACTATGGCTGAGATTTTGATATTCATGCCTGTTATCCTTAGACGATTCTTCCATAAATGAAGTTAATTAAGTGGGAGAGAGACTACAGACAATATTGTGGCTGCTGTAAGAACAGCCTCAGGAACTTCAAAAACAGTCAGGATTTTAATGAAAAAAATACTCCTTCAAGCAGAATTAGTTCTCATTGAAATTTCTAGGGATGATCACTGAAATTAATTACAACACCAGTTTGGTTTTTTTTTTTCAAGCAGTTTACAAACAAACTTGGCATATTAAAAGTCCTCTACAAGTCACTTTAAATGTTCTTTTTTTCTTCCTTCCAATAATATTAAATGTGGACATATTAATGATTATTGGATTTTATTTGTCCTATTTGCAACTTCATTGATTTTTATAGTTCACGTGATTGCCCTGGTATTAATCTCTCTGACATTCTACTGACCCAAAAGTAGAAATCAGAAAACCCACAGTTGTTCCATGTTCTGTGAAAACTAAGGCAGAAAAATTGTGAATAAATCAGTGCCTCCACAAGGAAAAACACTAACAATGAATTCCCTATTCATTCCACCAGGCAGTAAGTAGATGCAATCATCATACTCACATTGCCTGGCCAATTGGCACAAAGCAGCCTAGCAGTCAGTCACCTATCCAGCTGTTCACAGCTTCTCCTTGAAGGACCTAACAAGCTGATTGTTAGGCAGGAAGGGTAAGAGACAGTGACAGAAAGCCAAAGGACACAAACATATCAGAAAAGCAGGGAAAAAAAAAGGTAAGAAATTCAAGTGGGTACAAATGAAAGCAACATACTTCCAGTCAGTATAACTTCTTTCCCACTCACTTATAACAAAAAAGGTTCAATGAACTCATGCTGTGAACTTCAGCTCACAAACCAGTTTTTGTGAAGAGCAACAATTTTAGGGTTTTAATTTGAACAGGACAGAAGCTGGTCTCAGGACAGCAAAAATACCTGCCATATCTAAAAAGAACTATTCTTTCTTTTTGAGCAATACTATTCATATTTGTTTTTGTCTAGTTATTTATGCCTTTGAGACTGGAATTCTTTATCAGCTACATAGTTAAACTCTGTCTACACTCAGAGTAACATTTCCCTTCTCAGAACATTGCTGACTCAGAGAACTATCTTGTCTCTCAATGCCTTTTTTAAACAAACTCAGTGACTAGAGAAAGACTGCTTAGTCTTATGACTGTTTCTTCACTGAATTCAAGCAAACATATTTCACTTCTGGTAACTCATAAAGAACAAAATTAATTAGAAGGAGAAGACTGTCAGGTATCTCACCTGAAACCTGACACCTAATACAGAAACTGCTATCAAATGGTGTTCTGGCAGTGCTTGCACACATTTGTAGGTCTCTATCCTACAGACCTGAGTCTATCCTGAGGGAAAAAAAAAAAAAAAAAGAGAAAAAAAGAAAAAAAAAAAAAAAAAGGGAGAGAGAGAGAGAGAGAGATATGGAATCTGATTGTGCTCCAAACAATAGAATTCTGCCTGAATCAACAGTGGAGCTAAGAGAGGAACTGGTAATAAGGATTAACGCAGCCACTTTCTTTAAAAGACAATTCAAGATGGCTTGACACTTATCTACTGCAGAAGAATGGACAATACCCTAGAGAAGATCACAGTCAATTTATTGGTACTATATTCAGGGGAAGAGTCAGATCTACTGCACTTAAGCCCCTTAAGCTTTAGAAGTAAAGAGAAGTCAGAGAGCTGAGTAGACACAGATTACAGTTTATCATCCCAGACAATAATCTCCAGATGTAAAAAAAGCTTTACCTTTAAAATAACTTTATCTTGGCGGAACTTGGTGTGTTTGCATTAAGCTTTTATATCAGACACTTTGAAATTATATGATTGTTCCAACCAAAATTCCACTACAATACAGTATCTAAAGCATGGTACTATTAGTACTATTGGCCTGCAGGGGACAACTATTAGCTAAACTTAAAACTTGTTGAAACTAAGGCAATAAGAAAGGTCTTGGTCTGGAGAAACCTCAACATCTCTTGAGTATTTTAGTAACTTCTGTATGGAAAACTATCAAGTGAACAAGCACTGATGGGTAATACCACTACTGTCCAATGCAACAATGGATAGATCTTTTCATACACAGTATATACATTAGGATGAGACGTACATGTATAATCATGTATTGACACTCTGCTCAGATCACATTTATTTGTAAATGTTACTCTTTGTGCAGGCCCTTCTACATTAAATGAAAGGTGAAAATGCCACCAGCATAGCCATTTTTCTGCCTTGCTTAGTCAGCAAGAATTTAGCTGTGAATATAGTAGGGCTGGCAAAGACTGTACATTATTTTGAAAGGTTACACCTAGAACACGAAAAAACTTTAACTAAAGTAGGATGACTAGGTTGAGCAATGAGACACCAAAGCTGCTCTGCATTGGTTGATGGTGTAAACACCATGACTTTGGTTTTCAAGCTATTAAAGGTGGTCAAACAGGGTGTATTTCCTGATCCCAGTGCAGGAGAAGCAAGGATTCAATGCACATTAGTAAATACTCAACAGCAGGAGTTCATTTCTGTAGAAAACATCTCTGGCTTAACTTCCCAATCACATGTAATTACTGAACCATTTGCAAAACAGAATGTCTGCAAGGGAGTTTTGAATCTCTAGAACTTACAAACACAGCACTGCTACCTGAATTGTTCTTCACCACCATCTTTTGAAAGCATTTCTATCAGACTTTAACAAAATTCAAACTGAGTTTTTTGACTCCACAGTTTTAACCAATTTGCCTTAAGTTTCATCTACCCTCTCTCAGTAGATGAGTTGCTAGATTAAAAAAAGATCTAAAAATCGAATAAAGTGCAAAAGTTATAGACATTGTTTACATCCAAAAGCAAGATGAAGGAATTGTAAAGTTGGTTGTGTTTAGACTATAAGGCTCTAGAAAGGAGTATGGCACTTCTACCTCTTTATGGTGTGGGTACAAAATAATATATTACACAAAGTGAATCTTCTTACCTATGTTCTCCCACAAACAAAGTATTAGAGAAACTACTTGAATAATTTATCTTAAATATCACCCCTTGATTTATACAGATCTTCCTACCTGACTCACAGAATTCCAACATACTTGAGCTAATACTGGAGCAAACCTCTTGTGGCATGGCACAGTACTTGGAAATTTCTATTTTGTATGTAATTTCTGCTTTGAGATCTGAAAACAGATTTTAAAAGGTGCCATAAATAAACCATTTCTTAATTTTTCCTGTCAGAGCATTCAGTGTTTTTATTGAACCTCCATGGTATATTGTTATGAAAAATTAGTCATGTGTAGTAACCCCAGATACCTTAGCTGATTAGAGCAGCGCTCAGTCTTGTCCCGTAAGTGACAGAAGAAGTCCCCCACAGTATTGTATAGTCACTATCTGAATTATCCCAAGATCTAATGACTACAATAACTTCCAGAACAACTGTATTAAGTAGCCTAAATATAGTTTACTAGGAGTATGTGTCTGTAGATTCTTTTGCTACCAAAAAAGGACTAAAACAAAATGAACCCCAGTAGGTTTACTTTTATGTACGGAATCCTCAAATCCTTGCAATCTCATCTTGAAACATGACACATACTAAATATATGGAATGCACATGAAACTGTTTTAGTCAAATATGCACTTTTAAAAGTTTTCTTTCTGTCATCAGTAAGAGACTGGTTTACTTCAAACTGGTACCCTATGAGACACAGAATTCAGCACACATCCTCCATCTTCAGAAGCATTAAGCCTCCTTCTTTGAGCTGCTTCCTGTCCACCAAAAAAAGTGGAAAATTATTTATTTTGACTTTAAAAAAAACTACAAAAAACCAACCCTCAGGCAATGCCTTTTTCTTTTAACTAAACAAAATACTGTCATACAAATCAATCCATTAGCCAATAACTGTCATCAAAATTATATTTATCTGTAGTCTAAAAGCATTTAGTAATTTTTCTAAAATTCCTTTAAAAGAAACTATTACTGTCATTGGGAATAATCCTGTTATCCATGGAATTATTTAACCATTTTCCCCTCAGAAATCTGCCTTTGTGTTTGCAATTACAATGCAACAAAAGCTTTTTTTGTGGTATGACTGTTATGCATATAATCCTCTTGGGAATGTCTCTGCAAGTAAACTTAAAAACATATTAGAGAGCACAAGAGCAAATGATTATAGCTATGTTGATTATATATCACAAATCATGGCTCATATTACATTTGTGTTCAAGATTACAACACAACCCTGGACTAAATCAAATGGCAAGTAGTTTACTACCTGTTAAGGAGACATTTCTAATACCAGAAATTTGGTTGTAACACAGGTCCTAGTTCATCCACAGAAATTCTCATCTGATTAGCTGGGAAGTAATTGTGTTAAATATGTTGTAATGAAAGGAAAATCAGGTCAAGCACTTAAGAAAACCAACCCTCACCTTCTCTAATCACTTGCTTGCAACGGTCTTCATCATCTACAGGGACTGGAGCTAAATTTAACATCTCCTTTAGTTGCAAGTATAATGGAATCTTAGCACAATCAGATCTGCCATTGTTAGGTTTGCCGAATTCTAAATCAACAGGCAACAGGAAATACTAAAAAAAATATTAATCACAACAGAATGACCAGTAAATTTCCTTTCATATTACTGTACAGTCAAAGCTTCTTTAAAATTTTGAAATAACTTAATTTTAAACTAATTTAAGAGCTCTTAGGAGAGAAATCAGTTGACATTTATACAACACACACAAAGCTTCACTCAATGCAGGGTAAAATACAATGTTACACAACTTCAGTTTGAGTCAGTGGAGTGTAAAAATTATGTCTTAACTTACTGTTCCCAACCAAGTACAATCCTCATTTATTTTACTGAAAGTTTGTTTTTTAAAATTTTGAAAAATAGAACAAAAAGTAGATTTGACTTCTTTAAAAAAAAAACCAAGCTGACCCCCCAAATCCCAGAACGTCTTGTAGCCTTCCCTTTCCTGAGCTCATGTCATGGCTTCCTGTTCTGATTAATTTTTATTCTTAGTTTAACAAATATTTACATAAAACTGCAAACACATCAGGTACCAGGACAAACAGCTTGTCAGAGCAGAGATTCCTAAAAACAGCATCCAAGAATTAAAAAACTACAAATAATAACAGTGTTTTCTAATCTTGGAAGCATGATAGCTCGAAATATTTGGGAAATATGAAAAGAACTCAGTAAGATGACTTGCAGGTGAACAAACACACATGCATAACATAGAATAACCACTAATATAATATACAGTATGAAACAACAGGATGATACCTCTTCATCTTTCATAGATACAGTACAGAAACTCTCTTTAATCCTCTGCAATTCATTTTGACTCTCTTCCACCTTCATTCCATTTTGGAAAGTCAAACATTCTCTTTAAAAGATCATAAAAGAAAGTAAGTGAATTCTTTGTATTACCTAATGTCTAAGATTAAAACTCTTAGCAATAGTCTTGAAGCCATATACATGGCAAAAGTTTTTCTAAATCCATGACTTTTCTATGAAGGCAATTCCAAGTGATGCTGTACTTATCTGTGTAATCAACCAAGGAAAATTTTTAAGAAATAATACATTATATGCAGAGTATAAATGCTTAATATTAGGGTCTGCCTTAAACAGTTACAGAAAAAAACCTTCATATTATAATTCTTCAACCTCCCAGCACAGAAGTCCCCTCATGTAAAAGCGCTTTCTGCAAAAGCTGCTGATCTAATTTCTTCCAGTGTCAAATTTTTTTACTAGACAGAAAATCTCTGTAATCTATTTGCCTTATTTCTCTTTTGCCACCTTTCATTCCTATTTTCAGGAAAGATTCAGCATGAATTATGTTCTGATCTAATTTCTTCCAGTGTCAAATTTTTTTACTAGACAGAAAATCTCTGTAATCTATTTGCCTTATTTCTCTTCTGCCACCTTTCATTCCTATTTTCAGGAAAGTTTCAGCATGAAAGAAGGCAGAGTGTGCTTATTACTAGTTAAAGTGAAAACTAAAAGTATGTTCCTGGTTTAACTGAAAAACTTTAAAACACTTGGAAATAAAACTCAGGAATTAAGCTACTACTTGCATTGTAAAGCAAGGACACAAGAAGCACAGGGATGAAGATTTGTCAGGTAGAAAGTAAGAGCTTCATCAGGCTTGCCCTTTGTGCCAATTACAGGTACTAAATCTATAGTAACTTTTCAGGGGAGTAACTTCATCAGTCCCTGACACCACTATTTTCTGGAGGAATATTTTAGACCACAGAGTTCTGTGTCCATCCTTGGAATAGTTATTAATTTTAACTCAAGTTGAAGTCTGTCTAATTGAATCCCTTTCTCTAAATGCATCTCCCTGTGTGCTGCAGTAGGAGATCTGGACTCCCACCTTGGACAGGTCCATGCTAGTCAACCACAGATCAGGAGGTCAGAGCTATTTCTGTAAAGCTTCATACTAGCATTTTTTTTTCTCCCATTACTGGTATTTCTGAAAGTCATTACAGAATGCAGATCATGTTCTCTTCACTGGGTATTTACAGTATTCACACAGTCTTACATCCAAGATTCACTGCAAGACTGGGGCTCATCTTCGAAAAAACAGGCAAACAACCCCATTCCTCTTTGTTCTACTATATGGATACAGTTGATTCAGTTAAAATCTGTTTTACCTTGCCTGTCAGTCATGCAACCCTTCCAAGCACGAAGGAAGCAATACAAGTAGTCCAGACATGAAGTAAATCAGTGCAAGATTTAGCCAGACTTTATGAATGTATGTACACAAGGGGTATATTAACAAAATACTAGGCCCATTTTTGATACAACATACCTGTTTAAATGTACTGGTTTGTTCAAATTCATGACATAGGTATAATTCAATTAAATTCAATCAACCTAACAATACAAAACTGAGCAAAACCATAAGAATAATTAATATTTAAACTTGAAGAAATACAATTCAACAGGGCAAGAACATGGATTTGCTGGCAGCACATCTGAGAGGATAGAAAAAAAGAGCATGGAAGCATATGTAAAATCCTAGCCCTACTAAATTTAGTGATACTTTCATGATATGGAATCAATCAGTTTGAGGAAGGACTAGGTCCCTTAAAGATGCACATTATTTCAGTATTCCATAACTAATATCCTGATTGCATTTCACAGCCATAGAATGTAAAAATGACAATTTCATTAATCTAGTTTTCTTAATGCATATAAATTTCACCCTCCTGATTTTTTCCTAAAAGCTGAAGTCTTTACCTGTTGCAAACATAAACTAGTTACAAAAGTAAAATACAACAAATGTAAAAATGTTAATGGCATAATACACAGACTATGTTTTATGTTTAATCTTATACAGAGTTTTGTAGGTACCTGAAAATATTCTCTGCTGTTAAAAACTGCCCTTCAAAATCCAAAAGGGGATCTTTCACTAAAAAAAACTGTAGTCTGCTCAGAAGTATAGATAAAGTTGGTAATTTTTTATTAAAATTTTCAAGATTATCAATAAAAACAAACTCCTCTTCCAAACATAAATCTGACAAAATAGAAGAAAAAAAACACATTATAAAACAAGATAAAAATACTAAGAATTATCAGAATAAAGAGAATTATTCAGCAACTGTTGGAATACTATGAATGTTAGCAAAACAATAACTGCTTTTAATTTTAAGCTTAAAAATCCTAAAACATTTGAAGTGCAATGAAGTCTAGACTTCTACAGTTCACATGATAACCTCTAGTTTTCTTTAGCATTTTCTTTTGTCTTACATAATACCTGCTAAAAACAAAAGGTATTTTTTTTGTTTCCTTGTTTGCACTTTCAAGTATGATAAAGGAACTTCTGAAGTAGGTTCTGGCCAAGAAACTTAGCTCAGTGCAATTTTAAATGTACAAATGATGCACCCTCTCCATACATGTTTAAACCTAATTGCAGATTCCCTAATTATGAAGAAAAAAAATTACAAAAAAGGTTGAAAATTACTGTGATTTCAAGAAAGATGATATTATATCAACACAGGCTGGGGAATGAACAAGTCAAGAGCAGCCCTTTGAGCAGGACTGTGGGATGCTGGACATGACCCAGACATAGGCACTCCCAGCCCAGAAAGCCAAACCTGTCCTGGGCTGCAACCAAAGCAGCATGGCCAGCAGGGGAGAGAGGGGATGCTATTCCTCTGCTCTGCTCTGGTGAGAGCCCAGCTGGAACCCTGCATCCAGCTCTGCGCTCCTCAGTAGAAAAAGAGACATGGACCTCTTGGAGCAGGTCAAGTGGAGGGAATCACAGAACAATCAGAGGAAAGGAACACCTCTCCTGTAAGAAAAGCCTGAAAAAATTGACATATGTTATGCCTGGTGAGGAGATGACTCCAGGAAAACCTTACTGTGGCTTTTCAGTACTTAAAGAAGGCTTATAAGGAAGGTGGGGATAGACCTTTTGGGTTGTAGGTTCTAAACTTAAAGAGGGATAATTTAAATTAGATATAAGGAAGCAGTTTCTTCCAACAAGGGAGGTGGTCAATGCCCTATCCCCAGAGGTGAGGCGGTTCCATCCCCAGAGTTGAGGTGTTCAAGGTGAGGTTGGGTGAGGATCTGACCAACCTGAGCGGAATACAGAGGTGTTGCACTCCCATAAAAGGTCCTTTCTAACCCAAACCATCACATTATTCTATTTCTTTTGAGTTTAAACTACTGCTCTCCTGAGACAGAAGTGATGCAGTAATCACATTAGACACATTCCCTTATATTTGCAGTATGAAATACAGATGTATCTACACACACATATTTTACACATATATAATACATATAGAAGGGTAAAGGGAGTTTTTTGTTCTTCTTCCATATTTTTTACCAATGTGGAAGTCTCCTTATTCCCACATCTCCCTTTCACTCCTTGGATGATTCCCTGTCTGTAATAACTCTCTGTTCTCTCATAGTACCTGGAAATGATGGATACTGATTATGTTCCCACCAAACTCTTTGAGTTCTAACTCAAACAGATCTCCATAAAGAAATCTATCTTAGACTTCTTCTGGCTTGTATCTCTCTCGAGCTATTAAAACAAGCCCTGCTTCTCCAGGAATAAATCTGTCTTTAGTGGTTATACCTTATGCAACTGAAAATGATTTCATGCAACCCAAATGATTTCCTCAATGTCTCTAGAACATGCACAAAAAATCACAAAAGTTAACAAGGTTACTCAAACAAAACTCAGAAAATAATTAATTGAACATTTTACCTTGCTGTGGTTCTTTAAATTCAGCGGCATAGTCAATCTTCAGATATTTGTCTTGGGTGTCATCTTCCTTAAAAACATTCTTCATAAGTAAAAAAGGTTCTTCTGTGTTAGTCTGAGACCAAGGATTTGAACTTGGAATAACTTCTATTAAATCATTACTAGTCTGAAACTCTACAGAGGAGATAGGTTTCCTAAAAAACAGAAAAAAATATCTGATGCTTAAGCTGTAGCAAAATCAGTGTTGTAATTTCCCTGACTCTGCAGTGATTCAACAGCACGTAGGTGCTCTAAGAACTTTGATAATCACCATATTCACTGAAGAAGATTGGAAATTAGAGTTCTCTCTATTTACTGGATCCATGGTCCAACTACATGTTCAATTCTTCTGCAAGAAAAAGCCCTCTAAGCTTACACCCAGCATAAAATTGCACAAAAAGAAAAAAGCATCAAACCTATTGATGGCATAACATTTGTGACAAAATTTGCTGCTGGGTAAAATGTACACTTCCGTTTCAAAAACCATGAAGAAATTGCAACTAACAGCAATAGGAAAAAGACTGGGTAAGTGAAGAAACAAAACCACTTCTGTTTCCTGTAACTTTTCATACAAACCTCAGTATTACTATTATTTATTAAGAAAACCTCCCTACTGTTTGCCAAATAAGTAGGAAAATAATTTGATTACAGAAAGGAAAAAAAAAAAAACAAAAAACCCCATGATTTTCCCCAGCTAAGCATGCATCTGGACAAAACAGTTACAATAATTGATTAAAATATGTGTTAATGCTGTGCTACCCATATAAATTGACTGCAACAATATAGTAACTCTGATGAGTGCTGACATTTCTGAAGCACACAAATCAGATCATCTACAGTTATTGTATTTACTATTCTCATTTCAGACAATTGATTTCTCAATTTTACATCCTATTGATTTATTCATATTTTTAATAATACTTAGCATTACATCATCTTGCTATTTGCTAGTCATATAGAGGTAATGCTCATAAAAGCAACCAGCATATAAATACACCTCTGAAATTCAGTACAGGACTTCATGTGTAAACAGCAATAGAAGAGAACCTCTGCTACACATCTAAAAAAAAAAATCAGCTATTTTAGAACTCTTTGATTATAGTTCAGAAATTAATTTTGAAGCTACAAGTAGTATAGTTCACCAGTAATAACCATGTGGTACTGATAATAACTAATATCCAAAGTTTCACATGGCATAAGCCTTTGAAAATCCATGCACCTTAAAACTTAACTGCCCAAGTTAGAACTTCACTGAAATCACTGGGTTTCACTACAGTTTTATAGATAGAATAAACCTAACCGAGTTGCTTATTTTGAGACTACACAGGCCACCTCTTCCAAAGCCAAAGTCCTAGTAAGGCTTTTCTAGAAAATGGCAAATATTTTAAAGCAGACTATTCTAAGTATGGAAAAATATGTTCAAGTCATATAGCTATGCTTGTACAGTTACATAAGATAATTGGCTTAGAAAGGAGGGGGGGGAAACAGCTTATTTTCATGTTCATGCAGTTTTCAGAGACTTTCTCAAATGTCATAAATAGATTACACAACCATTAAAAATTATTTAAAGAACCAGTGAACTCCATAAAAATACAATACTACTTTTAGTAAAAAAAACCCCATCTCTAAGCTATCTGATAGAGTGTACAGCTCCAGTACACTTATTACTGTCAGGAAACGTCTTCATATTCTGTTTTCATCATTAGCATATAATTCACAAAATACCTGAGTGATATCAAAGAAATCATAAATGTTTTTAACTTAAAGTTACTGACTTTTCCAGGAAATCCTCCACAGGCAAACTTTTCTTCCATTGATCCAATACTGAAATAGCCATCATGTTCTGTGTTGAACCAACTAAGATGAAAAGAAAAGAAAAAAGTCATGCAGAAAATATTACAGTTAATTTTTATATATTGATTAAATCATTGCAGAGGTTAATCAAACTTTACACAGGATGCATAGAAGAAACAACACCTTTCGTTTCCATTAGCAAAGGTAATACAAATGCACAAGAAAGATGCAAACACTTTTATACATATATTTACCTTTGTCATTTGAAGACCTCATTTTTTTGCCACATCTCATAACACAGCAGCATCTTCCAAACCTCTCCCAACTAAACAGATTTGGCAATTTACTTATCTCTGATCATTGGTTTTCTTCCATAAACATGTCTCTGGAAAGAAATTTATCCAGAGATCTCTACAAACTAATCAAATATCATCTCATTTATGGTGCCACTCAAATAAATACCCATTACCTGTTTGCTTCAATTTGGGCAATGAAGATGCTCTACCTCCAAGAGCTATAAGAAAGGACATAGTGCTATGTCTGGAAATATATATTTTTTACCAGATTTATCACATTATGGATAAACACAAGCTTTTCCTTTAATCTACAGTAAATCTAAACTAAATTTAAGGATTATGTAACATACTTCTAGTCCATGGCTTCCTATACTTATCATCAGCAAAGAGTCCATTGAGATGATATTTTTCATCTTGATGTAAACAGGGAGGAAAGCAAAGTGATAATTTCCAGATGGAAAACTTCTGCCTTGCCATGCTCTGAATAAAAAAAAAGATATGTGATAAAATTCTGAGAGAGACGGTTCCATTGTTTTTGCTCACTGCCTCTTCAAACATTCCCACTGCTTTCAAGGGTTTTCTTCTTCTTAAGAGAAGATACTAATATTTACCTGATTTGCTATTTAACTTTTAATCTACGCCTCTGAGTAGGCAGAATTGCACATATGCTTAGCTACACTTTAACTAAGCTTTGAATGTTCAATTACAAGTGCTTATCTTAACGCTTCTAATAGTCTCCTGAATGGACACATGGAAGCCGACCAGTAACAATTTTGTATCATTCCTACTATTGATGTTTCAAGTGTTTTTAATATTCTAGGACCTCTTGACTTTCATGTGTCATTATGAATTAATGAAAGGCCTTTCATTTTCTCTAAAATCAGGGATAGTAATCAATTGAATTCTGGAATTAAATAGTCTATGTGGCAAGTTTAGTAACTTTTTATTGAATGCCAGGATCAATAAACTATCTTACAGTTCTTTGTCACAGAAACCCATGCCCTGTATTAGTATAAAGAGCACAGAACCACAGAAAAACCAGTGAGCTCAGGAAGCAAAGAAAAATTATACTTACACATTTGTGTTTAACAAGTTTATAGAAAGAAGAAGAAAGAAGTTGTACTTTAAAAGTCTGTGGAGTAAAAGGCATATCAGAAAAGAGAACTAGCTATAGTCATGTGGAAGAACATAATGAATGAGACCAGAAACTTTTCTCTAGTTATAAACCCATTGCCTCACTTCAGCTGTGTTGCTTCAGGTCCCAGAACTGCCCACTCATTCCAACATATGCTGTCAAGCCAAATAAAACTTGTACTGTTAGAAATTTCAGGTGACAAACTAGAAATATTTGAAATATTTCACTGTCTCGGACTGCAACCAGAATAACCAAGCATTGGTGTACTTTTCAAATTTTCCTGTAAGAAAAGAGAAAACTTAGGGGCAAAAAAACCTCAAAACCACAAACCAAAATAAACAACACTGACAAAAAAAACAAACACATGGGAAGCTATGTAAACAAGTATTGTCACTTCATCAATACAAATCCTTTTTCCATTTCTGTTTAATCCTTTGTGGGACAGTTACAATTCTGTAAACTTTAGTTAATTTTAATAAAAAAGCAAAAACTCCTGCCATCACGGCATCTTTTCCTTAAAAGGCTCTTGTGAAAAAACAGATCTTGAAAAAACAGATCTGATCCAATGAAGTCCCTCTTGCCTAAGTCAAAGCATGGCATCTCCTCACTGATCTCTTTCACAAATTCTGAATAAAGACGACAGAATCAGATGACTGTGGGCAGCTGGACCTATAATGTCTTCTACACATTACTGGCCATATATTGGTTCAGGTAATCTGTACTGAATTTATTGCTGAAACAACTGCATTAATCATAAAATAAAGGGCAGCTAGTAAATTTCCTAATAGAGATAGCAGGAACAGGAAATGCTACGGATAACCCTTCTCTTCATTAAAAGAAGCTGTCAGAATTGGCTCATAAAAGTTGTCAAAGGACTCATAGGTTAAAGAAGAATTCTACTGCTACTGTCGAAGTTACTGAACAAATAAGTACATGCAATAATAAAACAGAGATCAGAAAGAATTTTGAAACACCACTATGTAGTTTTACTGAGGCTAACTTTAGCTTAATAGTTAAAATTGTTTTCTGTCAGTGATATTTGTGAAGTAGAAGAAATACATCCTAGAGCTATCACCACAGGCCCTAAACCAGGAAAATTCTGCATTTTACAAAATATTTTAAATGAAACTGTTCTAAGGGTAATGTTTAAGCTGAATAGCTTAAATAGCTGTAGCATTCAATCAGTGCATGTTTATGCCTGTTTATCAAGAAAATATAAAGGTCTCTGCACACTTCTCTTCTAACTGAAAGATATTATCCCACTTCCATTCAGTTTGCATGTATTGTCTAGTTTATAACACTAGAAAACCTTGCACTACCAAGATGACTTTACAATCACACCTACTACACTCAGGAGCATGAAGTATGTAACTCTTGTGTCTAGGATGACTGAAAAGGCTCCTTCCTTCAAAGATACTTATAAAGGGAACCAGGAAAAACTATACCTGGAATTTATGTACATGTATAACAAGTATATTAGGAGCAGGATTCTGCACCCAGTTGAGTGAGCTACGTGCAGGAAGCAGTTTGATATAAGGTCATTGAATTCCAGTGTTTCCTATAAGCTGGAAGCTTTAGTCAAGTGCAACTGATACAGGAAAAATCAATTTAACTTTTTATAGAGGGTAGCAACTGGGCACAAAATTGGAACCAGAAGCTGCAGTTCGAGCACAGCATCTCCCCTGCACACTCAGATCTGTATACCTCTAAATGTATGATCACATCCATTGACCCCTTCTGGTAGCACTACAGGGCAAGATTTACACTGCTCCAGAGCAGCCATTCAGCAGGTCACTCAGCTTTTCTTTTCTAAAAATTTTCAGTTGTCCTGATGTCAGCACCATCCTCCTCAAAACTTAGGTAAGAAAAGCCATGTAATTCTCTTTTGCATGTAGCCCATAATATGTTTTGCTAACACACCTATTTTTTTTATTTGTAGATAATATGGAAACAACTGGTGATCATATCCACACAAACACTGCATGACAGACTGCATATTGCTGGAATTACAACAGAGAAAGAAGTTCTGGTTGTTCCAATCTAAGAAAACAGCAGAGACATACACAGGCACTATACGGAACAGCTGCTGTACTCTAAGGAAAGGGATGTGGGCAATGTTTCATAACATGGATCACAGTTCAACTGCAAGTACTACTGCCAGACCACTTCCCAGGCTGCAATTCTCCAGGTACGTGCCAGAAGTGCCTCTGTCTGTCCTGGTACTCCTTGTCCCTGTTCCTGAACTCCTGAAGGCATCATGTCTTGCTACATTGTTCTGCTCACACACTACAAATGCCTGCTTCTGGCAAAGCACTACTCTGCTCCTTTGCAAGAGAAGTCTTGTATTTGGTCTGTGGCCTTTCTTTGAAAATATAAGTAAGTAAAAACCAGTTATGACAGGGTACTCTGGGGATAAGAGGTTGTAATATAGTCATTGTGTGGGGGAAAAAAATCTCCTTTCCATTAATTTAATCTACGACACTGGAAAAACTTTTCCCTACAATCATTAAGGAATGCAGCATTGTCTATCATTATTCTAATACACAGAAAAGTAGCTAGAAAGCTGGATTAATTCTCCAGAAAGTAATTAATTTAATTTATTAGAAGGCACAGTGGATTCTCCAAAGGAAGCTCTAAGCAGGAAACTTATGTATGTGCATGGTAAGTATCGTACTATTGTATTGTAACTATTGTATGTGCATGATAAGTAAATCATAAATGCAACAGACACTAAAAATAACTGATACTTTACAGTCTGTGCAAAATTGTACTTATATTTTTTATTAAAAAAGCTTGTAATCACTTCACTATGTAATTCCATGAAGTGCAGCCCAATAACTTCTCTGAGAGAGAATTCTAAAGAAAGTAGTTCTTGTTGCCTTTTTTTCATGTGTACTCAATCTTTTCGTACAATCTTTTTCCAATTTCACTAAATTTGCTATATTTCATTCAGACTATTAAGAGAAACAATAAAACCATACCTCATATAAATAGTCTGTTGAGTGATACTTCAAAGCTGTAAACATCTTGTTTTGTGATGTTTTCAACATTTCAGTTGTCTGGAAGACATACAGAATATGGATCAGTTAAAAACTTCTTATATCATCTCAAAATGTTGAAAGGAGAGGTTGAATTTCAGGTTCAACATTAATAGCTTCATAATTTCTAGCACATGCACCATGGACTGAATTTCCTGTAGCATAAGGCTAAACAAAGCATTCAATATTCTTCCTCTGGTAGGATGTAACAGACTAACTACAGACCATGAACATTTGATTTTTATCTGAAAAAACTGGGCTTTTGGATTTTTTTGTTTGTTTGGTTTTTTAGCTATACTTTTTGGTGTTTATTTCTCAGAAAACCTCTAGGACCATTAAGTGAATGGCAATACAAATTATCTCCCTTAAGTAATAACTCTTAAATTAACTGAATTAACTCCCATAAGTTATAACTCTCAAATTAACTGAATCAGCTTTATTAACTCTTAAATAAACTGAATTTAACTCTTAAAATAACTGATTTTTAATGGATTATAAATTAGTTTTAAAAGGCACTAATTCAACTGTCTAGACTACTAATGTCTCACTGCCTCATGTATTTGTGAGGGGACTTTCTCCCTGCTTCCAGTTTCACAAGAAAAAAGGAGATGTTGTATAGGCTAGCTGAGAGCACCTGATGGAACACCAGGTCTCTAAGTCAGTTGATGTTTCTGAGGGGAGCCAGGAGAGAGGCAAAAAACCATACAAGACCAGAGACACAGTGTGAATGCAAAACAGGATATATTGTAGCTGGGATATAACCTGCCAAAGGTAAGGCAATACTTTTTCTCAAAAATAGATAGAAGACTCAAAGATAAAGTAAGATAATTACATCAAAAAGTGTATGATGTAATTGAATTTCAATCAAAATGAATTGTAGGAACATAATGGAAACCTGTGACAGAAGGCAATCTTCATGCGTGTACCAGTAAGTATCATGCCATGAGGCTAAAACTGCCTACCTAACAAATTTGGACATACCAATTACAGGTATGTAATAGAATTGGAACCAATTCTATGATGGAGGAAAAAGTAACTAGGGAGTAGTTGAAAGGAGTCTGGGCAGAGAAAAGTAGTGCAGGAGAAGTAAAAAGATAGGTTCAGTCAAAGAAACAAAACAGCCAGTAAGGTATACAAAATCTTACAGAGAACAAGGTAGAAGGGGCCCTTTTGAGGGAAGGAGTGCGGATAGTTTGAAACAGTGGACCAAAATCACAAGATGCTAGAGAAAACCCGTTGGACAGCCTGCAGGACCCTCCATCAGATCTACATCCAACAGATTTGGTGTTGGAGAGTGAAGCAATCAGGGATGGATTTGTAAGGAGGGAAGGATCCACACCTCAACATTTAGTGCTGGAGGTCAGTGGTTAGAACTGCACCTTACCATAACTGATGTGTACTACTGACTAAAACTTCTTTATAGCAATATAGACATGCGATAATTCAAGTATTAGCTGTAGAATTGAAAATACTACTCCCAGTGATAAAATTTGATTTAATACACCTAGATGTAATGAACTGCTCAGTAGTCACTCCAGGTACCACTAGTTCCTTAAGGGTGTGTCAGTCAGTAAGCAACCAAAACACTGCATCCGGGTACGTTCCAACTTCCCGATTTAAAACTGAGAAAGTGGGACCTAGAAATACCAGTCTGTGAGCCTACAAGGAAGTCTTCAAACTTTTTAAACGAAAAACGAGTATGACCCTGCTTCATTCTCCAAGGACTCGAGGCAACACCACGTTCAGTAAACGAAATATGCCGGATGAGGTATTTCTGCCAGCATCAAATGTTTTTAAATCTACGGACAAGAACCAATCACGGTCACGCACCTCAGCCCCTCACGGCGCCCCCTCCCTCAGCGCCGAGGCGCCTTCGCCCCGCCCACTCAGGGGCGGTGAACACAGCCCTGTGATTGGTGGTCTCCCCGAGCGTTCATCTGATTGGTTGTCTCGCCGAGCTGCCCCCTCTGACTGGCTGCCGCTGCTCCCGGCTCCCGCCCTCCCCTCAGGAGCGGGGCGTCCGTAATGGCTGTATGAACAAAGGAGAGTCCTCAGGAGTTAGCCGATAAGAAAGCTTACATGATTTTCAAAGCTGAAAATATTTTTAAAGCAGTAAATGCATAAGTAAAGCACTTAAGTAACTTCTTCTGTCCCCTCGGGAAGCCGCTTGCATGGGAGAAGAAGTTAAAAAGACGGGACCAGGTTAGTTTTTAAAGGGATCACATCTGGACGGCTAACCTGCTGCCTGTTACCTGGGGAATTGCAGGCTGTTGAACAAATTGTTGTGTTTCTCAGAAGGCAGTTTAGTGTCAGATTTCTGAAGTGCCCAGACTCTGACTAGTCCCTGGAATGACAAAGATTTCAGGCGTAGCTGTGCAAAGGCCCCATCTCCCCTCCCTTACCTCACACCATCCGACTTTACACACAACATCCCAACCCAGAACTAGGCCAGACAATTCTGCTTGCTGAAACAAGCTTGCTGACACCTTACTGTTGGCACCACAAAGCCATTTTATTGTCTGTCCATGCCTTCTCCTACTTTTACCATGGATGTGGATACCCACAGACAACACATCCAAAGTGCAAAAACCCTTGGCAATGCTGCAGCAGGTGCATTCAGCTACTTGGTATAATAGTTTGGGGAGTGAAAAATGAGTCTCCTCCAAGAACTCATTGAGGGTTCAGTTCCAGGTGAGGGTTGGTTTCTCTGTGGAAAAGAAAATTTATACTTTTCACTCTGGTTCCAGAAATTCAATCAGTATTTGTACATTCCAGTGAGTGAAAAAGTTAAATAAAAAACATATGACAGATGCTTTCTTTACTGCTATGAATGAATTGGGGTTTTAAATTTTTTTTTAACTCTGAAGGTGGGTTTAACTCAGTCTCAGGCATATTGCCAGTGTTTCCTAGACAGCTGTTCATATGAAAAATGCAAATGCCAGTAATTTATCGTTTTCTTGGTATTTATATATTTATAGTATATTTTTATTCCGCTCTCTAAGAATCAGGAGACGAATTGTTAGGCCACATAAGCACAATACAGAACCCACTAACTTCCAATTGAAATACTTCAGAAGTGATCCTCTCCAGTTGGAATATAGAGAAATGCATGTTTTAGCCATTTTCTCCCATCCCCAGGAGAAAGAGAAGCTGTTGGCAAAGGTTCGTGCCTCTGGCAGAGAGGTCCCAGGCTGAAGAAGAAAGCTGAGGGGGCATTTGCCTGCTGCAGAAGCTCTTTGTGCTGCCTCAGCTGCTACAGTGCCAGTGCACGACCTGCAGCCTTCCTGGTGTTCAGACTCCACCCTGCATGCTTCCCGCAGGGCTCACTCCCCTTCCCGCGATAAGCACTGCGAGACGATGGCTGGTGAGGCAGGGGACAGGGACTCTTGCTGCCCTGTGCCAGGGCATGTTGATGCATCCCCTTATTTCCCTTCAGGGTCAGGATTAGTATTCATGACTTCAGGAGGGGTGTGAAGCCCCAGCTATGCTCATGGCCTCCAGCCATGCTACATGAGCCTGGATATCGAGCAGCCCTGCCCAAAAGGCTGATGCAGCCTAGGGATGTGCTCCACATGTGCTCCTACAGTATGCCTGTAGGGACACAGGGATGCTCTTAGGGAGGGGAGACACTGGAGAGACCACCTCCTCCTCACCCTGTGTGAGCAATGCATCCACAGCCCCTCCTCTACCTGCCCAACTCCACCTCTGGCTTGGGTTCTTTTCCTCAGGAGCAGCCCCTACTGCAGACACAAGCTTGCTGAGCTCTATTCTTGGGGGACAGACTCAAGGAGACCATGAGTATCTGAGAGGCAATGTGTGTCCTACCACCGGAGCAGGGCAAGGAGACTCAGCTGGATGAGAAATGGATGCTTCCAAGACCAGGCAAGAGCTGGACCTGCTGACAAAAGCTCTAATTCCCCTTCAGTTATCTAGAAACCACCTCAGAGCATCTGAGTAAGCATCTGCCAGTAAGTAATGCCATAACACTTCAAGTGAAAACAAAGAACAAGTAGATTTTTGTAAAACTTGTGAATTAGCATAATGATAAAAGCAATAAAACCTTATACTGACTTTCATTTCAGAAAAAAAAGTAACTAGAAAACATAATAAGTCTAAAAATGGTGACAAGAGAAAAATAGAAAACTTGATGAAACAGGGCACATAGCTAATTTCTAGCTAGAGTGAATGAAAAATGAAGAAAGGTTGCCATATTTGTTCATTGTTTGTAGAAAAATGTATATCCATGTATTGCGAATCCAGCAGTGGTTGTGGAAGAGGTTTTGTGAAAGGCTCCACCAGGGGCTGTCATTGTCACACATCTAGGTGAACAGTTTTCTCTTGCAAGAGCAAAGTATAGGCAGAAAAATCCCATAGGGAGTGAAAAAGGAGGGCTTCAGATCTCCAAGTATCTCCTTTCAAGAGGTCTTTGTATTAGCCTAAAGTCTGTCAGAAGGGAAAAATCTCATAAGGGAAATTGGCTTCAGTGATAGCCCTGAAATAAAACTACAATGCTTTCATGGAATTTTGATGTATTTTCATTGCTGCTTTATTTGCTTGCTTTTGAGAGAAAATAAAAGCTTTTATGATAACTAAATGATTATGCTGACATAGAAATTTTGTGAACTTATTTTTGTTTAACAGTTCCTAAATACTGCAAATTATCATCCCATCTTCCTAGAACAACCACGTATGTATGGTGTGTGTCGTTGGCATATAACACTAAAGATTTGTGCATTGTTTTTCCAAATCCTGTTTGTTGAGGAGGAAGTATCAGGTAATATTTTTATATTTTTTTCTTTCTTTTTTTTTTTTTTTTTTTGGTATGAAGAATACATCTGTCACATGTATCTCACTAAACCCTGAAAGAAATTCAAGTAAATATGTAATACCATTGTAATATTAAGAATGCTTTTTGAAACACATTTACAAACCTTATCGCATACTAACCAGAGTAGGCATCAAAGTGAATGACAGTAGAAGGTGACTCCAGCCCATTTGTATGGTGGAGGAAACTCATTTAAAAGTAACCTTATGAAGATGTGCTTCATATGGTTCTTATATGAATCTTATGAAGATGTGCTAGCCACAGACAACCCTGGAGACACATAAAAACTTAAACAACATGAGTGAGATATTTTTATTCTGTGATACCTTTAAGATTAGAGCTTTGTTATTGTTCATTTTAAAAATTGGTCTAAGACATTTTGTAGTGGGATAATGTAGTAGAATACTTTGCCACAGGTATGCTAGCTGTAGAAATGTGGTGAAAGCATAAAGCACTACCTTGGAGAATACCTACCTTTTGACTGAGACTTCACATTTGAAGATTACAAGGCAAAATAGCTATATTTGTTTCAGTGTTTCTCAGTGAAGTCACTTACCTGTCTGAGACAACTGCAGCAATATTTGATGAATCAAAAAATTCCTGGGACAGTTAGTTATGGTGACTCGAGTCTAAATTTGAACAGCAATAGCAGATCCTTTCTGTTCTGCACAGGTAGGAAGCTTATGAAATTCTGGACCTTTCAGTGGCCATGTGTGTTTTTAATCACCAGGGAGACACATACATTGTTTAATCCAAGGAGTTTAGTGTCAGGCTCCCTGCACAGTCAACATAGGTGCTCTGTATTTCAGTGCATGGAGGAGTGCTGTGTATTTCATTGCTCAGGCTGGGGAAGGGCATTACTCATCCCCTTAGCTACTGAGCCTATCTCTAAACTCAGATAAATGCAAAGTATGAAGTTGGATGGATTACTCCCAGCAGTCCTGTGTTGCATTTCTGGCCTAGAAACACCATTCTGCAGTGAGCATCTGCCATTAAAAAGAGCTCAACATCCATGTCTTCCTTACTGTGTTGTCATGCTGCCATTCCTGTCTCTGCTGTCTTCAAAGCAGCTTCTGAAACTTTTGCCAGGTTATAGCAAAATATATTCTGCCTAATGGAAATATATAATCCAAATATATAATGCTTGAGAGCACCACCTCATATAGAGACACAAATCTGAACTACTGTCCTCCATTAAATACTGCAGCTCTCAGACTAGCATTAGGATGCCCTTAATGCTTAGTTACACAAGCCTTCATTGCATCTGGATCAGTGCTGGGAAACTCTATATGTTTAATATTTCCTCTAGAAGTTCAATAGTAGCTTGCTCCACTGTGATGTGTGAGTGGAGGATTCATGTCACAGGACTTTGTGATACCTACACCATAGAATCACAGAATGGTTTGTGTTGGAAGAGGTACTTCTGCCAGCATCAAATATTTTTAAATCTATGGACAGGAACCAACCTTAAAAGATCCTATAGTCCAACCTCCCTGCTATGGGCATATCTGTCTTCTACTAGACTAGGTTGCTCAGAGCCCTATCCCACCTGGCCTTAAACACTTCCAGGGATGGGACATCCACACCTTCTGAAAAACAGCTCATCTTTCACCCAAGCTGCCAGTAGAGGAAAGGTGAAGGGTTGAAAAGAGAAAGGAGGCAACATGCTGAGAGCAGAGTTGCTGAAGAGGTTGAGGGCACACCCCTCTACTGTGTGTTTTAGGAAGGTCTCACTACAACATACAGCCAAGGTGAGGGGAGGAAAGCAGGGATTGTATTTTGAGGTTTTACAACATTTGTGAATTATAGTAAGATTACAGTGCTGTGAAATACAGAGGTCCAAACTCAGGCAAGGTACAAGGTACATGGTACAAGGTCTGCAATGTCCTTAGTGATATACCAAATCAAACAGGAATTATCTGAAACCAGATACTGTGTGTAGGTGGAGGAAACCAAAGAGAAAACTGCAGAAGGAACAAAGATGAACACAAAATCTGCATGTGTTATTGCGTGATTCTCTTTACTGAAGACAGTTTTCCATGTCTCAGTGTGGTTATTACACCAACTAAGCCTCTCAGGCATTGTTTCATGCATGTTTTATGCACTTGCTAAGTATTTGTAGTGGTTGTTAGTTTATGTGAACTCATTTGATGATGGATCTGAGGCATTTATATTTGTTTTTCTCCTGTGTATCCAGAACTATGAAAACTTAGGTATTAATGAAATTCTTAATAAAAAGGACAACAGCCAGGCTATTAATAATACTGACATGGGGTTGCTGATAAGCTGCAGTTTTTTATTCTCTTGACTTCAGTAAATATTTGTAAATTGCTTAAATAGTTCACTCCAGGATAGGTCTGTGGCTGACGAAAACTGCTCTAACATGTTGGGTAGTCATCTTGAACAAAGCGTCTTGGGATTTGGACATGGAGAAGCTAAGGGCTTCAGTATCACAGTATTTATTTATTAAAGTCACAGTATTTATTGCTGATGTTGCTGGGCTTTTTTAATGAATAGCAAATTAACAAATTTTTAATAACACAGTTGAAATTATAATTTGTTAAGTCAAATAATTTGTGATGTATTTGTAGACTGAGGTAGCTGATAGAATGCTAAAGCAAATTGGTGAGGCTAAGCTTATCAAGTGTTGCATTCTAATGTAAAAGTTTAGTAAAAATCTATTTGCTTGAGTGACATATGCTTTTTTACTTATGAGGCTTACATTTGGGTTAAAATATGGAGATCTCTTCTACTGAACATTTTTGCACATAAAATGAATAACAGTAGTAAATACACAGAAATATGATTTATGTCTCCAAATGTCTTGACTTTGGCTAATGTTTAGCAATTTTTTACAATAGCACTTTTTACAGTAGCATCTGGCAAACTACATTAATCAGGATATAAAACTGTAACAGAAATAAAGAGATGCTCACAGTGGTAGTGATCCGAGTGATCCGGGCGAGGCCGGGTTGCCGTGCTGTGTCTTGAAACCAGGTCGCCCGCCTTCTCATCAGAAGGCGACAGGTAGGAAGCGTTATACCCCATGAGTTTTCATAAGTCTCCTGAAGAGGGAGAATGCATTGTTGTAGCCTGTTCTTAATGGCTTTAATGGCATTGATATGCACTAAATCATAGAGAAAAGAATATTTTTTTCATGCAGGAATTACAGGAAGATACTTCTGGTGTTAGAGTGAAAAGCACAGGTGTACCTAGAAACTGTCTGAACTGGCTATTGTAACTATGATGGAGCAGTTTTCCTAGATAAATGGGGTTTTCAGAGATTTTTGACAGTTTCTCTAGATGCTTTCTTATCACAGTCAGACTCAACATCTTCTGATCTGAGCTGAAATGAAGCCAAATTGTTGACATTCTACATACTAAGTTTGACAGGTCATAGTATCTTCCAGCTCTGAAAGCCAGTTAACTATCAGATTAATGACAGGACTGCAGTTCAGATATCATCTCAGGAGTTTCTACTGTGCTTACAAATGGGACTTACAAATGGGAGGGCAGGGGAACAAGATAATATTCCTGCTGTAATTTTTTAACTATCCCTCAAACAGCTCATGGTGGTGAAAAGCAGCATTATGGTCAGAAAATCTCACCTGGACCAATAATGACAGACATTTCTTTCCCCTTCACATTTCACCATTCATTAGGTATTGGCATACCAACATGTATTATCTATTTACTCCCTCAGCAGATGCAATATTGGTAGCTGTTGGAGGAGACATGAGACCAGACTGGATGTAAAGGGGTTTAATATAGGAAGCTACATTTAACATTTCAAAATATCTGTGAGTTTCTGGGCATTTTTACTTGGTTTCTCCATACTTTTGTCATCTGTTTGGTTTCATCTTCCACATCTGATGGACAACAGAAGGAAGCTTGTTTTGAACTGACATTAAAATGCCATAAAAGATTAACTCCTGAAAAATGGTTGTCCACTGTTTACTGAAGTGTTGTATTGCTGACATTGTAAGCATTGTTGAGTAAAATATTTTCCAAATTGTGGCCTTTAGCAAATATTTGTAAGCACCAATGCATTCTCTTTATGATGATGTGTAAAACCTAGTGACAAGAGTTTGGTATTTTTTTAAAGGGAAAACAAAAGAAATTATCACACAGGCAATAGATTCTGTAGGTACTTCATAGCAGGGATAGATTGTTTTAAAGAAAAGGTCCAGTTCTTCTAAAATATATGTTACTGATGGTAGCCACAAGATTTTATTAACAGACAGTGTCTAATACACTCTGGGGACTGGCAATGGCAATTTTGAGATGTTAATTGCCCAAGAAACAGAGATAAAACTAAAAGCATGCAATGTGCTTTGCCTTATCTGTTAAATGCCATTTTCTCACTTCTGATGCCAGTTCTTATTCTTATCCAAGCCTGACTTTGAGTAATGTATTACAACAGAAAATACTTTCAGAATCATGGATCAAAGTGTCATAATTATTGCAAAATATTTTTCAGTCAAGTTTCAGCTTATTAATGTATTTGAACAAATTATGTGGTGTAGTGAGAGGGTAATTAATGTTCTGCACCAGAGTTCATTCTTATTTTTGCTACAGTACATAAGGTCAGATCTTTTATACCACAGAAATTAATTAAAGTGATGTTGCCTGGTTTCCTGCTGAAATATTACATTTAATGTTAACAGCTAGAGTCATGGAAAAGAGGAAGTTGTAACTGGTGCAAATTCTTAGGGTCATCAGTGCAGTTGGAACATTTTATATGCATAAACTGTCCAAATAGGATATAATTACTTTGTTCTTAGGGAAAAGGTGGAAGAAACACAGCTTTGGAAGCTGTAGCAGTGGCAAAAAGTTCACATAGGCAATACTTGTCTGAAAGAGAGTTTGTCATGTGTCCCTAGTACTACTGGACTGTGCTTACAGTGACAAGCAGCATTTGCTTCTGTTTCACAAGAGTATTCCATCCCTGCTATGTATGTCATCTGAGCTTTTGTGCAGTGACTGCCCTCAATCTGAGATGAATTTGTACACAGATATGTTTTAAGTGCCTTCATGTGTCCTCTTATTTACCCTCCTTCAGTTCTGTGTCAGTAGCAGTGTCTAAGCCCATTTCTTCTACTCAACTGGAGACACCTGTACTGTTATTTGAGTAGTGGGGTCATTTTTGTGTTCCCAGAAAGTCAGCAGGAGAGAGCAACTTTAGTTAGTAGGCTTCATCTCTAATTCCTGCTAATACTCCTAACTCCGGTCCTAGGCTTACTTGGTCTACAGTAACTCACACGACTGCACATTTTTTTGCTCAGGAAGGTCTAAACATCCAAGTTCATAAAGGAAGACACTTAAAAATCAAACACCCTTTCCTTAAACTTAAGATCAGAAAAGTACCAAGACTTGGACCCTCACAGCATGCCATGTAATTCCATTCTGACATATACTTCCTGATGCCCATCCATTTCATTCATCATGTATAGTTTTCTTGCAATGCTGCACAGCAATGTTAAATTATAAAATTAGTAAGTTATTGGAATGAGAAATCTTCTTGCACTGCATGATTTGTAATGCACAGGTGTAAGAATGATGCAGTCACGTAAGAAGTGTTTTGCATAACACAGGTGATGTTACACTTCCAGAGCCTAATTGCATGTCCCATCAGTACTGCAGGGAGGACAGGACCATAGTTACAAGACTCTTTGACATATTGTCTTCTGCAATGTTGGTATGTCATGTCATGCTTTTGGTGCCTCACTCACTGTCAGATGTTTCAAAACTGTCAGAATTCCCATGTAACTAATCTGACATGGTTATAACTTTTGCATGGCACTGGAAAATTAGGGAACGTTTTCATAATGTGTGTTGTGCAGATTAAGAAGAAGTCCACCTGAAGTTTCAGTTCAGTCAGCTCTCCCTACCTGAGCAGGGTGACAAGAGAAGAGAATTACTATTGGAGAGAACTCTTGAATAGCAAAAGTATAAAACTGAAATTTCTGTTCAGAGATGCAAACTTAATAATGCTTAATTTGTGTTTTTGTAAATTAAACAGAAAGAAGCAAGATAAAAGTCCATATAGAGATATTTCTGATGTATTTATTGCCCTTACGAGTTTATCTAACATGAAGTAAACAAGAAGGAATAGGTCTGGTACTTCAAATGACAGAAAAAAATGTAAAAACTTCAGGCTGTTTTCAATAAGCTGCACCCCATGCCTGTGTCCTGTTTTGTATTGTAGTGTTCCGAAACTATGGTGTCCTTTTCAGGAATGAGACTGTCAGCTGTAAGAATTAAGAGGCATGCCTTGATTATTCATTAGTACCAGACTCAGCCAAGGAAATTTCCTTGTTAGTATGTGCCATGAACTGAAATGAATGGGCAACACCACAGTTTCAAACAATTTTCTCTAGTTTTAGTTTGTTTTTGTTTTTGTTTTGGTTTTGTTTTTTGGTTTTTTGTTATTTTTGTGTTTTTTTTTTTAAATTTGAACTTCATTTGCACTATAATAATAATTTATCTAACTTTTACTTGAAGGAAAACTTCTTTATTTTTTTTATTCTTAAAGCTGTCCTCTAAGACAGCAGGTAGTGAAGGGAGCCAAAAGGTTCCTTCTGTTCTTTTGAGGTGGATTGTTACACCCTTGAAGCACCTGTAATGTAAAATGTCTTTAGGGAAGTTCAACACTTTAATAAAAGCTACAAGAACAAGATTGAGCAACAAAGTAATCCCATTTTTCATTTCTTTTGGCAGGCATCCAGAGCAAAGAAGCACTTCATAGCTCACAGATTACACAGAACACAGGAACATAAGGGGAACATAGTCTTTGTTTCTGCTGGGAAAAAAAAATCAAGCCAGCAAAGACTTTCTTCAGTGTTGATGGTCATTTTCTGAGGGTAGCCATGTCCCTACCTGCAGCTGAAATATAAGAAAGCAAAGATAAAATTCACTCTTAAAAATTAGTCAGCTACTCCATTCCCTGATCTTCATGTCATCCATCATTGTGCTTTGTGCAGTCTTACACTGATCAAGCAATTTCCTTTTTTTTTTTTGCTAAGATGAACATTCTTGCTGTGACTGATACTTGTTCTGGTAGTTGGAAGATATGAGTGTAAACCAGAGCACTATTATGCTGCACTGGGAATGTAGATTTCATGAGTGAGTGGGCTTTGGCTTCAAATGTGCTTATAAGCAAATCAGGTTTTGATTTAGTCAGGATCAGTATTATATACTGAAGTATTTACTCAGTAGGATCTTCTTGAAAGAAAGAAAAATTTTTAATATTACAAAACTCTGTGTGTCGATGACTCAGCTCCCAGTGATTCATACTCTACACTCATATTTAATTTAGTTTTCACATCCTGAGGATCTGGGTCTTGAGATGACACTTTTACATGGCTGGAAGATTTATCACAATGCAGGACAAAGATAAGCCCATTTGTTTTTTGCCTTGGCTTGCCAAAATCCACTCCCTCCTGCTCAGTACTTAGCTATGTGAAACTTGGTGATAAGAAGCTCCACCCCTGATTTTGTAGCTTGTTCTGTGTAATTCTTTTATTGTCACAGTGAACAGATAAATAAAAGAATCTATTCCAAAGAGATTGCAGTTTATGTCAGATATTATTGAAAAAGATAACAAGAAAATGGAAAGGGGAGGAATGATTACAAGTGAAAGATAATAGGCACCTTTCTTACTAGTATGCATATATTAAGCCCATTGGTATCATTAATGAACACTGTTTGCAGATGCACATTGTGTCTCACAAATTCATGCTGAATGGTGTTGCAATCCATGTGCAGTTCGACAGGAACCTGCTCAGGATTTAGCAGGACTGGCTAATCTTGGAAATGTACTCAGCAATGAGATGTTGTGATTTTGAGGAGGCATTGTCTAAATCAGGAAAAGAAGCAACTTTTAGAAAATGTGGCAGACAAAACAGAAACAAAAGGAATCAGTAAATCTGAAATCCCCATCTATGATATTTAAACATGTATGACACATGTTTAAAATACATGTTACCAAAAAGAAATGTCTGTAACGTCCGAAGGCTACCCAGTCTATCATAGGAATCAGTATAAGGGAATCTAAGGCTGAGAAGACTTTTTCTGACACTGTAGCAGAATTAAATCTGTAGCAGCCAATAATCCTCAGTTGAACAGCTTTTGAATGTAGCAATATGATAAAGCTTACTTTGTGCCCGGTCTCTTTCATGCAAAAATGTTATTATTTGACTTCCACTCACATAGGGTTCGCTGCATGTTGACAGCAAGCCTTTCCAGTACAATATGTAAGAGCAAACCAAAGAGCACTTCCCAGAGAGTGTTGGCACACTGTGTTTCACAGTTCTGCAATCCATGTGTGCTGTCAGCATGCCTGGAGTAGTCAGTTAATTTTTGTCATGGACTGTACATATATACAAAGCCATGACTTTGGCTTGCAGAGTGCTTACCCAGTCCCTGTTCTCTAAAGAACTATAAAGAGTACCTATAAAGACGAAGGATTACAGAAGTCACTGTGGGAAACAGATAACTGGATTTGAGTTTAGCCCCTTCTTCACTGAATCATTTCCTTCACTGTTGTAAGAGAACAAAGTTGGAAGGGAAGAGGGCAGGACTCAGCTCCCCTGCTAAGACTGAGCTGTGAAGCACATCATTGCAGCACATCATTGCCCCAGACTTTTTTGGGGACAGTGCTGCTGGTCATGCATCAGTAGGGCTTGTCCTGTTGGTGAGTGTGATGAGGTTTTCAGGTAGTAGAATGTCCCATTGAGCCAAGACAGCTGAGGTTAATGGACTGGGAAATTCAGAGCATGAAATTTGCTCACAGTCTCAAACACTTGCAAGTTTTGTCATCCCAGCTGCTGCTGCTAGTGAGCAACACACAAAAGGAGGCTCAGCATGAGTGACTGTGAGAACACACATTCATGCAGCTGTATGGGGCAGCTGGTTTTATCATGTGACTAAATTGTGGGAATATCTTAGAAACTTACTAAGCCTTGTAGCACACAACTTTATTTAAAGATGGTGAAGGTTATTTCATCACTAACTCACTCACACCTAACATAAAAGCCAGGAAAGATATTCCAGGATTTTTCTTTCTAGGAAATTTTTGGGACATTATTTATTCCTTTATTAATATATTTAATAAAATTTTATTAGATATAATATTAGTTAGCATACATTTGCAGAGTGTTGCAGCACATACACTATGCAGCCTCAGACCTGGTAGGGCGTAATGTTGCTGTCCTGTAGGGGCTTGTCCTGTGTGTGAGGGTCCTGAGGTTTTGGGGTAGTATGGTCACACTGAGCCAAGTCAGTGTCTGTTTAATATGTATTACACTAAGGGCAAAATAATAAGTGAAGTTTTGCTGATACCTAAACCTAAAACAAATGCATTTGACAGGATTTCTTTCTAGTTTTCCTATGGGGTTCTCTCACTGAATGTTACAAATATCTTCTGGAGTTCTAAGGCTGAGAAGGTAGACTTTGTGCATGGAAGCATGGAAGTTTAATGCTATGAGACAAAGCTTCTCTCATCAGCTTGAAGGCATCCATAAGAATGCCCTTTTGCCTTCACAATACATGAGATTGTAATGGAGTAGCCTTTGCCACCAGCTAGGGTGGCTTACATGAGTACCAGTGCAAACCTGCACTCCGTTTTTCCTGTGTCCTCAAAATGCAGTGAAGCCACCCTGACCTTGTAAGCGAATTATTTTGATGACATATGCCCAGATGATCCAACAGAATATTACCTTCCACCTGCAAAAAAAAAAAAAGTATAAAACCAGCTGATTGTTCCAGTCAAACCTTAGAACAATCATCCCAGATTGTAAGTCTGCTGATGAGGTTGAGGGATCTCTTGAGCATCCAAGAAAGGACATCCTGGTATCACTCCTAGACTGTGGTCACAACCACCTAATGTTTTTTGTCTAGCTGTGGCTATCATCTAGCATTTCAGATAATGGTAAACTCCACCCCACAGCCGCCCTCCCCATCCTCTCCTCCCGCATAGTACATGTGAAGCTGAGTGTGTTGTTCTCAGAAAAACAACATCATTCTAGGTTTTGGGGGGATGACTTCATGAACCTTGCAGAGCAACAAATTCTATGGGTACACCTAAGGTGTCTTCCCTGACAGTTCTCTCTGGAGACCTTAGGAAGAGATGAAGGACACATTAGGAAGACTTATGGGAATGTACATCTTCTCAGCAATATTTAAGACTGATAACAGTGAAATAAGAGTTTATAAAAGTGCTTTTTCTTCTGCTGTTTCCACAGTTGTACAAAATAGACACCAGTGTCAAGGGACCAATAGTACAAGAAGAATCACTGTCTGGAAGTTAAAACTAGTTTAATTCAGGTTTGAAGTAAGGCAGGAATTTTTTACAATAAAGCAAATTAATAACTGGAAATCACACTTTCTCAGAGTTTCTTCATGTACAGCATTGGAAGTGTGTTGAAAAGCAGTGCAGATATGCTCCAGCAGGAGGTACAGGCTTGATGCAGAAATTGCAGAGTATGTTTCTCTAAACTTACAGGAATTCTATACTGTCTGTCCCCAGAAGCTCTGTGCCAAGTCATTAAACAAAACACTTCCTCAGTATCACATAGCTGCCCTTAAAATTATTGCCCTCAGATCATATACTAGCAAACCCAAACAAATTAAATCAACACATTCTGGCTAATGCTGATGCTTTCTGATATCTGAGATAGGTTACTACTGTCATGTTTGGAGGGGTAAACAGCGCACAAAAACTGGAACATATTGCATGAGTGAAGTGGTGAGATGAGTCAGTTTAGGAAGCCAAACAAGGATAAAACCATTCATTTACTTATTTGATAGGGTTGGTGTTATGTCAGCTTAACTCTGTCATCGAACTGGTCAAACAAGTATCAGTAGTGTTGGAAGAGGAGCAGCAAGCACAGAAGAGTGGAGAGAGAAGTAGGGCAGCTGCATAATTTAACCACTGTCTTCAGCAGTAGCTAAAATTATAGTTCATATGCACTGTACCCTAACCCTGAGAGCTGCTTTTTTTAAGCAGACAAGATAGCCACTTGAATCCACTTCCTCTTTTCTTGTGGGAAAGATGAGTAAGAGCTGGTGTTATTTTGGTTTTTTGGTTAGTGTTTATTGTTTGTATTGTACTGGTGCTTCACAGGCCATCTTGTGTGACTATCCATTAACTGGGAGTTTCCTCCCCCCCCCCCCGCCCCATTTGATTTCCTTATGATAGATGTAATGGTTGGTGAGTTCCATCCCTTAATTCTGGCAAGATGGAACATATGTAAGGCACGGCATTCAGACACTACAATGATGGGATGAAGGGTAAACACATAAACAGTTAGGGAGAACAGATTTGCTTCTGGAATTATCTGGGTCTCAGATTGGAAGAAGTGGTTGATGCATAACCAGTATAATTTCTTAAGCCCCCAGACAGCTGTATGGCAGTGAATAGGAATATGAGTGGGCCCAAAAGTGACAAGCAGCAGACCAGGAAAAGCAGGGCGACAGGACCTTGTCAGGAAAACTTCATCAGTGAAGTAAAGGCACCACTAAGACAGGCTGTTGGGTTCTTCATTTTTGGAGACTCAGTAAGATCCTAGGTAACTTACTCTAGTTTCATTCTTTTTGAGAAGGCGTTGAACCAAAAGCCTGAATACAAGCTTACAAATTCAACATGTATTTTCACATTTAAATTATTCTGTGACCTCATTTTAGACCTGAACTAAACACTGTACCTGAATGATAAGGTGGCTTACAGAGAGAGAGCAGTTTTGCAATTACATATAAAAATCCCCCAGACAGCTATAATATCCATAGTTTATATTTGATCTCTAGCAGACAAACAATTTTTTTTTATAATTATCCTCAAACCATGAAAGTCTCAGTCTCTAACACATAGGTGTAACTACCAGGTAGATCTAATACATGCATAAAGACCTTTCACCACAGATGAAGGCAGAAAAAATAGTAAGTAATGCTTAGTCCCTATTTGTGATTTCCCTATTTGATATTTTTTTTCTTTTGTATTCTTGTGTTTTCAGGTATGTTGTCATTGTTCTCTATGACAGCAGATATAGATTGCCTAAGTGTATGTCAAATAATTTCAGTCTGCATGAAAGCTTCTCTCTTAGCCTCTATCAATTGCAAGTATATATTTTTCGTTCTATGCTTTGCATTAAAGAACATTTGAAAGGTTACGGTAGGTATTAGATCCTAAGTATAAGCACATAATAAAAGATATTGTCATGTGATTTAAATTAGCCTGAAATTGATTTTTTTTTCTTGAACTTATGTTCTTCAATAAAGTTCTGAACAGAGTACTATATTACCGCTTAAAAAATAATATCTTACCTAAAGAAGAGAATCTTTGGGATTGGTAAACAGTTGGCTGAAAATGCAATAGGGATACATTCAGGTGTGGTCTGTTGTTCTCAATATAGGTATCACTTTAGCTGATGCTCCATTCCATTAGAAACATATTTTTTTTTTTTTTTCAAATGCTGCATTCTGAAAACACAAACCAAGTTAAAACAAACTGAGAGGCAAAGCCTCATGAATACCCTTCTCTCAAACTCTTACATGTTCCACCTTAGCCTTCTCAAAAAGATGGTTTGAAATCACCCTGCCCCACTAATTGAATATATTTATTTTCTGTTTCATAATGTTTTCTCTCCATAGGTTTTTAGAAAATTAACAATATTACATTATTGCATTCACAAATCCTCACAGTTAGGTAGTGTTAATATTCCCAGAGTGTGTGTATATATATATATATATATATATGTATATATACATATATATATATAATATTATGGACAAATTCAAACAGACATGGTAATGGAGCTTGTCTTTTAAAACTCATTGACAAAGCTAAAAGATCACAGAATCGTTAATGATGAAAAAGATCTGTTAGATCATTGAATCCAGCTGTTAACCTAGCACCACCATGCTCAACCACTACACCACTACAAACACCACTTCTACATGTTTTTTGAACACTGCTGGGATGGTGATTCCATTACTTTCATGGGCACTCTGTTTCAATGTTTGACAACACTTCTGGAGAAGAAATTTTTTCTAGTATCCAACCTAATCCTCCCCTTGCACAGCCACTTCTTCTTGTCCTTTCACTGGTTGCCAGGGAGAAGATACTGACCCCACCTGGCTCCACCCTCCTTTTAGGAGCTGCAATGCCTAGGTCTCCCCTGAGTCTCCTCCAGGCTAAACACTCCCAGCTCACTCAGTTGCTCCTCTTACAACTTCTGTTCCAGACCCTTTGCCAGGTCCATTGCCCTTCTCTGGACTCACTCAATCTATTTCTTGTAGTGAAGGGCCCAGAACTGGGCACAGCACTCAAAGTGTGGCCTCACCAGTGCCCAGTAGAGAGGGACAGTCACTACCCTGTTGCTGCTGGCCACATTGTTGCTGACACAGGCCAGGATGCTCTTGGCCTTCTTGGCCACCTAGGCTGGGTCATGTTCAGGCACTGTTGACCAGCACCCCCAGGTCCTTTCCTGACAGGTAGCTTTCCAGCCACTCTGCTCCAGCCTGTAGTGCTGCATGAGATTGTGACCCAAGGGTGCTTCACCTTGTTAAACCCTCTTGAACAAGCTTTGCATCCCCACTTCAGAATGGAAATTTGCAGTATAATGTCGGAACCCAAGGTGTCCCTCAGACATTCTTGGATGTTCCGGGTCCAAGTCAGAAGCATCTGAGACCCTGGCAGGCAGCCGGAAACCCCTGTGGTTTTGAATTTGATCCATGGAACAATTTACCAACCTTGCAGGAAGAACAAGAAATCACAAAAGTTTAGATATTATAATAGAAGTAGTCACAAAGTGAAAGGAAGAATCTTTGAGTGCTGTACAGGGGGGTTTTAGGCCTTGTACAGAGGGGTCTGAGTTTTGTACATGGAGGTCAGAAGTTCTAAGATGGAGGGATTTGGGCGTGCCCTGTCCTCCTTCTTTCTCCTTCCTATCCTCCATGTTCTTGGTGATGTTGGCACTCACAGATTGGTTTAGAGTAGAAAGTCACTGTTCAGTATAGGTGATAGGCATTGGGGAAAAACTATAAACATTTAACACGTAATGTGTGATATAAAAGATGGCACCAGCCCTTGGGCAGGAGGAGACGGAGAACAGGAGAGAGACGGTGACAGAGACAGAGACAGACAGAGACGGAGAGAGAGACAGAGGGAGAAGGAGCCAGAGAGAATGTCAGGGAGTGTGTGTGCCTTGAGATAACATGCAATGAACTACCTTGAGACCGAACGACTGAAGACTACTGAGTCTTTCTTTGAAGGCATGGGTTGGAGGAGAGATTTTACCACCTTCTGGGGTCGCCCCAATCTGGGAATGAGCCCCATCAGTACAAGACTACTTATCAAGAGCTAAATGATACATCAGACTCACATCTGTCATTGCTCCAAGCAAGGGCTAACTCTATGAGCAACTCTTTACTTAAAACAGCCTGCTGAAGAGAATTCTCAGCGAGTATCAAACTGCACCAACACTTAACAGAGATGCACAGAATGAAATGGCTTTGTTTTTTTGTTTTTTTTTTTTTTTTTTTTTTTTTTTAATTTGTTCTGAAATTACTAATCTCAAATACCATGCTATTGCTGTTTCTTTGTTGATGCCCTTTTCCTCCAGCCCATGTGGGAAACAGAAGGCACAATTCCGTCCTCTCAGACTGTACAGTTTATAGCACATTTGAGAAGAAAATACCTTCTCCTTCAATCTTTGGATTTGCTCTTATAACTCAAAGTGGCCTTTTGTTACTCTGTATCTCAGTCCTGCTTGTTAATTTTAAATTAACGCTGTACCAACTACCATTTCATAGCAGCTAAGCCTATGTGCAGTTTGGGTTTCTAAATGTATTTGCATAATAATAAGATATAAAGGTACTCCCATGCACAATTATCAAACCTTCCTTGATTTTATTATAAGATAGTTATTTGATCTACTGAGATATTTTAGGAAATCTCTTTCTAAGGCTACCAAGCTTTGCCTGTCAATCTTTGCTGCACATGTTAGCTGAAATGTTTTGGTCCTTTACTTTGCATATAGTGATTGAGATGTGCCATAAATAAGTACAAGAATGGAAACAAGGCAGTTTTGTGCAATTGTCTTTTACTGAAATTGACCTTTTTTTTTTTTTTTTTTGGTGGAAATGGAAAGAACAGGAAAGGTACTGATTTAATTAAGATATATCAGTAGCTCTGAGCATAATGGCAGTTTCACTGTTGGCTGCAGGACTGGCTTTGCACTAAAGGCCTTCTTTGAACTGAAGCCTGTACATTTGGATTTCATCAGCAAAAGTACTTTCTGGTGCCACTGGCTTGTAGTATTTTCATGCAAATGACACAGAAGATAAAACTGGATCCTAACTATAAGATCACCAGGCAGATTTAGTGTAGCAAACACATTGCAAAGAATAATAATCATCAATGACAAGAGTGAGTTGATTTCTTCCCATGTTGTGAAATACTTTTATGCAATATTCTTCCTCTTAGCATATGATTTCTTCCCACATTTTGCACTGCTTTTCTGCAACATTCTTCCTCTTAACATGATGCTTTCTTTTTCCCCAAGATTTTTCCACTAGTATGATATATTACAAAACAAATAGAAGCTACATCAATATATGGTGAAAAGTTCAGTTTAAGGAGATTAAAAGCTCTGAATGCAACTAGACAACACATTTGTTTCACTAAGAAAAAAATCCAGACTTCATAATTTTTAAACCAAGCCATCATTTTAGTGGTGGGACTCATGACTTCAATGGTAAAATGGGGCAATATATATACAGATGTATTTAACCGCATGTCTTCATCTTTAAAACCCAAAAGATGGATAATTTTCAGCACAGTGTGTTTGGGAAAACTGTGGCTTGGAAATTATCCTAGTTATGGGCTTTCTGCATTCTGAGTTTTGTGATGGCTCATGTATACACACGTTGGTGATTTTAATAGCAGCACAGTTCACCTAATCATAAAGTTAGCACAGTCTACAAAGAGATAGATCTTTTCAAACTGTTAAGTCTCATTCAATATCATTTCCAAGGAAGACGGGTGAGGAACTTGAAATACCCAGACTATTGATATGTCAGTTATTATTATTTGTCTAACGGAGCCTTTTTTTACTAATTTTTTATATAGACTCTGCTATGTGTCTTCTGCTGATGGTTTATATCTGGTCAGTTTGCCAACAAAGATGTGTATCTGGAGCTCCTTTTGAAAACAGCTATGAGTTTGGTTCAGGAAAGGTTTGTGAGGAATTAGCAAGACTCAAAGGAACAAGAAGGCAAACATTTGAATAATTTGTATGTATTCTCTCTTTAAGCCATAATTATGGGAGCGTTGTAAGTACAGAAGGTGAGGCACAAAGAGATGGTAGATCCTCCATCCTGTGATCCAGATTTGGACATCACAGCAAACTCTGCAGAAAGTTGCAGCATTTTATAAGTTGGAAAATCTCCAAAAAAGCAGTAAAAATGTGACTATAAGTTGAAATACTTGTTGTAATTAACTTAAATAAAACAGAGTAATTAAGGCATTTACAAACTTAGAGTCTTTTAGCCCAAGCACTTATGACATAAAACATTCATACACCTAGGAAGAAAATAACAGGGTGGTAATTCATAAATGAAGAAAAAATTGAGGCTTGCTGTCACCATTCCTCAGCCTAAGGTCATAAGTGCTCTTTATTATCTGCTGAATAAAACTGCAAGATTCATCACAGCACACTGTTTGCAAGCTATGAAAGACAGATGAAGATCACACAGTTGACTATTCTCAAAGAATCCATTCAGGATTTACAGAACAGCATAGTGAATGACTCCTCTGCTGAGGCACATGGCTAAAAATATTTCTTTCTGGTGAAAGTACCCTTTCCTAATTTTGCACTATGCAAAAAGCTGCTTCAGTAGAGCAATGCACTTGGCATCTCTGTTTTACCAAAAATCAGTACAATAAAAAATTTTAACACCAATGTAACATTAAGAAACAAGCATTCTTTATTTAGCACCAGACGCATAAGTGGATATTTCCTCTGAAATACCATGCATCTTGAGTACAGAAAAGGTTCCTGTGTGCATACTATATTTCAGATACTAGACAGGTTTTTCAGAAGAAATATATATACCATAACGACTTCCCTGGTGTCATTAGCTTGTATTTCCTCCCATTGGCACATGCGTTCTCTTGTCCCAGGTGTCCCTCCAGTGGTCTCTGGTGGCTGATGATCCTGAAGTTATATTTGACCATCTTATGAATTTGGTACTACATCCTAAATTAGGAGAAAAGTTGGCATAACTGGCCTGGTTCATTAACTTGCAAGTCCTTAAATCAATGAAGTATAGTTTCTTATTCCTTTCCTTGGTTAATGTTTATTGTAGTTGTAATTGTATGGTTCCACAGGCTAATGATTTTGCAAAATGATCATTGTATTAACTCACCAGGTGCAAACAATTCCTCCATCTCTTCCATATTCTTTCCTGTATTGTGGTGGGGAAGTTGTATAACAAAATCATTTGAAATGTTGTCACTGTCCCTGCAACTACTCTATAATTTCTCTGCATGAAGCGTATATAGCAGCATGTCTTGACATAAGGAATATCATAGGAAACTCTGTGATCCTCTATGGAACTTGAGCAAGCTGGACAATCTGCTGTCAGAATCAGAGATGTTTTATGTATCTGTGTCTGCAAAACCAGAGACTTCTGTCCAGTACATGTGTATGCACAGTATTAGAAAATGATTCTGTGCTTCTTGCAGACACTAGTGTAATGTAGTTTTCATTAACACCTATTTTCTTGGAAAGTCAGTGATATGAATTGATACTTGCACATTTGTGACCAACAGCTTTTGTGGCCAACAGAGTTTCTATGTGGAAAATCTCAATCTGAACCAGAACCCAATCTGAATCAATTTGTCCCATGTGCGAACTGCTCTGCTTACAACACCAGAAGCACCAGTTTGTGACAGACCGCTGTTTACCACAGCTAAATTATTTGAGAGTCAGTCAGCACAGTAGGAACGCCTCACTATGAATTTTTGTGCAATGCAGGGTCAGAGGACCTCAGAGAGTGAACAAAAAGCCCTTATCTTTTCTGTTTGAACTTTCAGTTCATTATTAGAAGTTAACATGGGTGACAAGAATGTCAGTCCACAAGCCTCTGACACACAGACATTTGCATTCCTCAGAATGGGAAGGAAATTACACCATGCTGGCTATCTCCTAAACCAAATGCCAGCCCAATGCTGACCTACCTGGTCTCCAACAACTGCAGATGATCTCTTACTCTCAGAGGACATGGAAGGATCACACAAAAAATAGTAGACAGAGCATTTTTATAAGCACATAATGATTAAAACAGTAGAGAGAAAAGATAATTTCTCTTGATGTCTATTTTAAAAAGGCTGTACTCTGGTTTTAAGTGCAGCTTTGGTCTCCTACTTGAATAGCAATATTATAAAAGCTAGATATTATATATTAATATTATACAATTATTATTATTATTATAATAAAATATTATAAAGCTATATTTCACAGAAAATAGAGCATTAGTGAAACTTGCTGTGCTTCAGATTAAAATGAAATGTCATAGAATTTTTCCAGAAATATTATTGTTGAATTATTGTGAAAAGAAAGACCTTTAACTAGAGCAGATACAAACAGAAATTACCCAAGAATACTAACACTTTGTGTTAATTCCCACTTACTTCTTAGGTTACATCAACTACTTGAATTTTCTGCCAGATCCGACAGGAAGTGAAACACAGCACATTACATTAAAACCAGGAAATCCAAGAAGACAGATATCTCTGGGTCATACTCCAGCATTAATTTCTGATGTGTCTTTGGTTAAGTCAAACAGAATGACTGATCCCAACTAGCTACTGTTAAAGTAAAGCCTAATTGAAACTAATTGTGTAAATTATTCCTGAAAAGGGGGATTATTCACATGTATTTAAGCTGAGGTGTATGCTCCTCTGCAGACATGGCCCTCTCTCCATTTACTACAGAAGAAAACTATGGGCTCACTTAGATATTTAGCTTGTGCTTTCTTCAGGTATAGGTAACATGAATCTAGGTATTACTTTTCTTTAAGTTCTAGTTTAGACTTTAAGTTTATTATCTCTAAATCCATATATTTAAAAAAACATAGTTATTCTTCTTTTCATCTTTTCTTCTACAGCTAAATGTTTAGCTCTTTGGAGATGGGACTGTCCCTCAATAAGTACATGCAGTACCACACAAAACAGAATTCCTGGGGGGTTAAAGCACTAGTGTAAGATAATCAGTATTAGCAACCCATTCTCTGACTCTTGTAATGGGTGATATTTGCCTTGCAGTCTGTAGTCCAGTGGTCACAGTACAGTCTGAGCTTTTGCTTCAATCAGAATTATTTGCTAGTGAAGGTGACTAAAAAGTAAACGATCAGAAAGAAAGGCTCAAACAAAAAAGATTTAAGATCAGCTCTTTATCTTTTTTAAAATTTTATTTAATCCCTTGTGTTGGAAATAACATAGTACATACAGAGACAGTAGGTTTCAACTGGCTCCTGGCTCTGATGAATGTTTCACCTCATGTTGACAGAATAGGTGGATTCCAGCATCTCCTTAGATCAGGGTAGGAGCCTGATTAGGAATGTGTTTTTTGAACAAACTTCTGTTTGCAGATCTCTTCCTGAAGTACTTACTGTTTTGAATGTCACAGAGAAGGGAGAATATCTTCTTGCTCTGTCTGCTATCAACTCTTGAGATCAGCAGGGCCTTAGTCACCAATAGCTGTGGGGAAAGACCATGTAACTGCAATAAATTGTCCACATAAAGGACGTATATGTGCTCTGGCATAAACATAAGACATCTTGTGGGAACATATCTGCCCTCAGAACAGACACTGGAGTTCCATCAGCCAGCAACCTCACCTCTGGTCTGCAGCTACTGGAGCCCTGTTTTAGGACAGCGGCAGGATAGATGAATCCATTCTTTAGAGCCTTGTGTGGGGATGGGTATTTCTTGGGCAAGAGAGAAACTTCATGAAAATTAAATATTTTTACCCCAAATCTGCTTTCTTTAATATCTACATCCCCAGTTGGTTGCCTGAAGAACACCTGCACAGGTGTTTACACCTTCTTTTGCAGTGGGGCCCACACAGAGAAAAGTGTGAGGTGAGCACAGTTTCGTGTGCCCTAGCAGCAGATACACATTATCTGGTACCACCAGTGTCCAGCTGTCCAGACAGCAAGGAGCTGCATCCCAAGTTTGGTTTATTATCTTTGCCACTTATTCCTGTGTAGAGTATGGCATAATAAACATTAGGATCTTTAAAGCAAGGGCTACCTTTTCATTCTTTGTTAGTGCGACATCAATCACTGTGGCATCCCTATCCATGCCTGGAGTTTCTATACATTACCTACAATGTAAATAATAACTAAGAAGAGTATCTGACACCTGTGTGCCAGCAGCTGAGGTTTTAAGGGTGTTTATGTCTGTAGTTCATAAAGAACTGTGGAATGCTCCCTTTTTAAATAGCACTTTATAAATCTCAAATAGTATACTTTTCAAATTTTTACCCATTTTTAAGAAATATTTTGCAGTTTTAGCTATGAATGATGGCAACCATCCTTATCCTGAGTTGATCTGTAGATAAAAGTCTGAATACTGTAGAGCTTGGGGTAAGCTCTGGGGTAAGGATTAAGGACACCATGCACTGCACGGTCAACTTGATGCCAATGTGACAGTGATGACCCTGCAGCAGCCGATGACATAAACCTGATGTCAAACATGGATGATCAAGACACCTCCAATTCTGCAGCTGCAGTACTTAGGTACTCCTCTGTCAGAGGTGCTGTGTCCCAGGTTTGCTTGTATGTTGGATGAAGTGGAAACCCAGCATCTATGAACTCACAATGACAAGAGCCTGCATTGGGCCAGCCCCCCTTCTACTGAGCCAGTGATGGTACAGAACAGGAAGACATAAATTTATTCAGGAAAGGAGAAAGAACTGAAGGATCCTAAGCTTAAATTTATTCAGAGGACATAGACCTGGCAGTGAGCTTAGGACTTAGAGGTGGCATAGATCCTGCCCCAGTCCTTGTAGCAGCAAAAAATAAAGATACCATTGCTAAGATTATTTATATGGAAAAACATAATTGGATAAATTTAGTTTTATTTTTAATGTTCTGACAGAATAATGTAATGGCTGGAAGGAGGAGGTCACATTGCCCCGTCTCAATGATATTTATCACATGAGGAGCAGGGAAATATGGGCTACTTTTTCTTAACTGTTCATTTCAAAAACAGCCTTTTGTGTAAAATCAACAGCAATAATGAATGAGCTGAATAGTTGCATCTCATAATGGATGTTGCTATAGAAATTATGGAATATGCTTGTTCTTAGAATTACAAGGAGTCCCAAGAACTTTTAGGTCCCTTCCAACCCAAGTCATTCTATGACACACAGGCTAATAGAAAAAAAAAATTATAACCACTCTCCTTAAGTGGTTCCATGACACTAGACAAAAATGTGTAGGCCTGTTTATAATTCTTATCCCCAAAGTTAGTGTGGTATCATTTACTTCTTTTCTAACCCTTTACATGGTCACTTCAAGCAAAGACCTTTGAACAATCAGGATACAAGTGTGAAGCTCCACTAACAGCTTGGGCTCAGGCAATTCTTCAAAACGTTTTGCATTATTTATCCCATTGCTTCCATGGGATCCCCTAACTCTGCTGCTAGTAATTTAGAAAGGAAAGATTTAGGAAGTTCAGAGAAACCAGTTGATAACAGTGGCTGCAAGGAATTTATGTGGCCTAGATGAGATAGAACAAAGGAAGCTTTAGTACGAGACAGGATGGAAGAAACTGTAGTCTTTTGAAAATAAATCTGTATACCTGAACAAACAAGGTATGTATTTTTAGTGTATTGGTCCCACCAGTCCATAAAGGGCAAAATTCACGTGAAAGTACATAGCGCACTTATAATAGCTCCAGGCATTATTAAAACTGCCATATTAAGGGCAAAATTTAGTTGACTGGGTAAATTGCAAGCAACACACAAACCACATGTGAAAGTAAGAAGCAGCAATGCTTCCTTAATTTTGGCCAGAGCATGAAAAACCTGGACATGGCCACACTCTGGTTTTTACTTGTAATATACTGTATTTCTTGGGCTCTTAAGTGTCAGGGATACCACCTATGTGCATCATTCTAGCTTCTTCTCCTTTATTGCCACACTAGGAGTATATTTTTTGCCCAGTAGAAATGAAAGTTGAGGCAAAGCTTCCTGAGGCTCTGTTTGCCAGCAAGGCATTCAGTCCTACTAAAACTGTTACCAAATAAGGGAATGTTGCCTCTGAAATATCAAAACCAATATATCGTGACTTGTCAATAGACAAGGACAAATGTCAGTTTAAATGTATTTTATTAACAGAAATACATATATGAGTGAAAAAAACATCCATGGATTTAATCCTTCTATTAAACTAAAAGAAGGAAATTTACTTTTTCTCAAAGGCAGCTTCTTAGATTTGTATAGTTTATTTGTTAATTTGTATAGTACAGAGCTGTAACCTAGAATTTTATGAAGCATTAATTATAATATGAAAACTTGAAACCACTGTTCTTGATGCTGAGTTTGTTCTTGTAACATTCCTGGATTAATCCTACCAGGATTAAAGGAAACTGTGTTAATTTTTGAGCAAAACAATGACAATTTCCTAGCAGAAACTAGTTGCTAAATTCTGGGGAATTATTTGATTTTTGTCTTCCTGGAAATTCTCAACTCTGACAAGCTCAAAATTATTCCATCTACTGTCTCTTTTAAAGCAGCACTTCAGTGAATTTCAGAAAGGAATATATTTGGCAAATGCAGTTTGATACTTTTGCTAGCACATGGACTGATGATCATTGCATGCTGGTATTTTTGATGATGGCTTGGCATGTTAGTGTTGTTTTGCCATGAAACTAAGGCAAGGTATTGCAGTTCTACCCTATTCTATTGCTGATAAGATGGGAACATGAAAACAGGAATGCAGAATCTTGGGGATTTATTCCTATGTTGGGTGGCTGGGTCATGTTACAAAGGGAGTAAAACATCTGTGAGAAGAGTGAAATTACTGTCTTTAACTCCAAGCTGAATCACTGTGCAAGTGCTTTCACTGCTTATTGCCAGGTAGCTTTAGAAGTCCATCACCAGGGCAAAGGGAATCACAGAAGGCAGGTTTACACTGAATGAAAGATTACTGATGGAAGACTTTGCACATATACTACAGACTTTGCACTCTGCACATATACTACTTGCTTTCAAAGTAATTTACAGTAGAGCGTGTGCAGAATGCTGCTGTTGAGTGCAGCTGTCACAAAGAAGGATGATGGTATTGGTTCTGGAGGGGGATAGCTGGACTGTTAAGTGAAATTTAACCAACTGCTGATCTCCCTGGCTGACATGAAGAAAAGTAATTTAGTCTGGAGTCAATAAATCTCATTTACACCTGGGTGAAGTAGATTAATGTTTTTGAGATTCCTTTATCTGAATTGTTAAAAAAACTGAACAAAAATAAAACCTTAATTTTATCACCTTAAGAAGTCCACTGAACTTTGCATTTCAATTATCCTTTCAGCAAAATGTGGTAAGTATATCTACTTGCCTCCCTGAACAATTGTGATAATAAATTATTGTTTCTAAACAGCTTGCAAGCTGAAAATGGATGAAAAAGGGAACAGTTAATGTTAACATTTAGGAAAAGGAGAGCAGAAGGAGGAAAAGGTCACACGTATGCTTTTTACTATTTCCTCACCCAATATAGCAGTCACTTCAGAACAAAAGAGGCCAGGCACATGAAAACTATAATGAGACACTTCTGGCAGGATTTGCAGTGCAGGCCAGTACTGCAGCAACATCTGCTCAGGGGTCTTCAGGATCATCTCTCATCATATGGAAAATGCACACAAGAGCAGGGGTTGATGTATAAGTGCAGGAAGGGAAGGCTAATCGTTTGCTGTTGCTTAACATGGGCTCAGACAATATTCTTCCCAGGCCATCTTAAACACACCCTGGTACCTGGGAACACTTTCATATGGAACGGTTATGAAGTACTGTGGCTGATGTAGTTCTGATAAGAAGCTGTAGCAGTATTTATAAATTGCTCTATAGATAGCAATACACTTGGTAACAGGAAATGGGACATGGTTGCTTCACCTGTGCAATTAGTGAAGCAAGTCACTGCATGTTCATTCACTCTTATACAATAGGAACTCGATAGAAAGACTCTATTGACATTTGGGCTCATCAAAATGCCATGGAAATAGTGAAGTGTCAGAAGGCATTGGGCAAAACTAAAGAGCTTTACTGCCTTCTTACAGTAAAATTCTCTAATACCTGTACTGCTGTGTAAATAATTACATCACTGAAAATATTTTACTGTTGGTGTGAATCATATACATTATTCTCAAGTTGGGATTGCTTTTTGCATCCATACAGAAAGGTTTCATTTTCTAAAATGCCTGTCAAACTAAGGAGCTCTGTGAATGCTGGGCCTCTGCCTACAATAAAACCTAATAAAGCAAAATAAATGTAAAATAATTGAGAGAAATTAAAATCTTATTCACAGCATCCTGTGTCAAAGTTTTGCTATGTCCCTTAGCAAACAGATGTCATTTATTTTTTCCCAAGCACTGAGTTAAATTGCTTATAAATAGCATTTTCCCAGATCCCTCTCCCCTCTGCCAGATCCAAGGAATTTAATTTGATTGGAATCAAAATCCGTGGTCTCACTTGCCATAAACTTCAGATCAATGTAGTCAGGTTTGTTTAATCATTACCAAATTTCACAACATTTGAATTCATGTGATCTGACAGTGAGTCAAATTAGCTTTTTCATAAGAGTTAAGATTTCAAAATATGTTGCATAAATATGATTGTCTTACTTTTAAGAAGCTTTGTCAGAAATCTACTGTGTATGTAGAAGGGGAAGGCAATGGAGAGTTAGCACTAGAATATTACTGACCGTCTGCTGGGGCGGGGTGGGGGGAGCTTAGCACACAGTGGAAGACCAAGACAGGGCAAAAATTTGCTAAGTTTCTAAAATCTTTAAAGGTATGACTCTGAAGACACAGAGACCACATAACTGTAGGGCTCATTGTTAACATTTGTAATGGGGAAAATTTTCTGTGAGGTGACAGCAAGTGTCATCTTGGTGATGGAAAACTACTGCTCTGACAACATGAATGTAGACAAAACCCTACTCGTCTCCGAACTGGCTGCAAATAAGTACAGCATTTCCTGTCTGTTGTGGAAAAAGGAGGTTTTTCTAGATCTCATATACCTAAAAATACAGAATAAAAAAATTAAGAAGTCATATAAGTAGATATAAGTTGGAAGAAGAAGTTTGGAAAACATGTTGAACCTTGGGAAAGGAGGAAGAGGTTTATTTTCTGCCCTGTGTATTGCTGATGGCATAGCTGGCACTGTGTGCGTTGTAATCACATCCATTAGAGATACACAAGTGTTGCTGCAGATACTCTCTGTAAAGTTCTTAGCTAGTAATGACTTCTAGTGTTGCCCTTCATTACATATCAGCAGATGTGGCAAGCACATTTCTCTCTCTCTCAGGATTTTTTATTGAGGTGCACAGAGAGAAATGAAAGAGAAAACAATTTTTATTTCTGCTCCTTGTTTTTCTCTTGTGGAATGTTTTTGGAGAATTGTTTACTTAGAGCAAGCACTTGGTTGGATCGTGGTGGATTGTTTGGGCCTGATGGCCAATCGGATCCACCTGTGTCTGGACTCTGGAGAACAGGGTCACAAGTTGTGAGGAGTTAGATATTATAGAGAAAGTAGAATCTAGTTTTTAGTATCTTCTTTTATATAATACATTAATGTATTATAGCATAATTATAATAAAGAAATCATTCAGCCTTCTGAAATGGAGTTAGACATCATCATTCTTCCCATTGGGTTTGCCGACATCTACAACAAGCAGAAATATATTATTCTGTGGACCAAACATTCCTGCACATTGCTGTGCCAGCTGGCCACTACTTCATTTCAGTGAGAAATCCAACTTGCAAAACATGATCAGGGTGTCTCTCTTTGGTAAGTTGCACACACAGTGCTTATTGCAAGCTAGACACACATGTGGGCTTTGACAGAGTGCCACAAAACCACACAGCACATAGGTATGTTTCCAAACACTCTTGCCACCTATTTTTCTGTTCTACATTCTTAGAACATGTTCTGGTGACTGTCAAAGATCATGAAGGCCTGCACATCTCTGACTTGGTCCCCTTTTTCTGTTGCTCACCCAGGCTGAAATTTTTTTTTCATTTGGTTGATTTGTGGTTTTTTTAATAATAACCTCAGCCTTTTGTTTTGCTTTACCACAATACAATTTCATCCTCTTTTTTTTTATGGGGTCCCTCTTCTCAGATATGCAAGATCTTTTCTTCTTTACAGCAGATTTAAAGCAAAAGTGATAACAAAAGGAAAACTGCTGTATCTATCCAGGAGAATTTTTTTTTTCCATGCAGGCACTTCAGAAGACGGAGTGTTCTCTGAGCCACAGACCTCCTTAGAAATCTGCTTTGTGGGAAACAAAGGTTGGGATGGTGAAGAAGCTGGAACAAGTTGCGTGTGCTGAGAAGGGTCTAAGCAGATGTGTAGCCTGTAAAAACATGCCAGAAGGCTTTCTGGACTTCAGCCAGTCCTCCAGGACTAAGTACCTAGAGAGTTTACAGCTACCATGATCTTCTTTTTGCCTGGCCTACATATATGGTAGATAATCTCAAACCTGTATCTTAAGTATGCCTTACCATGTACTTCATTTTATGGTCATTTGTATCACTAAGGCTGGAGTACCTTAATAGCTCTCTTTAGAAGTTAAGGGTCTGAAAAGGCATCTCAAATAGCTAGTAAGAGAGATGAGGTTGGACTGAAATGAAGAAATTACTCATGAAACAAAGTTTAGCCAGTGTAGGCTCCTGACTATTGAACACACAGACAGCACAGAGCAACTGGATTGCTGGAAATTTTAGCAAAATGCTATAGTGAGTAGTGAGAGCACAAGAATCTATGTGCTGTGTCAGTAAATGCACATATAGGTCTCTAAAAGTGAGCATTGGAACAAGGGAAGTGCTCGAACAGCAGGATCACTGAGAAGATGTAGTTCTTGAGGTTCTCCAGACTCTGAAGATCAAGATAGCTCTTTGCACACCTGGCTCTTCATTCCTATATCTCTGTTCCAGGCATTTACATCAAACACAGCAAATAAATTATACCAAGTCTCCTACAGACTTGTGGAGTATATACTAGAATAAAATTATTCTTCATAATTTATTTATTCTTCATATTCATTCTTTTTTAGTGTCTTGAAAAACAAGCCTTAATTCATTGGAGCTGACAGATAGGAACCACTCTAATATTACCAACTTTCTTAGAAAGTATGACAAAGATTCTCTGGCAATGAAAACATTTCGCAAAACACTTCAGTAACCTTCAGAATCAGAAAGCAGATTAAGACTGTTGTAATAAATATTTAGTATTCCCCATGTCCTGAAGCCATTTTTTGCTGTTTACAAAGCTCTATAAAGTTGCTGAGGATCATTTCACTGTTCTACCAATGCATCCACTGAAACTGCCTTTACTTCTAAGTTGGTAACAAACAGAAGAACTTGGTAATGTGCCCAATGAAAAGGGACACAGAGGTTACTTTCTTAAGGAGAGCATGATGTAAAATTAAGCCTTAATTTGGAGGCATCTGAGAAAATGACTTTGTACCTTAAATAGAAAAATAATTTTGTAATTTTTAAATCATTTGTATTTCTGGGTGCATGGCAACTACTTGCATTCTTATTTGCCAAAATTATCACAGCAAAATTGATTCAGCTATTGTGCTTAAATATATGCTTTATGCTCTAGTATTTTCTATTTGTTATATTGCTCTAGAGGGACTATAAATTGGATTTCTATATGTGAAATGAACATCTCTATACTCCACGGTATTACAATTAAATGTTTTAGGTGTAATCTTAATTTCCCTTATTTATTGCCCCATCTTTGCTTATTGCCTTTGTAATATCATGACTAAAATCTGACAAGAAGCTGCCTGAGGAACAGTCTCGTCTCTTTGTAGTACCACAGACTATGCAGCATACTTAGAGCAGAAGTGAAATGAAATTATACTAAAAAAATCTAGAAGATTTTGTATGTAAGTACCCATGATTTTATCACAGTAAACATTTTAAAATTGCATTAATTGGAAATTGGGAATGATTTCCCTAGTTCTCAGAAATGTGGGTAAAAATTACAAACATATATATAAGAATGTTGGTATTCAGTGTGTCAAAGGAAATAATCTCTTAGCAAAAATTCAATTTCATAAGTATAGACAAAGTCAGAAAAGATAAATATAAATATTATCATAAATATATCAGCACAATATATTTCAGATACCACAGTGTGATTTGGGAGAGCAAAAATTTGATTTGTTCTGTTTCAGTCTTTGCAAAAGTGTGTGCACTGAGGTTTCTTTAAAACTTCAGAACATTTCTTGGACCTATAATGAACATTTCAATAATTTTTTGGACATGCAGCATGGACTTACTTTAATATCTGGAAGTGGGTCTTTTTAATGTTGGGCCAGGCTTTATGCTGGTATAGGTAAATATAGCTCCATTGCAGTCAGGGTAAAATACTAGGATATCAAAAAAATACATCCTGAGATGCATTATGAAGAACATTGCCTGCAGGTTGAGGGAGGTGGCCCTGCCCTTCTCAGCCCTGGCAAGGCCTCACCTGGAATGCTGTGTCCAGTTCTGGGCTCCTCAGTATGAGAAAGACATGGAACTCCTGGAGCAGGTCCAGCAGAGGACTATGAAGGTGATTAAGGGACTGGAGCATCTCTCTTATGAGGAAAGGCTGGGAGAGCTGGGCATGTTCAGTCTCAAGAAGAGATGACTGAGAGGGGACCTCATCAAGTATTTGAAGGGAAGCTGTAAAGAAGCTGAATACAGGTCCTTCTTGTTGGTGCCAAGCAATAGGACAAGGGGCAGTGGGAATAAATGAGGAATATGAGGAAGGACTTCTTCACTGTGTGGGTGATCTTGCACTGCAACACGTTGCCCAGAAGAGATTGTGAAGTCTCCCCCACTGGACATTTTCAAGAACTATCTGGACATAATCATATGCCATGTGCTTCGTATGACCCTGCTTGAGCAGGGAGCTTGGAACAAATTATGAACTGTGGTCCCTTCCAACCTGACGCATTCTGTGGTCGTGTGAACTGTCAGTGCATTGCATCAGTGTGGAGTCAGCTTTGGGACACAAATTATGACAGTTGCTGACATGTTGCTTACTCTTTCGCTCTAGCAATACTTTGTCACAGGCTACATATTTAATGCATAATAGCATGTATGAACATATATTACCAATCTATCCACCCCTTAACCCAAGTGCTGATATCTATCCTTTAAATAAGAGGTCATTTACAAATGTGGTAAAACATAGTGAAGTAATTTATTTTGCATTTCCCAGAATAAGATAAATGTTGTGGAAGTATTCACAATCATAATTTAACATTCTTTAATTAATTGGCTTTGTCTGTCACATCATTTTCACATTTCCTTGATATTTAACTGTCTCCATACAAGGTAGAATACCTGTAGGCAACGGTACAGAAGAATATTTGAGAGTACTTTTGCTGGAGCCTTAAAACCAACACAGCTACAACCTTTAGGTACCTAAGTTTAGACTTGTACCACTGTGCCAAACTCTGCCTGTAGGACTCCAGTGGCCTGTGCTCTTCCCCCTTTAAGTTTCCCTAAAGTTTCTCAAAGAGGTTGCATTCAGACCCTTTGTGACCCTCTGCCCCCCATGAAAGGTCTGAAACCTGCTCCTTATTCCCTAGGGATGGAGAAAAGCATTGCAGTCAATACATCCCAATTTCTTTGGCCACACAGCCCTCTGACCAAAGAGTAGTTTGCTGTGTAAATGTGTGAATCAGCCAGAGTTTTTCTTCCAGCCTTTGGAAAAGCTGATTACTTCATGCCAAGCATAGCTGTATTGCCCAATGAGAGTTTGTTTATCAGCCCCACTCTCACAAGTAGCTAACTGTGAAAAGACTCAGTGGTGAATAAGTTCCTGCAGGAAATAGTTTGGAGTTTCTTTCAAAGCCACGCCTGTTCATGTGATACAAGCCTCTTAGGTGAGCTGCCTGCTCTCTCATGGCACTGAGAAACAGAATGTCACAGCCCAATGAAAAGCAAGGTAAGGCCATATTAAGCACACAAACATATATGCAAGCAAGGAAATGGCTTTAGACTGCAGAGAAACATTGCCCATTTAACCATATCAAATATTTGTACTCTCTCACACACACAAAGCATTTGGTGCTTGAATAGGATTTCTATTTGCTTGAGAGGGAAAATGAATGCAAGGGCAAAGGACAGGTTACTAGGAGGGGATGCATAAAATATTTCTGATTCAATTGTGATGAAGTCAGCTGAAGACAAAATGCCTACTGGTTTTTCACAACTGCCCAGGACCTTATGGTTGTGATACACAGAAACAGAATATAGCCTTTCCATATTCAAACTTACAAAAATTATATGCCTGAAAAGAACCTTTAACTGTAATAAAAAACAGAACAAGTCACAAAGAAATGGATGAGAAGATATAATCTTGTAATAGTCCTTTGGAGTCTGTGGAGGATGCAGTAATTTGTAGACTCTTGCTTCCTACTTATCCAAATCAACTGTCACACCTTACACTGACACCATGGGTTTGGAATACATGATACAATGCAACAACGGCTCATGATGATGAGCATGCAGAATTAACCTGTTCCCTGTATTACAGCTGATCCACCCAGTTATGATTCACTGGTAAAAGACCGAACTTTTTGTCCTGAGGTAAAAGGGCACAGCAGCTGTGTCTCCCAGACACAGTGCCAATGCTTTCATGACATCTTCAAGTGCACTCAAGATAAGACTGATCCAAGAGCAGGTTTTTTATACCACAGGGATTTTTGGCACGACAGACAAGTAGAAGGCTTGCAGACAAACAAGACAGATCAAAAACCCCGTGGCTTTCACTTTCACACTCTGGGCTGAGGTCTCAATCTTAAATGAAACTGGGGCAAATTACCCAATCATTTGTTTATTCACTTTTGTCAGTATCTGAAACAGATCACACTCCTGAACAAGGTTGTCCTGGTTTAGGGCAAAAGTGGGAGGAAATTTGGGGTGAAATTTTTATGGATCCTGCAGCTGTTCCCACTTTTCTTCCTTGATTTCCAGATTGATATCACTAACCTTAACACAAAAACAACCAACTGCTTATACTTCTGTTCCTGGCAAGACTCTGCTCTTACAAATGTACTCAAGGCTGATGACAGACACTGGTGGTTGCTAAGATCAGTTGATTCCAGAAGTAGGTGAGTGGATATTCCATTTCAGGGGCATCCTTTTGGAGAGCATTCTACCATTTATCCACACCAAATCACGTTAATTCTGATCCGTACATCTTTATATTTCAGTCACTCTCTGAGTCAACATGAAAACCGAAATGAAGAGAGCTCCTGAGTAAAACAGAAGTCACTACCTGAAAAGACCATGATGCTAAGAGCTCTAGCTATCTCTTCTACTGCTGAGCAGTCCCCAGTATGAAACCAGTTCACACAACACCTAACAACTTAGTATTTACAACAAACTAAGACACGTTCTGCTTAGTGAAAGTGTACATAGAATTTGTTAATTTGTTAACTATTTAAAAAATAGAGTTCTTTTTTTCAGAGGTGACTCCATTGTAAAAAATCAAAGTTCAGCCTTCTCGCTCACCTGTTGTGCACCTGATTATAAGAATATTCCTTTGCAAAGAAATTTAGAAGAACATTAAACTGTAGTGCTTTTGTAATGGGCTTAAATAGTAACAGAAACTTGATAATTTCTCAGCAGTTTTCCCCACATTTTTAAGGAATAAGGCCTGTCAAGGACAATGTAACAGCACAACTAAGGATGATCTTTCCTTTGCAAAGAACAGGAAAATGCTATGGAAATACTGAATGTTTTTTAGAAACAGAAACTCAGATAGCATCATTTATATTGGTTATTTAGAGAGAAACTGAAAACTCATGTTTCAAACTGTCTAAACTCAATGTATATTAGTTTTCTGAGCCACTTAACAGCTGCTTCTCTGTGAAAGTGGTAATTAAATAACAACAGCAGAAATACAAATGACCGACAACACAGGAAACTTGGCAGATCATACATCTCAGGTCACCCTGATTGCTTCTAACTGGATGCACGTCCCTGTGCAAGAGCCTGTAACTGCTGTGGTCATAGGTCAGAATAGATGATCCCTGTGAGGATGGGGGAACATCCGAGGCACCAATCACAAACACTCTACAAGAAGGACTGCACTGTTTCAGCCAGCCTCGGCTCACCACACCCTGTGCACCTCCCAGACGTGCAGGAGTAGCCGCTGAAGTTGTGACCTATCAGCCCTGTTCAGCACACAACTGGGAAAATGGCTCTGCTACTGCAAGTCCTAAGCAGAACCGTTCTTTTGTTCTGGAAAAAACATTTCTTTGTTTGAAATAGTGGGCCTGGACTATACTATAAACACATAACACAATTTGGAACAGCAGAGCTTCTCAGGTACAGGAGCCTGTTACTTGCAACTCCTTTAAAGAAATGCAAGTACATCTTTTGCAGGATGTATACCTGTATTAGACATGGTAAATAAGAGATGTTCCCAAAAAAGAGTTGGAAAAACTTGCTCAATGTGGTTGTGAAATATATTTGCACAGCTGCTTTTATCATGTTCCTGTGACCTCTATTATTTAGCTTAGTTTTACAAAATAATGGAACTGGAATATCAGAAAGCATTGTGGTAATATGGAGGAGCAGCAATAACAACTAAATGAGCAACTCTGGAATCATTCATATCTGATTGAAATATTAGAAACAGCTGTTTATAAACCACTTCAGGAATAGTGTTTAAAATAGCTTTTTAAAACACTATTCTTAAAATGCCAGACAAATTTTCCTCTTGACATCTTTAGCTGTATATTTTTGTCTTTAGGTTACACTGACATCAGATTCTTTCAGAAGCACCCAGGCAGAAATTGAAGTCAAGATGTCCCTTTCAAACAGTGCTATGAATCTGTGACTCTTTGTGATGAGAACCAAGTACATGGCCAGAGCAGATGTCTCAGTGCATTCTGGCTACTTACACATAACCTTTCTGTCCATCTTCAGCCTGTACCTCCACTCATTGTGGGAAACTGTATGCAAATACTCACAGATATCAGAAAGCAGATCCCAGCACTTCATAAATGAGTGCAGAGTGATTCCTGGATGCTTGACAATTCTGTAGTGGTTGGGAAAGATTCAAATACAAATCATCTCTTTGCAGCCATTTGGGAAAAAGGCATTCCTTAGGAATGCCTCCGACAAAGCTAATGGTGTATGCTGTAATTCTAGCCCTTGAGACATGAGTAAGAAACCCTGTGAGGTATCTTGAACTGTATTCAATCACAAGTTATCTTGTCGTCAGTGTGTTAATGTTGACTTGAGAAATTGCTGGGCACTCAGCTTCAAGGCAGGACTAATCCTGATTTCTAAGACAAGTATCTTTCTAAAGCACTTATTCCCTCCACCCTCTAAGTTTGATAAGTAATGACCAAAACATCTTTATAATTTTGCTCATGTATCTGGCTAAGGCAGTTTTGCTTCCAGGCAGTCATAGCTGTAGTAGTGAGAAAGGACTATGAGCTTTCCAGCTGCTCCTGGATCTGCTTTGACTGAGCTCAGGAACCAGCTCCTACCCTAGCCACCATTTTTGACTGTGGTGCCAGTGTTGGAGCCCAGGAGTTTCTTAAGGACTAATCTCAGTGTCAGTATCCATAGTTCCATTTAAATTTATTGTTTGTGTCTATATGTATTCTTGGAGTATCAAATACTTGTTCTTGTAAGCAACAAACATTACCTTTAGATATAGTGTCCCATTCAGTCATGAAACATCACTATTTAGCTCCCTTCTGTGGCTAGATTCTGTTCCCTGGATTTCACCCTTTTTGGCTTTTACAAAAAAACTCACGTTTTTGATTCCCAAGGGGGCTCTCTGACCACAATGTCTGTTGTGTTGCTCCCTGACCAAATTCTTTCCCCCAATTCAAGCCCTGGATGTATGTCTTTGGTTCCTAAGTCCCTGAAGAACCTGCCCTTCATTGAATTCACGAAAACTTGGGAATGTGCTCTTGGCTAACCTTGATTGGGTTAACAAGAATGCAACAGTTTTGCAGTAAAAAGGGTTGAGAGATGCAAAGAACCCTGAGTGTCTGCTTGGGTCTAGCAGGTGGAAAAAGAAACTTAATTACATGTTTCTAATAGTAGTAGTATACTTTTAATTTGCACTCTGCATTTTTAATTTCCAAGAAGGTTTGCATTGATGCAAACTCAGAAACTCTCCTGAAGAATGAATGCTTACTTTTCTGAAAATCATGAAATAATGTAGCTAGCTAATCAATTCAAGCAATTTTGCTTTTTTTTTTTTTTCTTATCTTTATAAAACTGAGATATCCATAGAAGATATTGGCCATTATGAGGTGATGTCAATAGCCAATTGAGTTCCATGAATAAAACAATAAATTATAGTCCAAGTGAAAAGTCCATGCATAGTGTGTATCCAACTGGACAATTAACAGTAAGTATTTTTTAAAGATACTTGTGAAAAAATCTGATTTTATTCTCAAAACTATTAATGAAAAATGTAAATTTAAAACATTACCTAAATAAATAAAAATGTAAATGCAAATTACCTTCTTCTTCCCTTTCTATGCTTATACTCAATATTTCTCTAACATGTTTCTTGGTTAAAAACAACAATTATATTTTGATATATATTCTGCTTAGCATGTGAAATTCCATGTACATACTGTTGTCAGATGAAGAAGTATTTGCTCAGCTGGTGGAAAAATACAATGCTTATGCTGCAAAACCAGTAGCCAATGGAACCACACAATGCTTATTCTGCAGGATCATGTTAAATGCTAACCAAGAAGAGGTGCAAAATAATGAAGTTACTTCCATGTTTGGGTAGTAACACCAGTTTATACTGCAGTCAGCTGTAACTTCAGGGTTTACAACCACCAGAGAAAACCCCAGGACATATGAACACATGTGCAAAGGGGAGGGAACATTTGATAATAATAATTTCAGGGAAATAATTATCACATGTATGTTTATTCCAGGAAAATCAATTAATGTTATGTAAGATTCAGTATAAAAGCAAGAGCTTTTCTATGCTTAACTCAACTGGTGGAAATATCATGTGTGCATTTAGTGCCGTAATAAAGAATGCCTGCTTCTTAATGCCACATTGGTAATAAGGAGCTTTATTTTACTGGTATTTTTGGTAATAATACCTGCAACAGATTTTGTTCTTAAAAGGAACCTGTTTGCTTAATATTCCTTAGAGATATGACTTTTAAAACACTGGACCTGGTGGACTCACTGTCCCTGGAGGTGTTTAAGGAAACACTGGATGTGGCACTCAGTGCCATGGTCTAGTTGACAAGGTGGTGTTAGGTCAGAGGCTGGACTCAGTGGTCTCAAAGATCTTTTCCAACCTAGCTGATTCTGTGATTCTGTGGGATATATAGATATAGACATAGACATAGATAGATTCACTGTTTTCCTTTTGAACTTCAGATATGAAAAATATCACAACTATCACTCTTTTTCAATCAGATGCTCTCACCCTGATCACCACCCTCTTTTTCTCATACGACCACACAGGGAGAGATTCCTGGCCATCCTCCATGGCCTGTGGCTCCACAATAATCAAAATACTGTGGCCAGATGGTTTTGTTTTCCAGGAGGTAAGGATAGCATTACATGCCCTAGAAGGAGCATGTAATTTGTTTATAGGAAATTTTTTAAAAAATAAAAATACACTGGTGTTTAAATACGAGAATTTTATGACAGTCTGTATATTGAAAAATAATGTCTTTTCATCTCAGAGGGATAATCCTTGTTCTGAAAATTTCAAAATAAAAATGGAGAAAAGAGGAGGTAAAGAAATAAAAAGGCAGCAGATAAAAATCGAAAAAATTACCTGTTAACACTTACTTATAACAAAGCCCCATTGTTCTTGCTCACTGATAATTGTAAATCAAAAGGAGAGACTCTGGAGTACATAACAGAGGACAAGACAGAGCAAACATTTGGAGGTGGGCCTCGGAGAACAAACCCTTACAAAATGTGGCTGCTGAAGTGAAGAATAAGAACTTTGAAGGACAGTCAGGAAAGAGCAGTAAAGAAATGGAAGATATTCAGAGCATATACAGGAAAAAGGTTGAAAAGACCTGTATGAATAAGCAAGGTCTCCTTATCAAAATCAAGTATAAAATGGAATCTTAGAAGAGGTGGGACTGGCAGCTCTGAAGGAATACAGACAGTCTTTCTGAGCACAGAGGGAAAGCCACAGTCCATCTGGAGTTGAATCTGATGAAGAATGTGAAGGACAGTGAAATAACCTGTAGGAAAAAAAAAGATCATAGAAAATGTAGGACCACTGCTTAAGCAGGGAGGATACTTGGTGACAAAGGACGTGGATATGACTGAAATACTCAGTGCCTACCTTCAGTGGAGGAAGATCAGGAGACCATTCCACCTGACAGATGCACATGAGTGCTGAAGCAGCGGGACTTTTCTGATTGTCTTTGACACATCAGCAGAACATGGGAGGTTCCTGAGGACTAGGAGAAAGCAAATGTCCCTCCTGTTTTTCAGCAGGGCCACAAGCTACAGCCATGAAACTACAGGCTGATTGGCCTCACCTCAATCCCTGGGAAGGTGATGGATCAACTATCCTGGAAACCGTTTCTAAACAAACAAGGAACAATAAAGTGATTGGGAGTAGTTGACATGGACTTATGCAGTGAGAATCAACCTTCTATGTAGCCTTCTATGACCAGATGACTAGTTTTGTGGATAAGGGGTGGTAACTGGAAGTTGTGAATCTGAACTTCAAGAAGGCTTTTACCACTGTCTCCCACAATATCTTCCTGGACAAAATGACAAGGAATAAACCAGATAAGCATGTGGTGAAGTAACCTGAAAACTGGCTTGGGCAGCCAGGCTCCAAGCCTTGTGATCAGTGGCAAGAACTCCAGCTGGAGGCCAGTCACTATTGGAATGCATCAAGTGTCAATAGAGGGGCCAGTGCTGTTTGAACCCTCAGAAAGTTTGCAAATGCTACAAAACTGGGAAGTGTGGCTGATAACATACATGGGTGGATTGAAATTCAGAGGGATTTTGACAGTCTGGATGGATGGGCTGACAAAAACTACATGGAATTCATGTAGAATTCAAGGAAGAACATTACAAGTCCTGCATCTGGGGAGGAACAACCTAAGGCAGCAGTACACACTGAGGGCAAACTGTTGGGAAAGCAGCTTTGCAGAGAAGGACCTGGGGTGCTGGTGGACACAAAGCTGACCATAAGCAGCAATGCACCCTTTAGACAAAGAAGGCCAACATTATCCTGGCTTTCATTGTTATGTGCATTGCCACTGCATGTAGCAGCATGGAAATAGACCAGCTGAGGGTCACAAAGATGACAGACACTAAAGCATCTGACATATGAGGAGTGACAAAAGAGTCAGGATTGTTCAACTTGCAGAAGGCCCTGGGGGAATATTACCAAAGTGCAGAAATACCTGGTTGGGTGGAGTAATGAAGATGGAGACTGACTCCCAACTCAGCAAATTACTCTCAATGACCCTGCTCAAGCAGTAAGTTGGAATAAATTATCTCCAGAGGTCTATTCCAAACCAAACTATTCTGTGACTCTGCAAAATTATTTACCTTGGTTATCTACATGTAACTATTCTCCAAGTATTCCACAATTTAATGCTGAGTGAATAAGCCTAGTTATTTCCAACAGCAATATTTGGGAGGTTTATAGGTTAATCAGCCTGGATCAACTTGTCAAGAAAAATACATGTACCTGAAACATCTGAGTTCATTTTTAAATACTGCTTTCCTGTTCTATTACAAAATTATTTCTGAAGATCAAAAGTACCGAGGCTTTATTCCTTTCAGATTTGTACTTTGAGGTTTCACTGCAACCTGTAGCTTTAACTTTTTCAACCCTTGGGCATAAGAGCTCTGGTCTCTAATTTTTCTGGTGTTCAATTTTTTGAGACACAGTAACAGACAAGACAAAGACAGTATTATGGGCTAGACTAGAACTGCATTTGTTAAACTTCACAAGCCACTTCACACATGCAGATCTGATTGCTTGTTACTGCCAAACAAAGAGGATACTGGCAGAACTGTCTCTTTTTTAGTCTCTCTCTCTTGCCCCTACTAGACAGGCTTTTATATACACAAGTGCTCTAGGACTTATAAATATAAGTTCTGAACTCAGGCATGGAGGCTAACAAGCAATTGCATAGATTTCTGTATCAAATCCAACTAATAACTGCAACTTTATTTATAATCTAAATATTTAAAGAGGAAGATGCAAGGCAGAGTATTTATATAGTAACAAACATGGAGAGCTGTAATACACACATTTCTTTGATTTAAATAAAATGAACAAAAGTGGATTTTTAATAAAAGAAGACAGACATCTCAGAGTTTAAATAACTAGAATCAAGTTTTGAAGACACACAATCCTTACCAATAATAAAATATTTTACAAAGCAGTTTCAGAGTGCAGATGCATTAATGGATCTAATCATTGAGCAAAGCGAAAACTTCCACTGTCTGTTCCCTTATATTTTCATAAGGAAAATGACACATAAGCAAGAGAAAGCAAATTTATTCTTGCCTTCTATTTGCCCAGAACTTCAGTGATACCATTCTAAACAGAAACAGTAATAGTAAAGTGAACTGGAGAAAATGTACTTGGGAACACTAATACAAATTCTGAAATAGCATTTCAGCAGATTTTAAATACAATTTTAACTGAAATCTAGGTGATAAACTGTCTTGTCAGCTGAGGATGGAGACTTAGGTCAATTTTCTCTCTCCAAAGCTTACGTAAGCAATGGTTTTCAACAGAAACTGATGGTTGAGAAGAAAACTGGGAGGTCTGTATAGGGTTCAAACCTTTCATAGGTATACCAGTAAGAGAAACTTTAGTGGTTTTGGTTTCCACAACCTTCTCAGCATTAATACCAGTATCACTACAGGTTAATCCACTATTGTTCCTTTGTTAAATAATTATATTTATCCCTTTTTATCAGTTCAAATTTACATGAGTGCTTCTATTGCATCATTTTTGTTGTTGGAACAAGTCTCATATCTAGGTCACCTCGGGCCTTTATGATGAAGATTTGTATTAAATAAATCTTTTTCAACTTGCAACAAACTACACTCAAACACTGTTAAAATTAATCAATATTTTGGCAAAATGATGAATGAACCAAGAACAGCAGCTTTATAGCGCATGGGATGGCTAATTTTGTTTTCAATTTAAAAATAGTACACATTTGCATTAAGTCCCAAGCACTTGATTAAAACACCAGGGTGTATCATGCCCCAAGGCATAATGAGGCACCTTTCAGTAGCAGATTTGCTCTGCTTGAAGAACACTGCTCTCTGTGAATTGTTACACTCCACACTTACAGAGGGGAGACCAAGTGTACGTCCCATACTACTGAATTGTCACAACGCCAGGCAGCCCCATGTTTCAGGCAACCTTTACTCTTTGCTCCCCCACTAATTTTAATATACCTGCTAAAAGAATCCATGTGGCAGCAAATTTTACTAGACTCTTTTACTAGAGAAGTTGCTCAGGTTGAAGGCTATACCATCCCTGATTTTCCTCCATTACAATCCTAGAAGTATACTGAAGATTCTGGCTTTAAACCTTACATCAACTTGCACACTGAGTGCTGCAACTTTTTACCTTAAAAACCTCATGAGAGAGTTCTTTCTCCCCATACAACCAGAGGGAAGAATGACATCCCAGAGAGGATGACAGAAAGGTGGAACCTTTTCTAGCCAAAGTTATTTGTACTAGCTTGGTGTTTCCCCGTGAAACACTGCTTGAGGACGGCTCACTCATCAGTATGACTGGCTGAAGTACAGGAGTCAGTACCTCTGTTCATCTTATTTATGAAGAAGTCTCAGCAAAGTTTGTTTGCATGGAGTCATTGACCCTACCTGTTGCACAAGAAGCAGCATCTTAATCTAATCTCCCAGGCAAACATCTTCAAGGACAAAAAATAAGCTTTACTGCTTCAGTTTAATAAACTGATTATTTGCTTTACTGATTACTGGCGACAGGCCCTCAATCTTCCTCAATTCCCTGTACTGTCATATTTTAAGCCAAGATACTCTTCTGCATAGGCTGTTTCTGCCTTAGAAGGGAGATGCAAGCAAGATGCAGGTAAAGGTTATATGAGCTATATTCCAACAATTAATACGTATCAGCTCTGAATTCTCTGACTCAACTAGTCTTGTGACTGTGCCAACATTGAGCATGGCAATTCAAATCATGGCTAAAAAATGCCTATAAAGCTCATTGAGGCAATCTTAAATCAATATAAATGTGATCATTAGACCCTAAATGAAGGAACAAATAGAAAAAAACCTGCCACTTTCAGTTACAAATGACATACAAACACAATAGGGGAATTTGAAAATTAAGGTAATTTGTTTTACTTGAAAAGTTATTTTTAAGGAAGTTATAATAAGAAATCACTGAAGCCAGTGAAAAGGCATGTTGCTGGCCCCATGATTTATTTATGTGGAAACTAACATTAACCAGGAACTAACAGACTATACAGGCAGTGTTTGCAGTAGAATGGACTGATACCTCACCTGTTCTTACCAGTTATTTGTAGCTTTTCACTTTTAGTTTTAAATTATACTTTTAATTTGGTCAATTCCACACCAGGTGAGATCCCTTTTTAAGATGCCTTTAAATTACTATATCTTAACTTCTCACATACAGCTAGAGCTAACTTGAAACCCAATTCTTTCTACAGTTATTGTGGTGACTAGGATACTTTTCAAAATCACAACTGAGTTCTTAGCAGAATTTATGAACACTCCTGTACCTACATTAATAAGAGAGCTGTGAAGGAAAAAAAAAACAAAAAAACAACAAGTATTAGAGAACATGCATACACTGCAATGTTCAGCTTGTGTAATTGGTGAAGACTCCTGAGAAAAAGTATACCGTCTCATGGACAGGTAAACATAGTCTTTTATGTAAAACTGTGCTTATTCTGGCAAGCTCAGTATAATCAAGGCAGAGCCAGTCAAGTCATTTTGTCCTCCCACAGCATACCCCAGATTAATGGAGCTAAATTTAAAACAGTTAATGCAATGCATGTTTGCCTATTACACAATAAGAAAAAAAAAAAAAGATAAATTGATATTTCTGACCCCAGATCAAAAATGCTGAACTGTAAAAGAAAGCAGAAGTGTTGAAGTGTTCGGAGGTTTCTGCATATGAAACCCCTCAAAAATAAATGGAGCCGCATCACAGTAATAGGAATTGCCATAAACACTGTAATGAAATAAAGGCAAGAAGAGCTGGCTCAGAGGATTAGTAATGAGCAACTGACTCTTTCATTAACTGGACACTAACTCAAATGTAGCCAAGGCTGGTAGTCACCAGGTTGCTTTAGCACTGCTTGGGCTCCACAGATGGCAGTATGAATGCTGGAGATCCCAGTCCTTGGAGCAGCTCTCTGACTCACAGAGTTCTGCGCTGCCAGCAACTCACAGGTGCACACCTATGCTAGATACAGCTATCCCATCCTGCAGTATTCAACATCACCAAGAAAGTGTTTGGACTCAAAAGCAATAAAGAAAAGTATCAGCCCCTCGTACTAGATCTCAGAACCAGAGAACAGTTAGTGTTGGAAGACACCTCTGGAGATCATCCCGTCCACAACCCCTGCCAAGGCCGGGTCACCTAGAACAGGTGAACCAGGAACAAGTGCAGGTGGGTTTGGAATGTCTCGGGACAAGGAGACTCCATGACCTCCTTGCATAGCCTGTTCCAGTGCTCTACCTGTGTAGAGAAGTTCTTTCTCACGTTGAGAGGAACTTCTGATTTAGTTTATGGCCACTGTTCCCCGTCCTGTCGCTGGGCCTTGCCGAAAAGACTCTGGCACCTTGAGTCTTGGCACCTGCTTTTGAGCTATTTATGTGCATTAATGAGAGCCCCTCTCAGTCTTCTCTTTTCCAGACTAAATTGCTCCAGCTGCCACAGCCTCTCCTCAGAGATGCTCGGCAACACCGGCAATATCCGACTGCCCCCGATCCCCGCCTCCGTGTATAAAAAACTGCGGTCTCCTCAGCGGCCAACACCAAAGTCGGATGATACGGAACCAGCGCCTCTGCCGCACTCGCACCCCTCCCCGGCGGTCGAAGCTGGCGTGGTGGGGTACACCCGCCCTTCGCCTGCCGCCGCGGCCCCACACCTCCCTCGGCGGCCCGAGGGAGACGGACCCAAGGTCAGCAGGCGGCGGCGGCGGCGGCGGCGGCGGCGGCGGGCGGGGGCCGGGCCGGTAACGGATGTGCCCGCCCGCCCCGCCTCCTGCGCTGACAGAAAGGCGGCGGTGACGGCTCTCGGCGCGCGAGCGGCTGCCGCGCGCAGGCCGGTGCGGAGCAGCAGCGGTGCCTCCGGAGCCGCCCCAGAGTCCGCCCGCAGCAACCGCCGCCCCGCCGTCCGCGCCCCCGTCTCTCTCCGCTCCGCTCCGCCGCCGGCTTCTGCCCGGGCCGCCGTGACCTTCGGGGATGGCGGTGCTGGCCCTGGCCTCGGAGGGACTCGCCATCTTCGGGCTCATCCTCTTCGTCGTGCTCTGGCTCATGCACTTCATGTCCATCATCTACACGTAAGCGATGGGGTGCGGGGGCATGGCGCCGGCGTTGTTCCGTCACCCACCCGCCATCGCGCCCGGAGCGCCCGGGCAGCGGGCCGCGCTGCCTCCGCTCCTGGCCGGCGGCTCCCCTGCCCCGTGTGTCAGCCCGGGGACTCGCCTGCCTGCCTGCCGGGGGTTCCCGCAGACCCCGCCGAGAGACCCGGGGGTCGGGCTGGCCGTGCTTAAGGCACGGCTCTGTCCCTGCCGTCGGTCTTCGGGTAAAAAACCGTCCTCTGGTTTTCTGCCTCCTGCTCTGCCAGGTGATCTTTGCTCCGTTGCCCTTAGCGCTGCTGGGGAAGTCTTGGTGTTTGTTGTGTACTGGTATACATTGTAAAGTGTGACTTTCCCGGTGGTAGTGAGAGACCAGGGTGCACACGACTTAGAAAATGTATGATGTTTGACTGCAAAGGCTGTACGGCAGAACAACTGAAAGAGCACAGTACTTTGTGCCAGCCATAAGCACACTTCTTTTTTGTATTGAGAAATAATGATAGTACTAGTAAAACAAGTATATGTAGTGAGTCAGATCCTTCTTGGATAAGTCCAAGTAAAAATGCCTTTAGAGTTTGTGAGCAGTGTTTGCATTTAGATAGAACCGACAGAGGAATTTTCTATGGGTAAGTGGGGAAAGAATTAAGAATGCATCTCTTTTTAGATAGTCGTTTTGCTTTCTTAAGTAAAAGGCCACTCTTGCATCACTCCTAAGATTAGAAAATACCTGAATTTCTGTTTGCTTTCCTTGTGCTTATCTGTTCTCCTTTCTTGCTGCTCTACTGCATCTGATAGGTACCTGTGATAAACCTCAGCCCTGACTGAAGCAAAGCTTGCAGAATGGGTCAGGTTGGAAAGGACCATAGTTGATCATCTGGTCCAGCCATTCTTGTTAATCCTAAAGTGCATAGCACAAGACTGTGTCCAGTTCAAGACAGTTCTTGAATATCTCTGGTGAAGGAGACTCCCCAGGCTCTCTGAGCAACCTGTTCCTGCTCAGTCCCCTGCACAGTAAAGAAGTCCTTCCTCATATTTAGGTGGAACTTCCTGTGCATCAGTTTCTGTCCTTCAGTTCTTTTGTCCTATTGCTTGGCACCGCTGAGAAGGGCCTGGCTCCATCCTCTTGGCACCCTCCCTTCAGATGCTCATAGACACTTACGGGGTCGCCTCTCAGTCATCTATTTTCAACATTGAACAGGCCCAGCTCCCTCAGCCTTTCCTCATGAGGGATGCTCCAGTCCCTTAATCATTTTCAGAGCTCTCTGCTGGACACTCTTTATTGTCTCTCTTTTACTGAGGAGCCCAGAACTGGACACAGCATTCCAGGTGAGGAGCCAAGGCTGAGATGAGGGGCAGGATTCATCTCCCTCAACCTGCTGGCAATGCTCTTCATAATGCAGCCCAGGATACCACTGACCTTCTTGGCCACCAGGGCACTGCTGGCTCATGGAGAGCTTGTTGTCCACCAGGACCCCCAGCTTTTCTCCGCAGAGCTGCTTCCCAGCAGGTCACCCCCAGCCTGTGCAGGTGCCTGGGGTTGTTCCTCCCCACGTGCAGGACTCTGAATTTGTCTTTGCTGAATTTCAGAAGGCTCCTCTGTGCCCATCTCCCCAGGCTATTGAGGTCCTTCTGAAGAGCTGCACAGCCCTCTGGGGTATCGGCCAGTCCTCCCAGCTTTGTGTTGTCAGTGAAATTGCTGAGGAGGCCTTTGCCCCTTCATCCAAGTCATTGATGGATAAATTAAACAAGACTGGGCCCACTAACACTTTCCAAATTGAACTTATGAATACCTTATTTTTTTTTTCTTGTTGTTGTTTTTTGGGTTTTTTTTGTGATTTTTTGGTGGTTTTGTTGTTGGATTTTTTGGGGGGGTGTTTGTTTTTTAAAATGCAAAGTCACTAATAAGCTCTAATAGTTTTTATTTTGTTTTGCTATAGTTCAGTTATCCTTAGATCTTATATTCACTTGGATAATTAACTTCTTTCTTGAAAACTACCTGTATGGGTTACCTTGGACACGAATGGCAGGATTTCAGTACTGGGGGGCAGAAAGGGTGCTTAGTGGGGGAAGAGACTACTTTGGGCATGGCTGATTTTGGCTGGCTGTAAAGATGATTAAAACTATCTATTGCATGCTTAAATCTCAACCTGTCAAGTGAGCATGTGTGGTGCTACTGCTCATAACTCTTTTACGAATAAGTAACAACTGAAATGGGCAGGAGACACAAATGGGGAAGATGTGCAAGAGGATGAAGAGGAGGCAGAATGATGAGATATGCTAAGATGTGAGAGGAAAGAACAGGGAAGAGCTAGAGGGAAGAGTACACTTCTGGGCAGTCAATGCCACAGGAGCTATCCCCTCGAAGGAGCTGCCTCCTGTGGAGGCAGAACTGGAGCAGGGACACTCCTGAGTGCACTCTGGGCTGCAGGTAAGGCATTCCTGAAGGGACTGTAACCTGTGGGCAACCCATGCTGGCGCAGAGATGCCCTGAGGGACTGCAGCCCCATGGTTGACTCTCCCCTGAGGAAACGGCAGGCCCACACCGGAGCACAGACTCTGCCAAAGGTATTGCAACCTGTACATCAGTCACTCCTGAACAGTTACACCTGCTAGAGCAGAGTAACAGTTTAAGACACAACCAGTAGTGGAATAAAATTAGTAAGAAGTAAGGCATGGCAGAAAAACCATTATGTGCTGACCCTTGCCTCCTGTATCATCTTGCTGAAGGGCTGGGGAGGGACTGAGTGTAAGGAACCACGCAAATGAGCAGTTCAGATAGAAGGGTAAGGGGGAAATGTTTCTTGCTGAAGCAGAGTCTGGGGAAGGAGGACAAAAGGTACTTCCCTGAAAGTTAGGTTGGTTTTTTTTTTTTTCCTCAATACCCAAATTGATAATTAGTTGCCTGATGATTGCCAGTAGTTTAAATTGAATTGCCTTAGTTGAGGCAGTTTTGCCTGTGACGGTAATTGGTGGGGAATGCAGGCAGCAGCTGGATCGGGTATGGCCTGCATCTAGAGTATTTGCAGTGGTGTGAAATCTGGAAGGAGTTGTATTTTTTGTTAATGGGAATTATAAGTGCATGTATAAATTGTGTGTTAACAGGTGGAAAACCTGTCCAAAAAAAAGTTGTGGATGGAGTGAGTAAGAACTGGGGTGATCTAGTCTCAGCCTCTGAGGCCCCTGGTCTGCTTCCAGCAGGGCTCTGGAATTGCCATCTCAGTAGGGCCAGAGTCAGGAGCTGTCTTTGACAGAGTAATGGGCTAATGGCAATGGGGGTATTCAGTGCTCAGTGCAAAACAGTGCCCCATAGTTGGAGGTGAGCAGCTGGTAGCACTGAGGTGACCAAAGTGCAAACTGTTCTGGGTTCCCAGGCGGTTGTGGAGGAGCTGCCCTGGTTACAGTGATTCGGCAGATCTGAGGAAAAAGGACCACAGCTCCCCGTAGTGTGACCACACAATTGCCGTTTGAAGTGAAAATAAAGACATAGGGGACTGTCTTTATTACTTGTCTGACCCAAGTAACTGTCCTTGCAGCATCTGTGGAAGTGCTGGGAAACAGCTGATGGGATGTAGCTGATGGCTGGAGAGGGCTGGTGCACTTGGAGCCTGTGCCACTTGTTATCATTGCCCTGTGTGAGGGAGGATGGCTGCGCTGTTGTCTAATGGAGCTGTACATAGAGGAATGGCTTGGTCCTGCAAGCAAGATAGTTTTGTGAAGGGAAAGTGAAGGAGGTGATCAGTGGTATTTGCTTTGAATGCTGGAGCTTGTTTATGGGGAAAGGGCTCCAGATAAAAGATGGTTGCTGGTGTTATGGCTGAAAATGTTGTTGGCTGGACACTGTTATTAATGCCCTTCATCTCATAGAGACTAGTTTTATTCTGGATGGCAGACACTGCACACTGCACCCTTTCTGAGACCCCTGAGGTAGGAAAGGATCTTCACTTATGGACAGAAACTGCTTTTTATATCAGAGGATGCAGTATTATACTAGAATTAGATGATATTTGGCATCTACAGAATAACACATTGTTCCTATTATAGGCAGTAAAGAAGAAGGATGAAAGTAATTTGTCTTCCTGTTTTCTCCTTACAGACAGTATTTTTGGTTTAATTTTTCTGAAGTCATTGACTTCAGTCTGCACTGTGTCTAGCCATGCTGTATTGGTGAGTTGGAAGGTCCCATCTGTGCCACTGGAGTATTAAGATAATGTTGTAACATGTCAGTAAAGCTGTTGTGGACTAGACAGTCATCCTTCTGTGGTTTCCCATTGGTATTTAAGAAGTTGGATTTAGCGAAACACTTAGAATGTGTGAATTAAGTAGGTAAGTGGAGTTATTCAAAAAAGCAAGCTTTTTTTGTTTTGAAATGCGTTCAGCAGTTGTTGAGATTAAGATCAAGACAATATTTCTTTTGCATTGGTTCATGCTATACTTGCATTCAAAGTTGTAGGGTTTGGATATCTAACGTACTGTTCTTCCATTCTGTATCTGCAAAATCTGGTTCTTGCCGCCTCTTTCCTTGAAACACAGAAACATCTAGGTTGGAAAAGACCTTCAAGATCATTGATCCCGACCTTTGACTGATCACCATCTTGTCAAGTAAGCCTTAGCACCAAGTGCTGTGTCCATTTCTTGAATCTCCCTGGGAAAGGTGACTCTGCAACCTCCCTGGGCAGTCCATTCCAATGCTTGACAACCCTTTCCATGAAGAAATTCTTCTGATATCCAACCTGAACTTCCTCTGATAGAGCTTGAGGCCATGTCCACTTGTCCTGTCAACAGTTGCCTAGAAGATACCCACCCCCATCTGACTACACACTCCTTTCAGAGTTGTAGAGAGCAATAAGATCTCTGTGAGCCTCCTCTTTCTTCTCCAGTCTGAACAACCCCAGCTCCCTCAGCCGCTTCTCACAGGACTTACTCTTCGGCTTTCTTGACCATCTCTAGACAAGCTCCAGCACCTCAATATCTTCCTTGTTGTGAGAGGCCCAAAACTGAACACAGGATTCGAGGTGTGGCCTCACCAGTGCCAAGTAAAGCAGGACAATCACTTCACTGCCCTGGTCCTGCTGGCCACAGCTTATATTTCTGATATAAGCCAGGATTCCACTGGCCTTCTTGGCCTCCAGGACACAAGGTTGACTCCTGTGCAGGCAGGTATTGATCAGGACCTCCATGTCCCTTTCTACTGGGTAGCTTCCCAGCTACTCTGCCCTCACTGTGTAGCACTGCATGGCATTTTTTAACTCCCAAGCAGGACCCAGCACTTCACCTTTTTGAACCACTGTTGTGGCTTAAGTCCGGATAGAAATTAAGCACCCATAGCAGCTCATTCACACCCCCCACACTACTTCCACCTTAGTGGAATACCACCTCACAATTGATCCTGGCCTATCGATCCAGATCCCTCTCCAGAGTCTTCCTACCCTCCAGCAAACCAATGCTCCTGACCAATTCAGTGTCATTGTGAACATAGTGTGCACTTGATCCCATTGTCTGAGTCCTCAGTTATGATATTAAAGACATTAGATAATGTTTGTCAACTCTTAAGCTATTTATTTATATTTTTGTCTTTATTTATCTGGTCAAAAAACCTGAACTCATATGAAGGCATGTTCTGGCTTTGAGTCTTCATTGTTCTTGTCAGTGGCAATTCTAATCACAGCACTTAATGGAAATCACTTTTTGGCAGCCACAGTCAATTGAGGTTGCTCATCTTCTTGGTTCCCAGGTGTAAGTGGGAAGGGTAGTGCATGACACTTAATTGATAAACATACTGCTGGTTTTAGACAAATTATTTTTAAAAGCTTTTAGTTACAGTAGTCAGTGAAGATATAATGAATTCTGTGTTTATGTGGCATTTGGGTGTAACTGGGCTTTGTCTGCTGAGTGAAAATCAAGACTTTTCAGAAACATATACAGGTAATAAAAAATCCAGATGTAACTAAAACTAATTAGTAGCCTTATTGTGTGTATGGACACGAGGAGGAAATTCAGTTTGCACAGATGCATAAAACTCAAGTTTCCTGAGGTGCTTCTGCAACATTGAAAGACTTCTTAAACATGGCTTCTAAACTGAAGCAAAAACCTCCACATAGCTGATGTTTAACGTCTTCATTTTTTTTATTGTGAAGTTAATACTTTGGTAATAATTCCTAATTGCATAGTAATCATGATACTTAATTCTTAAGAAAATAAAAATTTTATTTCTCTTGGGCCTGTTTGTCTTGTCAACCCTTTCTTTTTACTCTTTGACCATCTCTTGCTGCTCAGTCTGTAATTTGTGTCCAGGTTCATCCTGCTCTAATCTCTGCTTCTCATTGTCATCTCATTTTCACCTTTTTGTGTGTTGGTGGGTCTCCTCTTTTAAACTTTCTTATATTTTCCAGTGTCTGGCAATAGATTGGGTAAGATAGCTTTTAAGAACAGCACTAGTTATGCAATTAGCCATTATCGAGTTGCATTTTCTTTGATTTGTGGAACTGCTGCAGACACATCTTGTTGCAGATAGGAGCTAGGTATGTTGCAGAGTAAATCTAATTTAAAAGGCAATGTTCAGAAAACTCTTCTGTTACTATCAAGTGTTACCAGACGTAAATGAACAAACACTTTGATAGACTCTGATGGAGATAATCCAGCTACTCCTTTATGAGGTGGGAGGTACCCTTGCCTCCTGTTGATAACCAAACTCGGAAAACTGCAAAGTGTGGTTGTACTGGAGCTTCTCCAGAAAGTGGCTGGAATGTGTCTAGCACATACAGAATGCCACGTCTATTTTTGGGTATCTGACTTAAATGAATTTTTATTCAAGTTGAACAACTTTCACTTAAATGTCTTATGCAGGTTATCTTCCTCAAGGTAAGGAGTTTTTCCAGTTACATAGCTGGTGACAAGGATGATGTAGTGTTGGTGACTCTAACAACAGATTGTTGTCTGTGATCTTGTATGTGTGGAACAGGGAACGAAGCAAATTCATGATCTGATTAGCAGTGTCTCTTTGCAAAAATTCTTTGAGGCTTAAAAGCAAGCAAAAGAAATACTTAAGTGTTTGACCATAAACTGGGACATTGGAGAGGCAGGAAAAGTTGGAAAGTTATCTGCGGCTTATGTTTGATCTGAGGTTACATTTCATCGTCCTGCTTTTTCCCTGAGTAACTCTTATCTCCCATAATCTGTGCATTGATGATGGACCCTATGCAGAAATCCCAAGGTGTTTGCTGTAAGTATTACATCCATAAAACTTCATGTTGTATGGGTTTTCAGCAAGTGGATAACAACATTGTAGCGAGGCAAATCTGAAAGACAGCAATGCAAAGATTGGAAGTCAAGTACAGTTACTGGGGAGGAAGACAAGAAATTGATAGGGTGTGGGAACACAGAAGTCAGAATAAACAGAATGTTCTATGATCCTGTGGGTCCCTTCCAACTCAGAAGTCCAGCTCTTCCTGCACAGGACCAGCCTTGAGAGTCACACCACATACCTGAGACTGTTGTGCGAACACTTCTTTAGCTCTGGCAGACTTGATGCTTTGACCACATCCTTACAGGGGAATCTTTTTCTAGTACCCAGCCTAAATTTTCCCTGACCTTCAGGCCATTCCCTTGGGCCCTGTCACTGGTCACCACAGAGAAGAGATCAGTGCCTGCCCCTCATCTTCCTCTCATGAGGAAGTTGTAACTGCAGTGAAATCTTCCCTCAGTCTCTTCCAGGCTGAACAGACCAAGTGACTTCAGCCATTCCTCATAAGGCTTCCCCTCCAGACCCTTCATTTTTGTTGCCCTCCTTTGGATGATCTCTAATAGCTTTATATATTTTTTTTTTCTTTTTTTTTTCTTTTGTATCCTTGTGCCCAAAACTGCACACAGGACTTGAGGGGAGGCTGCACCAGTGCAGAACAGAGTGGGACAATCTCTAACAATTTAGAGGTGAAAGACATTTTTTTCAACACTGTGAAGGAAAGTGAAGTGCTTTAGGTGGGAAATGCCAGCTGAAAGTTAAGTTCCATCTCCTGCTTGAAGCTGAAACAAATTTTCATAGTTTGCTGAATGCACTGATTGCATTGATATGAAAATAATGGCTTGTGGTAGAAGATGGAAACTATTCAAGAAACGTTAAGCTTGAGATGCACAAAATTATCAGGTTTCAATGATTGCTAGGGCTATTTGACATCTTCATTAATGACGTGGACTGTGTGACACGGTCATCAAGTTTGCTGTTGGTACAGACCTGGAGAGAGTGGCTAATACACCAGATGAGTTCAGAGAGACACAGACTGGCTGGAGAAATGGTCTGATGGGAAGCTTATGAAGCTCAACCCAGGAAAATGCCATGTCCTGCACCTGGCAGAATTAACTCCATGCATCAACACAGGCTAGGGACTGAGAGGCTTGAAAACAGCTTGGCAGAGAAGGACATGGGAGTGCTGATTGGTGCCAATCAGCCAACCGAACATCAGTTTGATTATGAACAGTGACATAGTTTTGGCAGAGAAAGCCATTGCTGCATTGTTAGCAGGTTGCGGAAGGTGATCCTTCTGTTCTACACAGCACCAGAAAGGCTGGCTGGTGTGCAGAGCACAGTTTTGGTCTCCCCAGTATGAGTCATGGGTATGCTGGAGCAAGGCTTAGGGCTACAGGGATGATGGTGGGACTGCAGCATCCTTCACTCAAGGAGGCACTGAGAGCTGGAACTCTGCCTGGAGAAGGCTCGGAGGGATCCCATTAATGTGTGAGAGTACCTGATTGACTGGGGGAGTGAAGGGTGTGAGGTTCAAGACTCATCTCAGTGGTGCTGTATGACAAAAGGAAAAGCAGCAAGGACAAATTCCAGTGAAAGACTGTAATTTTAAAGCAAAGAGGACACTCATGGCTGAACATTGAAACAGGCTTTCTGTAGAGTTCTTGGAGGCTCTGTCCTTGGAGACAGGAAAAACTGGCTGGACCTTAGCAACCTAATGTAGTTACTTCCCTGTGAGCCAGGCATTTGGAGTAGCTGACCTCCAGGGGTGCCTTCCAACCTCTCTCTACTGTATGGTGATTTTTTTGTGTGATAGATGACACTGAGGCAGCTCTTTGGACTATTACAGAGCAATAAACTAAGAAAGGTTGTGTGGAGGCTGTAAGTTTTGTGTGTTGCTTGTTTTAAACAAGCTGAAGTTTACCTGACACCATGTAATCATAAGGCTTGAATTTAGATAATCCTTAGGGGAAGACATATCTGAAAAAAACAGGAGGTGATTTTTTTTATATAAGATTGTGGTTGAATGAGTTTCTGTATTACAGGCTTGATAAATGGGGACAGCAAAACAGTGCAGGACTAGAAAACTGAGAGTGGTAACAGTGTGGGAGAAAACCAATAATGTTGAAGGCAATTAGGGCAGGCCAATTTTTTAATAGGGGAGTCAGGAGGATGAGACACAGACTATAAAATTTGGGGTAAACATTAAGGTATTAGTAACCCTGAATGATTTAACAGAATGCAAGAATCCTAACCTAGATTAAAGACTGTCTAGTGTTTATTTAAAGGAGAGGAATCATGGCAGTGGTAGATGGTGTACTTATGTTGAGAAGAGGGAAGACAGTACAATAAATGCATTTTGATTTTAAAGCCTATTTGTCACATCTCTTGGAGTGGTTTGTGTGGAAGGGGAAGATAGAAGGCTGTAAGATTTGGAGTATGTAATATGGAAATCAAACACTTGGGTTAGTGGAGCTTTTTTAGGGCAAAAAAGCATCCAGCTTTGAATGTGAGCTGGAGTGGAAGAAGCTGAGTAGTGGGACAGGGAAAAATATAATCTTTCTGTCAGATTATGTCAGGATATGAGGATTTCAAAGACATGTAAAGAAGTTGATGATTTACATTAACTGTTTCCATAAAAGAATAAATTTTGATTAAGGTGGATGAGTAGAATGGTAGATGATACATGACTCTGAAAATTGGAATCTGAAATTACTGTCCGAGCTGTTCCATGAAATGCTGAGCATATAACTAGTTTTACTGGTTTACTAGAGCACCCTTCAGTATTTCTGTCCATCGCTCCCTGAGAATGCTAAATAGTGCTGTCAGAGTTCATTAGGACTTCTAAATTGCTTTTTAACTGAAATAAAATACCATCATTTTGACACACTTAATATTGGTTTTACATTTTGCTGAAGACTACTGTTTAAAATAAATTACTGATTACTTTATTGTGAGAGATGTTTCCTATGGACTAAAAAAAGATTTTAGTTTTACTAATTGCAAGGTGATTTGTTTTGCATTTTCTTATATACATTACTTTTAATAGTAGGTGATGAGGACATATTGATGACTACATCTTCTCATAAGTAGCCTGGGTGAATTCATACCCTGAATCAAATTATTTCAGTTTCAGCATGTATAAAGAAAGTCTTACACTGTCCTTTGGACAACCAAGTTAAAAAACATTCTTACAAGTGTAAGCTTGTAAGATAGAAAGCTGATGGGATGCATTGTACTAAGTGAAAGATTAGGACTTTCTTGCCAATACTACTTGGAACACTTTCCTGAGGAATTGTTTTATTTCTGACAGCAGTTTTTTGAACACTTGCTGGGTGCTTCTAGTGGACTAATCTTTTTTCATTAAAGTAGCAGGATAACTAACCCATCTTTGCTCATTTGTGCTGGTAGCTGATTTCATCAGGTTTTGACCACTTGAGTTCCGCTCTTAGAAATAACTTTTTGTAAACTAAAGATTGTTTTGTTTTCTTCCCCCTCTGTTGATAGGGCTCATCTTGGATTTGTTAACAATATAGTCCATGAGGAGGAATCTGTAAATGAAGTTTACCATTCACTTTTATGTTGTTTACAGCTGTCCTATTTTTATTAAGCACTTGACTTGATCTTGATTCAATTTGCCCATGTTGTAGTGATTTCCCAGATGACTGCTGCTTTGGTTTAATAATGGGTAGTATGCTAAACCTTATTTTATGAAGCGCAAGTATCACTTGTCTGGTCATATGCACACATTGTTATAATATTCAAGCTGATGAAAACCAAATATTGGTCAATGTACTGAGCTGTTATGGAGCAAATATCCCAAGTGTTTTTTATTGAAATACTTTGAATTAAAAATTGGGTCAAAACTTAGTTCAAAATTGTTACTTCTCACTTCCTTTTGTGCATTTTTAACAGAGATAATACCTGTTTTATACCTGCATTTCCAAGAAGATTTTTCTTGTGCAGATTGTGTAGTGGTGAGGGCAGCACACGTAAATTTTTTTGACAGCGCAAACCAAGTATTGTGGGGTTTTTGTAGACCTAAGACAGATAAAATTTGCTGAGTTAGTTTTTCTGGTTTGTACCTGTTAGAAATGTCAAAAAAAAACCCCAAAACTACACTTCTGAAATGCAGTCAAACATGATGTTGAGTGTAGAAGTGTTATTTTAGCTTAACATTTTCTTTCAAAGCATTTTTGTTTTTATGTAATTGCTTCCTTTAGTTTCTGATGTTTCATACAGGAGACTTATTCAAGCTTTCCAAGGCATGTGCAGCATGAAGGCAGTGATCCTCTCACTGACAATTGTGTAGTTCAGACAAGGTTTACAGCTTTTTTATTACTCCAGCTGTGTGTAATATGGTCCCAGATTGTGTGTTCAAACTTGTGTGAATTGGTGTTTTAGTCTCTTTTTCAGCAGTATGCTGTTTTGTACTCTGGAAACACTTGTTGCTGAGTTAATGAAATAAAAATCAGACTGTCATATACTGAAAATAAAGAAAAAATGTTGGCATAGTACCTGCTGTATGGTTGTTAATATAGTTTCTGATGAGCCATTAACATAATTCTGCTACTGGCAGTTAATTGTTTTGGAAGTTATGAGGGGGAAGAAACTGGAAAAAGCTGCACAAAAGGAGCAGCTTGGGGTCTGAAGGATGCACGTTATGTAATGTTTAGCAAATCGTGTTGTCATTTAAACTTGTGCATTATGAAATAGTTGAGGCTGAGCTAGTGTAATCTTAACAGATTTTTAAAATAAAAGTCAGAAAACCGAATTGAATAGTGTCAAAATAGAATTGTTCTAAAGCTTTGTGTTTTAGAAGCTCCGAAACATTGATGGGTTGATCCTCTACTAAAAGGTGTCTGCTGTGGTTGGTTTATCTGGCCCAGAGTTATGGCCATCCCCTGGAGACTTTCATAAACAAAACACAAATTGTGTTGGATGCAGCAGTTCTCTAAACTTGCACAGTATTTGTTGCAAGGAGGTCCAAAAACATTTCTGTTTCTATGCCTTAGTGAATCTTGATTTGATGCTCAAGGGGATAATCCAAATCCCTTCCTACTGCTATACCTTTCCAAACATTTCTGCCGTTCTAATCGGCCTTTAGTGAGCATGTGGCTCTGTGGTGACTCAGATCAGCAAGCAAGTTTTTTCTGTGGGGTAGTTCCCTGTTTGATCAGCAGGCTGATCTGATTTGTCTTGTGGTGCTGACTGTTTAATAGGCACAAGTGGGCTGAGGGAAAGCAGAATCAGGGAATAAACTGCTATTTTGATGGCAGACTGCAGATAGACTACAAGGAAAAACAGTGTGTTTATTTTAATGTTTAGCGTGATGCAGTAATAGATGTGTTGTAGGCATCTTGCTATGTCATTGTTAACTCCATTCAACTTGCTGAATTGTGAACTATCAAAGATTTGGTCAGTAAAAGGGTTCCTATTGCTTCCAGCCTACAGCCACAGCCTATTGTATGGCTGTTTGTTTCTCCCTTTATCCTGAGGGAGTGGGAGGGAGTAGGAGAGGAAGTGTGTTTGCTGGCTTTAAGCTGAGATCTCTAGTGTTTGCTCTTTCTTACTCCTAAAAGATAAGGTCGGGTTTTTTTCTACTTGAAACTGTAAAACAGATTTGAAAGCATTTTCAGTTCTCCCCATTCAATTCCCCCCTGTTTTAGAAAATACTGTATCAAGTTATGGATTGCATGTACTGAGTGTGACTTAATGGTAATACTTGGAAAATACTGGTTAAAGAATTTCAGTAATGCATGGAGGTTTTAAATTTGAAATGGCAAATAGCACTAGCTAGGACTTCAACTGTTCTACATTACATGATTTTTGTCCTTATTTTTAGCCACTTACTGAATGACTCCTTTCCAAAATTGAAAAAGCAAATTGGTGTTTGGTTTTTGAGAACATTCAGTTTCTAAAAAACAACAATGATCACAATCTAGGTTCTTTCTTGATCAATTGCTGTTCAAGACCTCTAATTTGACTCTTTCCTTTTTTTTTTTTTAAAGTTTTGACTCTTGAGCTTCTTTTAGCTTAACTTTTTCTTAAAAAAATAATTTCTCTTCCTCTCCACTACCCATTGTGATTTCAGTGTAAGGTCCTTTTCATTTTGTCTGTTGAGGTTACGTGTAGGACAGGAGAAAATACGCATTGAAATTGAATGAAGTGTTTTATTTGTCTTGTACACTTAGCTGGCATGTGATGAAGCTCAATTGTAACATGCTTTTCAACATAAACCCCTAGTATACAAAAGGCAGGATTGCATTTTTTTTCAGTGGTTTTACAGGCATGCACAAACCTGTGACTGCTGGCAGACAGCCACAAGAAGTCTCTGCTACAAAGTGCATACCTGAATCATACCTGCCGTGTTCTTTTTTCAGACTCACCTATTTCCCCCTATCCCTGAACATTTTATCAAGGCCAAGTGACTTGTTAAATGTTTTTAATTACATTAGGGCCCTTAAGTCCTTTCCATGTTGTCCACAGCTGTTTCTGCTCCTCCCTATTGTTGGATCTGAGGGTTGTGTAACTATTAGGCTGGTGAGTGCGTGGATTGACTTGCCATGTGTCCATATGGCTGTTGAATTGGATGTGAGCAGGTGACAAAAGTGAGGATGGGAAAGAGTGCCTCTCTGAGAGCATTGACTGTCTGGTGCAATGGCTTGACCCAGGCCAGCAGCTAAGCAAGGGTGCCTGCACTAGCATATTTCTATAGGCTGATGTCTTCCTTTCAGTCAAGAAAGGTAGAAGAGGGGTATGCCTGAAGTATTACTTCAAGAGTCACTTTTGAACCACTGGCATTGTTTTCTGTTACTAATTAACTCAAGTTGGCTTTTTCTGTCAGATAAGGAGCATTCACTCCCTTATTCACATAAGGGAGTGAATGCTGTGAGGGAAAACTGTGATGTGGAGTTGGTTGTGGGACAGTTTTTAGGGACTTGTCCCAAATCTATGGTCAGCTCAGGTCTTCTGGAATCCGGCTGAAGCATGAGGTGGAAGGAGACCCTATTCCTGCTCTTCTCCTGTGATCTTGACAGCACATTCAGAGCCTTCTTGAACATACTCTGGAGCCTTGTGCAGCCTTCCATAAGATGCCTGAACTCTAATTTGGCAGAAGACAATCTGAAGTGGAAGAAAACAAAATCTATATTTAACTTTCAGTTGGGTGAGTGATTTGAAACAGGATTGTATGTGCATCAATACTGGCATGATGTCTTGCTTGGCTGGTATTGATGGCAGCACAGCAGAAGGATTACTGGGGGACCTTTGCTGCCAGTGAAGCTGCATGATTATCTTCCTGCCTCCTTTCAAGCTTGCTAGGTTGAACTGATGATATTCTAACATTATATGTTGAGTAGTAGTTGTGTGGTGGTTTATGAATCTCAGCTAGTTCACTGTGGGATCAGACAAACGTCACCACAGGACATCCCAAAAAAAGAAGAGAAAGAGGGAAAGCGGGAGTGCCTCTGAGCAGTAGCTTGCAGTTAAACAGATTCAGCTATATTATAAAGCTCCTCTCAAGGGGAAGAAAAGTTTAAAACAAGACCAAGGTGTTTAATTCTTGCTTTAAGAATAATTCTTTCAGTTTACTAAGAGACCAGTGGCCACAGGTGATTCTGGGTTTTCTGTTTGGTCGGTCTTTCAGATTTCAAAGCTTTCTGATGTGTATGAGGTCCATAAAAGTAATAGTGTAGTAGGCCTCCACAGTAATGCAGCAGTAGTATTTCTGTGGGCTTAAATCTGTACAGAGAAGTATAAGAAGTAGATACTTGGTAATAGTATGTTATTCAGCCTTACTTGTATCATTGCAGAGTCCTCTTGTGTTTCTCTGCCTCCAGGTTTTGCTTCCTGATGGGATCTACTAGAGCTATGACAATGGTTGCTTTTGCCCCATCCCTCCCACCTTCACATGCAGACAAAAACCTGCACATATATATTTATTATACAAAATGTAATTATATGCATATATATTTATTACATAATATTATACATATAAAAATACTATTCACATAGGAAACATAGCAACATATAGAGTCATAGAATAGTTTAGGTTGGAAAAGCTCTCCAAGATCATCAAGTCCAGCTGTTAACCGAACACTGCCATATTCACCACTAAACTGTGTCCATAAGTGCAATATCTACACACCTTTTAACTATCTCTAGGTTTGGTAACTCCGCCACTTCCTTGGACGGCCTGTTCCAATACTTGCTAAGCCTTTTGGTGACAAAATTTTTCCTAATATTCAACCTAAACTTCCCCCAGTGCTGCAACTTGAGGCCCTTCCTCTTGTCTTGTCGCTTGTTACTGGGACCAGAGACTGACCCTCATGTCACTATGATCTCCTTTCAGGGAGTTGTAGAGAATGATAAAGTCACCTCTAAGTCTCCTTTTCTCCAAGATGAGCACCCTCAGCTCCCTCAGTCTCTTCTCATCAGACTTGTGTTCCAAGTCCTTCCCTGCTGCTTTGCCCTTCTCTGGACACACTCCAGCACCTCAGTGTTCTTCTTGTAGTGAAGGACCCAAAACTGAATACAGCACTCATGGCACAGCCTCACCGCTGTACAGGAGGACAATCACTGTCCTGGGTCCTGTTGGCCACACTACTGCTGGTATGGGCCAGGATGCCACTGGCCTTCTTGGCCACCATGGACACACTGCTGGCTCATGTTCAGCCACTGTCAACCAGCAGTCCCAGGTCCTTTACCTCTGGGCTGATTTCTAGCCTGCAGCTCTGCACAGGGTTGTTGTGACCCAGGTGCAGGACCTGGCACTTGGCCTTGTTTAACCTCATACAGTTGTCTTTGGCCAATCAATCCAGGCTGTCCAGATCCCTCTGCAGAGCCCTGCAGCATATCAGCTTGGTGTCATCTGCAAATTTACTGACAGGACACTCAATCCCCTCATCCTGACCATTGGTAGAGATATTAAACAGGACTGGATCCAATACTGACTCCTGGGGAACACCACTATTGTAAAATGCAGGCGAACCCAGTGAGAAGAAATGATGATGTCCAACATCAGTTCAGAAGGCTGAATGATTTCTTTATTATAACTATGCTATAATATATTAATATGCTATATCAAGGATGATACTAAAACTATATACCTACTTTTCTAACTACCATATCTGACCAACTAACAGCTTGTGACCCTGTTCTCAAGAGTCCAGACACAGGTGGATCTGATTGGCCACCAGGCTCAAACAATCCAATCAAGCAATCACCCCAGGTAAACAATTCTCCAAGCACATTCCACATAGGAAAAACAAGAAGCAGAAATAGAAATTGTTTTCTCTTTCTTTCTCTCTGTGCACCTCTATGAAAAATTCTGAGAGAGAGAGAAATGTGTTTACCACATACCACTGCTGACTGGACACTAATTGGACTTAACTGCATTCCCCACCATTCTCTGGCCTGGCCATCCAACCAGTTGTTTACCCAGCAAAGAGTGCATTTGTCCAAGACATGGGAAGCCAGTTTTTTTCCAGGAGAATGCTGTGGGAGATGGTGTCAGTGGCCTTACTGAGTCAAGGTAGACAACACCTATTGCCCTTCCCTCATCTAAGAAGTGGGTCACCTTGTCACAGAAGGTGATCAGGTTGGTCAAACAGGACCTGCCTTTCCTAAACCTATGCTGATCCCGAGGTTGTTCTGTACATTCCATATGACACTCAAGATGATCTGCATCAGAACCTTCCCCAGCACTGAGACAGGCATGTAGTTAGTTCCTTCCAATCAGTCTTGCAGATGGTTGTCATGTGGGGTACCCTCCAGTAAACTGGAGCTTCACTCATTAGCCAGGACCGCAGGTGGTCGAAAGAGGCTTGGTGTGCACTTCTGTGAGCTCCCTCAGTAACCTTGTGTGGATTCCATCTGGCCCCAGACACTTCTATGTCTAAGTGGTGTAGCAGGTCCCATTTGTCCCAAGTTATGGGGCCTTCATTCTGCTCCCTGTTCCATTCTTTCCACTCAGGGACCTTGTTACCTGAAGCACAACTGGTCTCACTATTAGAGACTGAAACAAAGAAGATAGTATCTGAGCCTTTCCATATAATTTCTCAGTGTTTCCCTCTGCATCCAGTAAAGGATGGAGGTTCTCCTCAGCTCTCCTCTTGTTGCTAATGTGTTTGTGTATATGTTTTTATTGTCTTCTTTGGCCATAGCAAGATCAAGTTCTAGTTGTGTTTTGGCCCATCTAGTTTTCTCTTTCCATAACTTAGTGACACCAGAGCTACCCGCATTGTCTTTCAAAAGTCATAAACTCTCCTTTTCATCCTGAGTTCCACTCAAAGCTCCTCCTTTAGCCAGATCACTCCTCTTCTCTGCCTTGTCTTTTGTCACATGGGGATAGCCTGCTGGCTGTGCCTTTAGGATTTCCTTCTTGAATGTGAAGGAAGGAGGCTAGCCTCCCAAGGTACTCTGTTGAACAATCCTAAACAGGCCAACGTCTGCCTGCTGGAAGTCCTAGGTGGCATCTCTGCTGATCCTTCCTACTTTTCCAAGAATTAGAAACTCCCATCATTTTCTGATTGCTGAGCCGCAGACAGCCTCCAATCATCCAGCATCCACCAGTCCTCAGATCACAAACAAAAGTCCAGTGGGGGCCCCCCCTAACAGGCTCACTCAACTTCCTGATGCCGTTGGTATCTTCTACACACTCCAGGAACCTCCTAGACTGTTTCTTCTTTGCTGTATTGTATTCCCAGCAGACATCTGTTAAATTGAAGTCCCCATGAGAAAAAGGGCTAATGATTATGAGACTTCTCCCAGCTGCTTGTAGAACATTTTATCTGTCTTTTTCCTGGTTGGGTGGTCTATAACTAACTCCCACCAGGGTTTCTGCCTTTTTGGCCTATTACCTTGATTGATGCCCATAAACACTTAACCCTATCATCACCATCATTAAACTCTAGACAACCAAAGCAGTCCTTAACATACTGGCTACCCCACCATCTCTCTTTCCCCGTGTATCCCTTGTGAAGGGGTTATAGCCATCCATTGTAGCACTTTGAGTTGTTGCACCGTGCTTCCGTGGTGATAACTATGTCACAGTTTTCCAGCTGCACAATGGCTTCCAGCTCCTCCTGTTTGTGGCCTATGCTGCATGCATTGGTGTAGATACACTTCAGCTGGACAATTAATCCTGCCACCTTTTTTTGGAGGGTTGTGGCAGTTTTCAAACACTTCCATTGTTTCTAGGACATCAGTAACTCTCTTGTCTTTGCTGCAATGTAGATCTCAATCACCTGCCTCCACTGAGATGGCCAGCTGATGGACCTCACTAGCAATCTGTCCCTTAAACACTGACATAATGCCTAATATTTATCCCTTCCCCTTTAAATTAGTTTAAAGCTCCTACAATGAGCTGTGATAATACCTATACAAAAATCCTTTCCCCCTCTTTGAGACAGGTATACCCCATCTGTAGTATCACGTAAACCAACCATGGATCAAGAAACTCAAATTTCTGCTGATGACACCAGTTACAGAGCTAGATATTATATTCTGCTTGATCTTCCTGTCATGTTTCTTCTCTTATCATTCTTTGCAACTGGAAGGATATAGGAGAAACTATTTGTGTTCTGATCCTATAACCAGTTGTCCCAAGGACATTATTCTGTGTACATTATTTTACATATAGAAGTCCTATTTCTGTATAAAAAGGATTCTTGGCTACTTAATTTTAAAAGGATCAGATGATTGTATAAAAAGTTACTGCTGTGAGGTACTGGAACTTTTTTGTTAGCTATGAGTTCTTATGTGGAAGTTTATACTATTACATTGTACTATTACATTAAGGGTAGGATTTTATGTCTGCTAGTATTGGTCTTGGTGAAGCAATGATGCTGTTAACACTTTCATGAATTTAGGGGTTGTCTGTAATACTTTTTGAAATCCTCCAGTCTTCTTCATTTGTATTTAATGTACTGACTAGTGTGGTATAGTGGTATACCAGTAGAATTTTTTTTTTTTTTTTTGTGGATAAAGGTACCAACTTTTGGGAGTGTTTTAATTATATTTACATGGTTAAATATATAGTTATATAGATAGGTATATTTCATTATATATATAATGTGTGAAGTGAAGAAGATATGAGGAGCTCATCCTTTTTACCTTTCTGTTACCAAAAGGAGAATAATCTCACATTTTCTTATTCCTGTTTAGGATGAGACCTTATGCCCTGTATTCCATAGAAGACCAACACTCCACAAAGACCTGAGTGAGATGTTTCAGATCACTAAAAATTCAGAAGCAGAAGCAGGAAAATAAGTCCCTTTCAGAAGTAGTGATCTGCTACCTTATCTTGATGGTCTGTGAAACCACAGTCTTCAAGGAATGTCATGAGTGCTTTCTGCATCTTGTTTTGCTGTCTGGCAATATTTAAGTATCTGTTAGAAATTTCTCATCAAGATTTACTTACCTCCCTCTAACAGGATAGTTCTTTAGTTAAACTGTCTACTGAGGGAAGGTTGACATGAGAGAATAAGAATTGTTAAGGTTTTTTCAGCTGTGTTTAAAATGTGTATGTCTGAGAGACCCAGCAGCTTGTCTACTGTAGCAAGGTTTTTGGTTGTGCTAGAAGAGAGATAGCGAGGGACTTTTTACAAGGTCATGTAGTGATAAGAGGGAGTGGCTTCAAACTGGTAGAGTAGGTTAGATGAGATATTGGGAAGTCATTCTTTACTGTGAGGGTGGTGAGACACTGGAACAGGTTGCCCAGAGAAGCTGTGGATGCCCCATTGCTGGAAATGTTCAAGGCCAGGTTGAGCAGGGCTGTGGGCCACCTAATCTAGTGGAAAGTGTCCCTATCCATGACAGAGCATTGGAACTAGATGGCCTCTAAGGTCCTTTACAACCCAAGTCACTCTATGATAATACGCTTCTGCACTTAATGAGGAAGTGTTTTCTTGGCCTTTTTTTTTTTTTTTCTTTTTTTTTTTTTTTGTTTCATAATTTGGTACAGATTAGCAAGAATGCCTTCTGAACAGTGGTAACTTGTTGGGATTTTGTCTTTGGAGACTTTTTTCCCCTCTGCTGAGAGGAAACCTAGGGTACAGGTGCTTCTGTGGGTTACTTATTATCATGATAAGCAACCAAGTTAGAGAAGATTTTTCAGATGTTTTTTCCATGATGCTGGATAGTGAAACTACAGCTCTTGACATGATTCCCATATACCTGCTTTTTCTTTTTTTTTCCTCATCTATGTATGCCAGTACCAGACTGCAATAAAAAAAAATTGAGTTTCACTACCTAGGAACTGCAGGCTGATTAATTTAATAAATGTGAGTGCCAAACTGCTTAAATATAACCTGGCTACGTTCACACATGTTATCTGAAAGTGCGTACAAACACTGTTCTGCCAGCATCTGTCTCAGAGTTCAAAGGTTGGTGGTTTTGACTGCTTTGAATAGCAACGCAAAATAACATATATTAGCCTATACACAGTATGAACCTTTGAGAAAAGATTGCTTAACTTTATAATTTTGAACTGTATGTGTTAGGCATGCAGAGTAATACAGAAATTAAGACGGTTGTGATCACAACATATGTCTGAGTAAACTGAACCAACATAAGCACAAGTTAGTACTCAAAAACACCAGCTTCATCTTACCTCTCTTTGGAGACTTTGGTACATATACTGTAGCAGATTTGCTTAAAATGTACTTGCATCAGTAGTGTTAATGATCCTTTAATTTAGTCTCTTATTTTGACTTGCATGTTACATGTTAACCTGAATTTCAATACTGTAACTTTTTTTAATGGTTGGTCTGTTTCTCTGGTAGGTTTTCAATTTAATTCTTTCTCAGAATATGCCACTTCACAAATAGTCCCCAGTGTAAAATGATCTGGTTTACTGTTAATTTGCTGTTTGGTACATGGACTCTAAAAGAGCACCATAGTTACTTTACCTCAGTGCTTTCAAAAGGGCAACCTGCCACTTTTGTGCAGTGTTATGAACAGCGCATGAACTGAAGTCTTAGTTAAGATAGAATGTTAGGGACAGTCTTGTGACTTGCTGTCAAAACTGTATGGTGCTTTAGAGCTGAATAGATTGCGATAATGCTGCATATCTTATTTGTGTGTTTTGCAAGGTTTCTCTCTCTTGCACAGTCTGTAGGCTTCTCTTACTGTAATTCAATCACCCTCATAATACTGCGTCAGCATGTTGCCTTGAAAGAAGTTGCAGTTTTTTCACTTTATTCACGACAATCTTGCCTCAGAGCTGTCTTCACAACTTAGTACGCTGACATTTCCTTATAGTATTTCCTGTTTGTCAAGGCTTTTGTTGCTGTGCAAAGCTCTATACATTGCTACACTTCTTTTTTTTTTTCTCCTTTGCATTGTCTACTTTTGACCCTCCTGGTCAAAGTTGCATTCTTGACACTCTCCCTTTTTATTGGCACTAAAGGCCTTATTTCCTGTTTTGTTTTTGAACATTGCTAGGAAAATTTCTGCCTGGGCTAGCTATCTGAATTACTGTTTTTTTTTGTTTGTTTTTTTTTTTTTTTTTTTTTTTTTTTTTTTTGTTTTCCTTTGGTCTGACCATCCCTTGGCAGTTAAATGGTCAGCAAGACTATTTCAATTTTCCTCTGAAGAGCCCAGGCCTGAACTCAAAAACAGCACTAGGACATAATCCGATTTGTTCTTCTGTCTTTCTGGGCAACCCATTGTTTATTTTCTGTAACATGCTCATGGATGTCTCCCTGCTAACCTGCCTAAAGGCAAACATGCTGGCTGGGGCTGATGAGGTATCAAATGGCACTGTCCCACTTCAGGGAAAAAAAAAAAGTCTAGAGATCTACTGGAATCTCTTTTCTTACTGGAGCTTCTTCATAGTTCTGTAATTTTACTTGGTGAAGATGAGAATTGATATCATTAGAAACACATTGCAAGAAAATAATCTTTCAATCTGACTAGTCTTCATGGTAGAGAATTGCAGTATGTGGTACATATGTTAATTTGCAAATTTTATGTTTCTGCAGATACTTCTCCTTCAGTTACTTGTGTATAGGTATTTTCTTTCTGTAAATTCAGTTGTATACTGGCCCATTGTTACAATGTGGTTTACCACAGAAAACCAAAGGAAACAAAGCCTCTGTGAATAATATTCCCAAAAAATGTGATTAAAACCAAAGGAGGTTAGATGTTGGTACCAAAAAATTGATGTATTTTATGTAATAGTAAAAGGGGTAAAGAGAAAGGAAGAGGAAAGAAAGAAATAGAAAAAGAGGTGCGCAGGGGGGGTGAGGGGACAGGGGGAGAGTGTGACAGGGGAAGGTGGAAGCATGTCACCCATCCGAGGGTCCCAATGACATCTCCTTGCTCCCCTCCATCTGGTCTTGGTGGTGAGGGTCCCCGTGGCTGCCGCCACACGCCCAAGAGTTCAGAATTCCATGGGTTAATCCATGCTTTGGGCAGGCGGGAAAGCCCGGGTGCCCCCCTTGCAGGGGTCCAGTTTGACACCGTCCCTTGCAAGCCTGAGGGTCTGTTGCATCATCTGCAGTGCTCTGGTGCAGGGTCTGGGGACCCATTTGGGGGGGCCTTTGGTGGGCCATGACACCCCCTCTGCTGGGGACAAGCTTTTCCCGGGGTGAAGGGGCCCCTCAGGTGAGCTCCTCTGCCCAGCGGAGGATGGCAGTCACTGCCTCTCACCAGAGGCTTTCCAACACACACCCAAAACCTCTCCTCCCCCGCCCTTTGGTGCGAGGGTCTGTGTGGACTTGGCAGGTGATAGCCCTGGGGCTGCAGTCTCCACTCCGAAGGTGTTAGGCTTGATTCCTGTGTGAATGTATTCTCTCCGAAGACTGAGTTCAATGGGTCTTATCTCCACCAGCGAGCAGTTCAGGGCTTCAGTCCGAAGGTCTGTTCAGGGTGTGGGGGTCTTCTCTGCACCTTTTGTAACACTGTTTTACTATGTAAGCAAAAGCCCTTCATGAAGATGTTTAAGCCATAAATTTTAAGTCTCCAATACCCATCAGTCTTTCAGAATTCAATTTTGTGTTCATTTACACAGGAGTGTGGGATTAAACATTCATTTTAGTGAGTTGTGATGTTATTACCAAAACATTTTATATATTCGTTGTGGCAGTTAGGGACATGGTTTAGTTGTGGACTTGGTAGTGCTGGGTTAAAAGTGTGACTTGATGATCTTAAATGACTTTTTCAAGACCTAAACAATTCAGATTCATTACTGAAATACCAGAAACTGTTTGAAATTGTGTGTAAAAGTTTATTTGTGGTTCTGACCCAGCCTGGTGTCAGGATTTTTATACTACAGTTAATTGATCCTTAATATTTTCTTGAAGTTGTTAACAAATTCATCAGTAGGATCAACTGTTTCCCCTGTGGTTTCAGTTTGTTCTAAATTTTGCATAACTTGATGCAGGAAAAAACACCTGAGACTTTTACTTTTTTTGCCTTATTTACAGTAAATTGGTTTTTATTATTATTTTGTTATAATATTGTGTTATAAATGACAATATAATACTGGCTTTTGCATTTATGTATTAGCTTTTGCATGCTGTTATTAATCACAGGTATTTTGATATGGTACAATATATACTTACTTTTAACTGCTTTTGGTGTAGTATAATCTCTCAGTTTATGTAGGCTCTATGAATAGTAGTAGCTTCTATAAATAGTAGTGTAATATATATATTATATTTTGGACCATAACCTAATAAAGACTGTGGGATGTTAAAATGCTTTTTCATGTAACTAACTCAGAGAAGGGTATAAAGTAATTAATTTCCCACATTCAGGGACTATTTTATCTGAAGGACAAGGTAATAGAGGCAAAAACTAGAACACCAAGAAAATAAGAATTTATTGACCCTGGTTATCAAGGAATAAAACCACAAGGAGAAATAAAATACATTGATCTAATCAACAGGATGGCATGCAGACAAGTCAAAGGTTAAAAACCAAGCAGGAAAATCCCTGAAACATCTAAAATCACAATAATGTTTGAATAATGAATGAAATTGATGAATATGTATGTACTCCTGTAATATAACAGTATAACCGGTGTGTTATGTGCTGGATATTTGTCCTTTTCTTTAATTTTGTATTAAACTTCAAAAAATTCTCAAGTGCGAACTTTGTTTTTCACATACTGTGGGTTTTAATGGTGTGGAGGAAGGCAGAAAAATCTCTGCTGCAGTTTGAAAAAAGGTCATATTCCTGTTGCTCAAAACGCATTGTGTATAATGCATTAATATGAAATATCTATTAAGTGAAGTAAAGCTGAATGTAAACTACATGCCCTGCTAAGGTTTTTTTAGGCATTGCCTTTGACATCAGCTGTTGACATCACCTTTGACATCAACTATTGGATAGAAAAATAGCTGTTTCTTCAACAGCTAGATTTAATCCTTTTTGCAGCAATTTTAACTCCAAAGCTTTCTTAGTTCTGACTGTATTTTGATTGGCTTTCTCTAGCATATTTTCTTAAGTATGCTTATTAGTTATATGCTATTTCTCATTACAGACGTCTCCACCTCAATAAGAAAGCCACGGACAAACAGCCATATAGCAAACTTCCTGGTGTTTCACTTCTAAAGCCATTAAAAGGCGTGGATCCTAACCTGATCAACAACCTAGAAACTTTCTTTGAGCTGGATTATCCTAAAGTATGTATATTATTTAGTGTAGTTTTTTTCCTCCTATGCCTCAAAAAGTCACATGACAAGCTTGGGAGCTGTGCTGCTTGGTTGTCTTGGATTGTTATTCCTTCTGCAGAAAATGTATAATTACATATATTACATGTTGCAAACAAAACTTATACCTTTTTAAAAAGTTCTCTATTGAGGAACATGTCCAAGGCTTAGGGGTGAAACATACTCTACACTCCACTAAGATTTGCTTAATCAATATGCCTGTATTGTGGTGTTTATAGATTTAAGTGTTTCATACTGCTCTAAGAGATCACTTGAGAGGCAAGAAATTCTCCTCAGCTGACTACTTCTCTGTAAGACATCCTCCAGTGGAGAATACTTTAACTGATGGCGTGAAACATTTTGGTGGTTCTTACTGGTGGCTCATCTAATGAAGAGTTGCTCAGTGATGACATAGTGTACCTCACCAGTTGTTGGTAGGTAAGGTAGGCTCTAAGCCATGTGTTAGTGTTGGGAAGCAAATAGTTCATAAAAGCTCACATTTGCTATTGGGCAGTGTTTGAATGTGTAATATAAGCGATAAGCAATGTAGTTGATAAGTGTGTCAGATGGTTCTTGCTCTAAAGAGCTTAAAAGAAGTCTGTAAATGTTTGCTGTATCATTCAATATTTGAGGTATGTTCCTGTGGATGGGAAAAAGAACACATTTTTTACTGCATTTGTATCTGCTGAATTCTGAAATTTGAAATGTAGCTTTAATATAAAACTCCTCTTTTCACAATTCTTCTTAAAACTACACCTGACGCTGCTTCTCCCTTTATAAAAGGCTGAAGGTTTGTGTAAGCTGTACAGTAAGTGCGTTGTGTATTCTGAGAGCCTTAAACTGACACCTAAGTAGGCAGGGTAAAATAAATAAAAATCCCTAGCACTTGGAACTAATCAGAAATTGGAAATTTTTTCTGTAATGAAGCTTTGAGCCTTCTGAAAAGCTTTAGACATGAACATATGAATTCTTTCAACTCAACAAAGTGCAATAAAGTGTGGCCAAGCACATTTTGAAGTGTACTTGAGGTAAGCTGCATATGCCAATATTGCCAACAATGCGAAGAATCTAAAGCAATATCATAAGCTGTTATATGATCTATAATGAGCATCCAAACATTATGCAGCTGAAACATTTGGCTACAAATAAAACTTGTTTACTAATTAAAAAAAAAAAAGTTATATTGGTTCTTGCTTTACAAGAAGTAGTCTTGGTCCTTAGTTCTGAAAACACATGGATGATAATCTTAAAATGTTGCTACTCCACACAAATCTGAGTTTCAGATAATAGTAGATGATCATATTTTTTCCAGGGAGAGTGAAAATGCATGTGTGAATGCTTCAGTTTATTGCAGCACAGATTAGACAGTATGAGCAAGGTCCCAAAACTGTCTGAAAAAAACTTTTTATAGTTACTGTGCAGAACTACTTTAAGAGATTGACTGCAAAAATTAGAACAAGAGTATTGCCTGATATTCAAAGTTCAGCTGTGCAGTGAAAAATTATTGTGAAAGATTAATCTGCAACTTTTTCCAGTGAAGCTGAATTCAACCGGCAGTGATAATGATTCTCTTCTGTGATGCTCCATGTGTAAAATACTCTTCTTTTGGATGGAATCCAGCTATGCCATCTAAAAACTGCAGGACTTACACATAATATTTTTTTAAGTGAAGAGTTCTCACCTACTGTACATACTGTAATTTTGCAAAAGTTTTTCTATTCATGTTAACTTCAGATGAACCTGATGGTAATGTTTGTGTAGATAAGCATGTTTTACTTTGCTACTGTGTACAAAGGCCATTTGTTTTGAATTTTTCTCTTTTCTGTTTTTGGAGTCTGAAATATCTGCTTTGCTTCTGGTTGAATTTCTTGGAGAATATGGATATAGAAGTGTCATTACTGCTGTGGAATGGAGATTGGTTATATAATGACTTGGAAGAACAGTTTTATTTTACAAATTTAATGTGCAGTAAAAAACTAATTTATTCAGTTATTTATTTCTATGGCATTCATGCTGATTGTCAGTCAAGATTCTGTTGTGATGAGAGGACCTGTATGCTTAATGAGACAACTTTTTAAAATCCATTCTCCATGCTGTAAGATGGTAGAAATCAAACACTGTCTGCTCGTTAGCCAAACTGACTTTTAAGTTTGTATTCTGAGAGGTAGAGATATTTGTCTAATAGTTTGTAGTGCTAGAACAAGTCTTAACTCCCATTTAAATGATTTGAAATTTCCTCAATATTCTGAATGGAGTTAGAGTAGTTCAGGCTTTTGTGTATAACAATACTATTTTTTTAATTGGAAGTATATATATATTTATCTTAATATCTGCTGTTGTATGTAATACCCCTTACTGAACAAGAACATCAGACATTTTCACCATAGAGCCAATAGGCAGCTTTCAAAATTTAGATAGTTTTTGCTTAAGAAGTGTCATGGTTGGACACCGGCGCAATGCCAGCGTCCCCATGAAAATGCACTTTTTCTAAATAAATGCTGTGAGATGTTATCAGGAATAGAGCAGAGCAGGCCTAAGCTTAATAACAAAGGAAAAAAAAAACTTTATTAAACTACTACTAATACAGAAAACACATAAACTAAATTCAGGATGAAGACCTTTTAAACTACCCCTCTTTCTCCTAATTCTAAAAACACCTAGCTATGAAACATCACCTGGGATTCTTGATCAAATTACCACCCTTCAGGTAATCTATACTCAAACTATCAAGGGAGAGAGAAGTCTCTCTTGTACCACAGACCCCCAGGAAACACAGCTGCCCCCCTGTGTTTCCCTGTCACACATGGCAACCGCCTGGAAAAAATCTGCCAGTGTGACACTCTCTATTCCATGTCACAGTGCTTTCACCACCGTGCATGGACAGACTGCTCATAGGGCTCTTTTAAGGATGCTTTGCTACAGACTCAAAGATATAACAGTTCAGTTTCTCATCCTGGGACTACAGTCCCTCTCATTTTCCCCTGGGGCTGAGGGGTCTAAAAACAGGACTCATCTTCTTCCTGAAGACAGAGGGTATCACCATTCTCTCTTCAGCTTTCTTTGTTTCTCGCTATTCTTGTGCTGTTTGAAGCTGAAACAGGTCTCCCTGGGTCACCACTGCATCCCCCTAAAATGCAGTCTCCATTGCACGAGATTTTGGTTCAGTCTATGGCTAATAAGAAAAGTCTAGCCAAAGCTACTTCATCATCTCTTCCTACCTAAATATTTCTTCTTCTAACATCTCAGTTCCTGGATTATCTCTCTTCTACTACAAATTAAGGAGGAGTAATACTTTTAAAAAGCCTTCATTTCCTGGAAAGGGTTAAAAGTTCAGACTCCCTGGACGGCTGATATCTCAGTCCGGTGTTCCACCTCCCACGCTGGCCGTCCCCCCCCCCGCCTTCTCCTTCTCCTCTGCCGGCAGATTTCCAGGTGCCGCGAGGCTCTCTGTTTCTTTCCCTCTTGGGGGGGGGGGGAGGGGGGGTAAAGGCATCTCTGCTTCTCTCTACCTTTCTGTCTACAGGAGCTGGCTTGGTTCTAGACCCTCAGCCCCTCGGCCTACCCGGACAAGGCCGCGTGGCTTCCCCTCCCCCACCCAGCCTGAGGCCGGGCAGGGGAGGTCTGCACTCTCTGACGACCGGAACCAAAAGAGACAGTTCTCCTGGGAGTTCTTGCTTTTAACCCCCTGTGTTCTCAGAGGCGTGTCTATACTTTCAGTGGTCACTCTAGGTGCCAATATCTAAACCTGACCACTGATTGGTTTGACTCAGCTTCCTGGAAAAAATTCACTTCCATGTCAAACCACGACACTCCACCCTTCGCCTCTGAGAACACACATTTCTAAAATTATTATCAAAATTACATTCAACACACTTCTACATAAAACAATAACCTACACTAACCCTCTACCTCTATATTGGCACCATAACCTAATACATGCTTTGCTCTTATTCCTTTTGATCCCATCTCACAGTTCTTATCTTATCTTCATCTTATCTTGCCCAGAATTTGATTCCCGGTCAGGGAACCAAAAATGTCATGGTTGGACACTGGCGCAATGCCAGCGTCCCCATGAAAATGCACCTTTTCTAAATAAATGCTGTGAGATGTTATCAGGAATAGAGCAGAGCAGGCCTAAGCTTAATAACAAAGGAAAAAAAAAACTTTATTAAACTACTACTAATACAGAAAACACATAAACTAAATTCAGGATGAAGACCTTTTAAACCACCCCTCTTTCTCCTAATTCTAAAAACACCTAGCTATGAAACATCACCTGAGATTCTTGATCAAATTACCACCCTTCAGGTAATCTATACTCAAACTATCAAGGGAGAGAGAAGTCTCTCTTGTACCACAGACCCCCAGGAAACACAGCTGCCCCCCTGTGTTTCCCTGTCACACATGGCAACCGCCTGGAAAAAATCTGCCAGTGTGACACTCTCTATTCCATGTCACAGTGCTTTCACCACCGTGCATGAACAGACTGCTCATAGGGCTCTTTTAAGGATGCTTTGCTACAGACTCAAAGATATAACAGTTCAGTTTCTCATCCTGGGACTACAGTCCCTCTCATTTTCCCCTGGGGCTGAGGGGTCTAAAAACAGGACTCATCTTCTTCCTGAAGACAGAGGGTATCACCATTCTCTCTTCAGCTTTCTTTGTTTCTCGCTATTCTTGTGCTGTTCGAAGCTGAAACAGGTCTCCCTGGGTCACCACTGCATCCCCCTAAAATGCAGTCTCCATTGCAGGAGATTTTAGTTCAGTCTATGGCTAATAAGAAAAGTCTAGCCAAAGCTACTTCATCATCTCTTCCTACCTAAATATTTCTTCTTCTAACATCTCAGTTCCTAGATTATCTCTCTTCTACTACAAATTAAGGAGGAGTAATACTTTTAAAAAGCCTTCATTTCCTGGAAAAGGTTAAAAGTTCAGACTCCCTGGACGGCTAATATCTCAGTCCGGTGTTCCACCTCCCACGCTGGCCGTCCCCCCCCCCCCGCCTTCTCCTTCTCCTCTGCCGGCAGATTTCCAGGTGCCGCCAGGCTCTCTGTTTCTTTCCCTCTTAGGGGGGGAGGGGGGGTAAAGGCATCTCTGCTTCTCTCTACCTTTCTGTCTACAAGAGCTAGCTTAGTTCTAGTCCCTCAGCCCCTCGGCCTACCCAGACAAGGCCGCGTGGCTTCCCCTCCCCCACCCAGCCTGAGGCCGGGCAGGGGAGGTCTGCACTCTCTGACAACCAGAACCAAAAGAGACAGTTCTCCTAAGAGTTCTTGCTTTTAACCCCCTGTGTTCTCAGAGGCGTGTCTATACTTTCAGTAGTCACTCTAAGTGCCAATATCTAAACCTGACCACTGATTGGTTTGACTCAACTTCCTAGAAAAAATTCACTTCCATGTCAAACCACGACAAGAAGTTTAGTGAAAATAAAGTTTAATGAGGTGATAACCTTGGACTGTAAAAATGGCTTCTGGGTATCTTCATCAGAAATTTGCATTTTCTGTATTTTAGTCTTTGTATTGGAGCTTTAATGCTGTAATTTCAATGGGGTAAGAAGAAAAATGATACCAAGTAAGAACTATTTAACAGATTTGCTATTATTGCAAAAGCAGAAGTACCTTTACCAGAGCTGCCTCAGTGTTAAGTGATTCATATTTCTTCACCCACTATCACTAGCTTGTGTAAGCATGTAGCAGCTACAGTTTTCCCTTACCAATTGTTTTTTCAACCACTACTCTATTAGAAAGAAAAGACAGATATGTTACATATACATATTCCTGAGCTTTGTTGTACAATTAAGTGTACATACTTACATACATATACTGGTCTCTGTGGGTTGTCTTCCAAATCTGTTCTGCATATGTATCTCTAAAGTAAAGGGATGGAAGATCTAGTTCAGAGGTATGCGGTCATGGTGTATTATAACCTCATTCTTTCATATTTCAGGTGCTGTCATTTCATTGAATATAATATTGGATTTAAGATTCATATATGAGCAAAAATGGAAGCGGAAACAAAAATTTTACCTTGTACACCAGAACATCTTATGTAATGAGTAATAGAAACCATTCAATAGCAGCAGAAGTAATGTTCATCAATAAAAGTGTTCATTGAGACACAGCCTTAGTTCTTTTTTCACAAGTACTTGACTGTGCATTAAAAAACTAGACTCATTTAGCTGTAAAACAACCCCTTTGTTTTTAATTCTATAATAGCACTTTTTTTTAGCTTACTACACTATTAAGCTTTATTTCATAGACCATATGGATATTAGCTGTATGTATGTAAATATATATGTGAGTGTATACATTTTTGTTTTTACTAGTATGAAGTACTACTCTGTGTACAAGATCATGATGATCCAGCTATTGATGTGTGCAAAAAACTCCTTGGCAAATACCCAAATGTTGATGCTAGACTGTTTATAGGTAAGCAGTGCAACTTGAAGGTGGGACTCTGACTTGTAAAGTGGTAGGTCTTCAACCCCATATAGAGTACTCTATATAAATAAATAGTTGTCTTGTTCAGCCCATGTTGCTTCTCTAGTCACTAGTCTGTGGTAAAAAGTAAGTTTGTAGTCAGTCTTCGACATCAGTCCAAGAAAACTTTAGGAGGAATGGTTTGGGTAACTCCCTGCAATTTTTCCTCCTAATTTTAAAACAACAGTTTAAATGCTGTCTTTGCACTGAACTTAAATGTGCAGGAAGTGATCCAGAATTGTGGCTATATTTGAGCTTGAGGTCCTGTAACAATCCTTTTTCATCTGCTTAGGCTGTATGGCTCTTTCTTCACTTTATATTTGAGTTAGCAGAGGAAAGGGTTATTAGAACAAGGTAGTAAAATGTAACTGGTTTTTTTTTTTCTCTAATATAAAAAAATATTGACCATGTCTGTCAGCTGGATGTAAAGGAGTGTGTCTCACTTTATTCTGCTCCTTTTTTATTTTTCTGCTGAAATTACTGTAGAATACAATCTTCATAATCATAGTCTCAAAGAATAAGAGACAAATAATGTTTACCTTACAAGAATGTAGTAATAAGCTTTATAGTTATACTGCTCCTTTAATTACATTAATCTTGCTACTCTGCCATTTTAAAGAAGCATTTGAATATTTTTTCCTTTTATCTTTCAATTACAAAATATAGAAGTGAAGGTATAATTTAAATACTTTGGGTATTGAATCTGAATTCCAAAAACTCCTCATACATTAATTTTGTATGATGTTTGTATTTTTTAGGTGGCAAGAAGGTTGGCATCAACCCCAAGATTAATAACTTAATGCCTGGGTATGAAGTTGCCAAATATGATCTCATATGGATTTGTGATAGTGGAATCAGAGGTAGGTGTGTATATGCTAACTGTTGAACTGTGCTTATTCACTGTAAGCAAGCAGATTTTGGAGACTATTTTAACTGAGGATATAAGCAGAATTTAAAGTTAAAAGTCTGAAAAAAGTGTTTTCTTGAAATAAAAGATTAGCCTCTAATTAAAGGAGAAAATACCTTTAAAATATTATTCAGACTGTTTCCATTTTATTTGTTGTTGATCTTAATAATTGTTAATCACTAATATTATTTTATTTTTCTGAAACTGTTTTTATAAGATAGCATATGTAAAGCATATGCACTGTTGACACTGGTAATAAAATGAGAATTAGTGTCTCGCTGCAGTATTCTGCTAATGACAGAATTGCTCCATCAAGTGTCGTTTTTCATTTGTCACTTAGTTACACCAGACACACTGACAGATATGGCCAATCAAATGACTGAAAAAGTGGGCTTGGTCCATGGGCTCCCCTATGTTGCAGACAGACAGGGTTTTGCTGCTACCCTTGAGCAGGTGAGTGCAGTGTTGGGGTGGGGGATCTTGTTTTATTATTTTTTATTTGCAAAACCTTGCTGAGTGAAAGCTGTACTGTGCCTCTTACACTTTGTGAGGGAGGAAATATTATTTTTAGCTGCAGTCACACTTTCAACTCAGGGTAACTAGGACAACTTCTAAGTGTTCCAAAATTCCTCCGTGGTGCTCTGTCTGTTGATTCAATATTTAAGTTTACAATATGAGCAGTAAAGATTAAAAGATACACATTTTGGAGTTTATATTTAAAATAATTTAAAAACTGAAGAATTGATAAATGTTTTCTAGTGCTTAGTCAGAAAGGACTGATTAATTCTGTTTTGATATCTGAAAAAGCACACAAAAAATGGTCAAGACAAGTCTAAGCTAAGTCTAGTTCACAGTGTCTTACTTCCAGCAGGATTTACAAGCAGAGCCTTTATGGAAAGTAGAACAAAAGCAAGGCTTATATCCTATTTTCCTGTAGTACTGCCTCAGTGTTCTGTAATTTTCACTTGAGAGACGACCTGAGCAGGAATCAGACTCGTATATTTACCAATCCTTAATGTAATAGTATTTTAGTAAGAGCAGATTTATAAAATAAACTTTTCTATTATTTTTTTGAGTACATATAAATTTTTAACACCTTTAATTTTATACCAGGAAGTTGCATAGATCTGTTTGTTACAGGATCTGTATCTGGTTTAGTCTGACTCTTGTTCTGTAGTGCTATTTCACATCTCATAATAACTGCAGTGAAAGAGAAAGTAAAAAGTTGATTCCTATCCACCATCTTCATATTACTCATTCTGGCCTATTCTCCCCTCTCCTCTTTCTCAGTAAGTTCTCTTTGGTAGAATGAAGAGGTTCAGTTTGCTTTTTTCTCAAGGCATGTAATCTAATATATTTTTATTTAGAGCTGGCATGTATAAGACATTTTGGCCCCAAGGCTAACTGATAGGGATGAAAGACAGAAATGTGAGAGATGAAAGTGCGGTGAAATTCAGTACTCCATCATTGCTCTAAATAAGAGATGTTTTTGTGCTGATTTTTTTTCTCCCTTGTTTTCCTTTTTTTTTTTTTTTTTTTTTTTTTAATGCTACAAAGTCTGTATTTTCTCTTTCAAGAGGAAAGCAGAGACCTGTAGTACAAATTTCCTAGTACTGCTATTTGTTAAAGCAAGAATTACAACTCCTGCTCCTGTATTCCTGGAAGAGCTTTTTGCCTGCTGATCCAGTATACTGCAAGATGAGCATGCCTTTTCTTGAATGAGTTACTGTACCAGTGTGAAGGCAGTCTAAATAATAGTGAGAGGCACTAACACTCATTCCCTCTGTTGTTTTGTAGGTCATTCCTACTAAATCTTGTAAAAAGGTTTGCTCACAATCTGAGTGTTTTTTTCACTGTTTTGTTTGCAAGCGTGCTCAGTAAACAAATTTCCCATGCTTCCGTAGAATCATATATTAAGTTTCTAAAAACATGTATGCAGGAATGCAGTTAATTTTCACAAGGGGAAGGAGAAAACGTGGCTGTCAGCTATTGCCACATAATATATTAATTTTAGTGATTAGTCTGTTACTTAATGGATTTTTAATACATATATTTCCCTGAGAAAAACCTCAGTAAATTAGAAATCAAGTACGAAATGAAGTGCAGTAGTTCAATATGTGGATTTAAAACCTGCTTATAGATTTGCAAAAATATGACCAATAGATTTCTCAGATCTGGTGATACACTAGGTTTTTTTAAAATGGTACTAAAGGTCTTTCCAAATACACCATCATAATTGGCCACACCTAGTGTTTTTTTAACCTCCATATGTTTCCAGAGGAAAAAGTTGTCAGTGTAGTACTTACATACAGAGTTTTAAATGCCTTTTGTTCTTTTGACAGGTCTATTTTGGAACCTCGCATCCAAGGTCATATATTTCAGCCAACTTAACTGGCTTTAAGTGCGTAACAGGAATGTCATGCTTGATGAGGAAGGATGTCTTGGACCAAGCTGGAGGACTGATAGCTTTTGCGCAGTATATTGCTGAAGATTACTTTATGGCCAAAGCTATAGCTGACCGGTAAGATGACTCTGAAGTAAGCTTATTGCTTTAGGTGTGGTTTAACTCTTCCTTTTTCTTTGCTTTTTGGATTTTTTTAAACACATGGCACATACTGTAAGTATAGGTCAGCTTCACATACATATAGCAAACATGTCAATGACATGTGTTTTGTCCTATCAGTATAAGGCTTTTAGAAATAATTAAGCTATATCATTGTCAATTCCTTTAGAGAAAAGTTTCAGAACTTGGTTTAAGTATTTGTTTTTTCCCAAAGAAGTCTTCTTTTTTTTTTTTTTTTTTTTTTTTGCCTACACCCATTGTAATAATAGGACACGTATGTCAAAGAAACTTCTCAAGCCTAATAAAATTCTTGGGTTTATCTAGCTGGTTTTTCATGTCTTATTTGCACATTTTTATTATAACAAATTCCTTTTACAGGGGCTGGAAATTTGCAATGGCCACACAAGTTGCAATGCAAAACTCTGGTTCATATTCTATTTCTCAGTTTCAGTCCAGAATGATCAGGTAAGATTTTGATCTTTACTTCCTCTCCCACCCATCCCTGCCCCCTTCTTCTGATGGGGATGGCCTGATAATTAGAGAGAATAAATTTTCCAAGCTAGTTTGATCTAATGCCAAGTGTGCTAAAGTTCATTGCACAGTTTGATGCATGCTTCTTCGTTAGTGCTGGGAGAGAGGCACTGACTTTCCACAGAAAGACTGTTACAAGTATTAAAAAAAATGAATACACCCCTGCCCTTAGTACCTTTTAAATGGTATCCATGGCATCTTTGAAAGGGAGGATTTTTGCAGTATTTTATTTGGAGGTGTTGATTAAATGAGATTAGCATTTTAGAAAATACCATGGTGGCTCATTTGGTGAGGCGGGGAGGAGGAGGTAATGAATAATGCAAAGTCAAAACTGATTTGTTTTTCTTTTCTAGGTGGGCCAAACTAAGAATTAATATGTTGCCTGCCACAATAATTTGTGAGCCAATCTCAGAGTGCTTTGTTGCCAGTCTAGTTATTGGATGGGCAGCTCATCATGTGTTTAGATGGGATATAATGGTATTTTTCATGTGTCACTGCTTGGCTTGGTTTATATTTGACTACATTCAACTAAAAGGTGTTCAGGTATGTAATTTTATTTTCCAGGAGGTTACTAAAACTACTTATTGCCATTGATTTCAGCAAAAAGTTAAGCTTAATTAATACCATAAATAATTCTGTTGACATGCAGGAAATAACAGATCCAATCTGTTACTTCTCAGTCTTCCAGCTTCACTTACAGTATCATGAAAGGGAAGAAGTAGTTTTGGTCGTAATTTTATATTCTACAAAATTCTGCACTTGCCTCTGACTAGGCTCTGAAAGTTTGTCTGTCCCCTTAACTAATATTCATGTTTCAAATCTGCTCTACATGGGCATATGCAGAAATTTTAAGCTCTTTTGACAGTACAAGAGCAGAAGCTTTGTGGGATTTCATTTTCGGGGAGGGGGGGATTATTATTTTACTTTAGTTGTCACTTTGTCTTATATTTGTTGAGGTGTATGTGTACTCATACATATATTTTTCACTTAATTTTTTTTAATAATGGGCAAGAAGAACAGCTGTAACCTACTTCCAAGGCTTCATAAAACTTTTAATGTAGAAAAGTGCCACAAATGTGAACAGCATTTGTTCTTCTAATGCTGTAGAAAATATTTAATATGGGTAATTGTATCTTGAACAAGAAAATATTATTGGACTTTAATGAAGGATGCTATTGATATGTAAATCTGCCTAGTAAGCTTATAAAACATTTTTAAAAGGTTTTAAGTTACTTTAAAATTTCTCTTGAATTATCAGTATGATTAAATACCTTGCTTTTTATTATTTCTAGGGTGGTGCTCTGTGTTTTTCAAAACTTGATTATGCAGTAGCTTGGTTCATCAGAGAATCCATGACAATTTATATTTTCCTGTCTGCTTTGTGGGACCCCACTATTAGCTGGAGGACAGGGCGCTACAGATTACGTTGTGGAGGCACTGCAGAAGAAATTATTGATGTATAGCCACACATTTATAGCTGTGAATGTCAGAAAGTGAAGGGGGAAAGAAAAGTATTATAAGTTGTTTATATACTTCCAAGAAAATCTACCTTCAGTAGTTTTATTACTTGTATGTTTGGTATCTGTTCTTCAATTTATTTTTGCATGGCACTTGCATCTGTGAAAATACATCTGTAGTCTTGGCCAAATGGTACCTTCCTCCTATGTACAAATAAAAATAGGGAGAATTGGTCCTGATATCTGCTTTCTATTTAAATGCTCTGCAGTAGACTTTAAAAAAAAAAAATATCCTCTGGGATATGAACAGCTTCTTACTCCTTGGTGTGCTAGGCTAGTGAATCTAGGGTCACATAACTATTTTCCAGCTGGATTGCACAGAGGTACAGCTGATTTTTGTTTTATCCCACTAAATTGAGATACTAATGGGACCTTGGGAAAGAAGCTCTGAAATATTTTATGCCTACCTCTTGTAGTTGCTGCAGAACAATATGAATAGAAAGACTAAACTGCTTTGCAAAAACAAACTAAAGTAAACCTGTAGTCTTGTGTTTATATGTATATAGGGAATATTTTAATCATTGCAGTAACCAAAAGTGGACTGAGTTTAATAAGAATGAGTTGGAAGGATTTACTGGTCAGGCATGTATTATGGGCATCTTTTGGCCAAGTCCGATCTGGTTCTGTCTCTTGAACCTTGTTAAGCACTGTGCTGTAACTAACCAAGGTGATCCCCTCAGTACTTCCATCCTTTTTTAAGGGGTGTTTGTTTTTCCCTGTGAGTGATTGCTTTCATGGTGGGGGGTGTTAGGTGTGTGTATGGGACATAGTAGGGAGCAGAAATACATTTCAGAAACATTTCACACACATGAGCTACTTTCTTACACAATGTCTTAAGAATGTAATTTCATGATGCAGGTATTTAATACCTTTGTAAAGTGAACATACCTATACTAGTCATAATTAAGTATTCAATTGCAGTAGATATTGTGAATATATTAAAGGGCCAGGTGAGTTTGCTGTTACTGATTAAAACTGTAGTCTTAATTTAGATATCAAACTAAGTTTACTCTTGGCTGTTTGCCTGTTAGTGTAGCCTTTAAATTGGGCTTCTGTATTCCAGTGGTATGACTAAAAGGACTAGGTTATAATGCATGCCATGGTTTTCCTCTCTCTGTTCCCTGTAACTTGGTTTTCAACCTCATTGTGAAATTTCCTAATTTGTGGTGAACTGGGCTTGTTTTCTTTGAACACTTTTTAATTAGAAAAAACATAGCAAGCTAGAGAAGACTGTTGCATAAGCCTTTTGTTTTCATAATTGTATTTATGCTGCTTTAATTTTCTTCATATGGAATAGCATATTGTCACCATGAATGTGACCTACAAGGTTATGTCAACAAAGCAGCTTTAAAAATTGGATGATGATGTGTAGCATATTAGCAATAATGATATGTATTTATAAAAATTGACTTTTTACCTTACTGAGCCAATCCCTTACCCATCATATGCTACACAAGTGTAATGTGTAAGTATTTGTTGTAAAACATACTCTGGGCCAAGATGCTTCATCCACCTTAATATCTCTTTTACCTTATGGTAACATGGAACTTTTTTAATGGGCATTTCTGTATGAACAAAGGCTTGTGATGCATGCTTCATTCTTTTCATGTGAATCAGGAAGAAGCTTTTCCTGAGGAAAGCTTTACACTGAAACCTAGTCTAGTTGTGACCCACAAAAGCATTCTTTTTTAAATATAGTTTTTGACATAGTTGAATTTTGCTGACAATGTTTGTGTCTTCATTTGTTTCATGAAGTTTGTTGCCACTCATTGCACTACTGAAGTGAAGCTTAGCTTGCTACTTAGCTTTATGCTGATTTCTATGCAGGCAATGGAACAGAACCAAAAAAAAGGCTGAACAGACTTCCGTTTAAAAAACTAGGTGGGGATAATTGTTTAACAGGTGCTTTGGTATTAGTAGAGCCATCTTTGGCTGTGAAAAATAAAGCTTCACTTAAGCAAATGGTTTCATTTGGGTATTGTTTGGTTGATGATGAAATGGAAACCAACATGTCAAATGTTGTAGACAATGCTGCAACAGAAGTTTTAAAAGTTATAAACAGCTTATGTAAAAAGTTATGTTGATTTACAGATGTGTAGAATACACCTTGTTTATTTAAAATAATTGTATTGTTTTTTCCTTTATTTAAAAATAAATTTTTAATACAATCTGTTTGGAGTAGTTTTTTCTTTTCTTCAGTGATGCTGTAATGTGACAGATTTAAGTGTTTATGGCAGTTTTGTTAGATTATATTTCTAATTAATCTTCACAGCGGTAAAGGGATGTGCCTTTAAAGTTTTTTTTTTTTTACATCTACACCATCTCTTTTGGATTTTATATTCGACTGAAATTAACTCAAATGTGCTAATCTGATTTTGAGTTATTCTTAATTTTTTAGAATAACTTTAGTGTGCAAAAATTTTACAAGTGAACAGCATAGTTCCATATCTATTGTAACTAGCCTAGATTCAGATTTTAGAGGTGATACCTTTTGCCACAAAACATGCTGACATTGAGAAATAATGTTGATCCTTTGCTTTCAGGTATACTAACTCAAAAGCACTCTGAACTTGCTCTGCCATCTAACTTGGCTTTTTTTTGTGTCTTCCCTACCATTTATAAAGATCATGTGAAACTTAGTAAGAGACTGTGTTTATGAAAGGGTTGTTGGAATCCTGCATACATGGCATAAACAAACACCACTGGAATCACTCAAAAACTATTTATAGAAACTTAAATATTCTCGAGTGTATTTTTTGCTCATTACATTTGCAGCCACACCACAATACTTAAATCGTCTTTCTTCAGTCCTTTTATTACTTTCCTGCCTACTGTTAAAATAATATTGTCATTTTATTCTGCCCTTTCAGTTTAAGTCTTTCTCCCTTGAATTCCTTTTGCCACTCTCCTGTTTCCTGCTGAGTGCTGGCTACCTACATTTCCTCTCAAGTCTGTTTTGACAGCTGGAAAAGCTTGTCTCTAACCACCTGTTTTCACAAATCAATTCTGGAAGCTGTTTCATTCATCTTAAAAGCTTTTAAGTCTCACAGCTAATTTCTCATCATCTAATTTTAGGGTGGGTTTGAGCTCCAGCTGTTCTTGCATTCAACTGCTTCCTCAACAGCTCTGATACTGATGATGTCTAAGAGGTTCAAGAAAACTAAAATATAATATGGCAATAGATATACTTTATTAATAGTGTTTTAAAAGTTACACAAAAAGATTTCTGCTTCTGTAGTGTCTATACTTGCATAAATAGCACTTAGAAGAGAGAATGGCACTGTAGAGAATAGCAATAATTTCAAATTTAATCCATCTTTTGGGTCTGAGAATGTTTTAGTTTTGAACTAATGATCAGATTATACTAAATGGTTTACTACTTGGATGTTCAGATTGAATGCACAGGTTTGCCTAAGTTTTTTTCTTATCTCCTAAACTAAAATCTGTGTCACAGGCAGTACTTAGTGTTATAATGCGGTTACCTGAGCAGATGAGAATTTCCCTCCACAAAGTCATCTCTGCTTTTATGTTGGCTTTGGAGAATATATGAAAGATTCTTATGTTAGTGTTGTAAAACTGCACTGTAATTGAAATCAGGATCCTGGGATGTGCTTTTAAAAAAAAAAAAAAAAATCATAACAAACCAGCCCAAAAAGCAACAGACAAACAAGAAACCCCCACCAAACAAACAAAACCAAACCAAAAACCACCACAACCAATGAAACCACCAACCACAGAGCCAAACCCTGCTTTGTGCGTGACTTTGTGCATCCTGTTGATTCTGAGCCTTTAGAGTTGGACTGTTTAGAAGGTTGTTAGCTATTCTGCACTGTACAAACCAATTTCAATTGCCAGCTATCAGACATTTGAGAATAAGTAATAATTCTTATGGTTACATTCACCACATTCTGCTTTTGTGTATTTGGCAGGTCCCTAAATGCTTCTTTGTAGCAGTTTCTAAGGACAGGTGGCTGTTACTTCAGTTTTAAGTCCTACCTGTAATCAGTGTCCAGTTCTCCCTACAAGTTCAACATTAAGTGTAAGTGTACCAACCAGTCTTGTGGATCCTAAGGCTTTGCTGATGTTCAGCTATAACCTTGCAGGGTTGTAAACAGTGGGTTTCCTTTTCAATGGCAGTTCTAGGTTACTGTCTTGCAAATGTTCTAACTATGCTGAAGCTCTGCAGGGTCCATCTGAAAGGACAAGTGTCTAACAACCCTTTTAAGTGGAAGATGTTTGTGCTGTCCATCTTTACATTTGGCTGAGGTTAAAATAACTAGCCAGCTTAATCCTGTAACCTAAGAGACTGTAAAAAGTAAAGTATTTTCAATGCTATCCAACACAGCATTTGCAATGCTTTATTTATTGAATTCTCATCAGATCAAGAGTGGACTGCTGCTTATGTGTGGTTTGTGCTTCTGGGGAGAATATGCTTCTTCTTGATCTGAATCAGATCTAATGATTTTTACCTAATTGTTGGTGTGACTGCAGATGCTCAATTAAGAAATGCAGACCAGGGAGCCCTGTACTGGAAGTTTATGGATTGCTGTTTTTTTCTGTCTCATCCCTCCATACATTCTCCCAACATCCCCCAACACTTTTTCCCAGTTCCAGACAGGAAGGAAGGGCCTCAGCCAAAAGCCCATGTGCCGGCTGGAGTTAACAGCCATTTTATAGGTTGCCAGTTTGTGGGTGAATGGGAGAGGTCAGGCTCATGTGCCTGTGCAGGAAGCCAGTAAATTCACAGGGAGCACAAAGCAGGAGCTGTCAAAAGAAATCTCTTCACTGGGCTTTGACATTAAGTGAATTATTATTCTTGACTTTGTCTTTGAATCCTCTGGGCCTGTGTTAAACTTTGATCTGCTCACAGGGTGGAAGTGAGCTCAAGCCAATTTAAAGCTCTTCTAGCTCTCCCCCTGCCTTTACTGTTTGGTGAATAGCTTTTCTTCTTTTAAGGCTTGCCCGATGCCTGGAAGAGTGTATTTTTACATGTTGAACAGTAACTTATTTTTGGTGGCAATAACTTTGCCTTTTCTCTGATACCAAAACACTGGAAGAGGTGATGAGACAACAGCAAGCCTGTAGAGTAGACATGTAAAATGCAGTAACACATTCAAACGTGACTCTCTAACCCTACAGAAATGAGAAAATAGAAACTGTGAAGTCTTTGGGGGAATCTGTACCTATAATTTTTGTTTTTCTATTGCATGTACACACGCTACATAGATAAAGGTATATGTGCATACATTTTTGTGTGTATATATATATATATATATATATATATATATATACTAATGCCAAAATAAAACCTTGTAAGAAGCCTTGAATTTGATAAACCTGTTCTTTCTGTAAGTGGACCACACAGATAAATTAGTAATTTGCTAGTATAAAAGGTCAGCAGCACAAAGTTAAATAAATCATGAGCCACTGGTCTACTATCTAGTTTTTCACGTCTCAGTAAGCAGACAGAGGAAAGCTCAAAACCTGTAATTTTCTTCCTGGACTTTTTACTTATAAGGTTGAACAATGTTTTATCCATCTAGGCTTTTGCATCTTCCACTAAAAATTCAGAAACTCTGCTTCCTCAGCTGGCAGCCTCGCAAATCTGAGCAAGGCAAGGCATATACTTTTGTCATTTGCCTCCTTTCTGTTCAGTTTCATTGGCTTCTGCTCCTCCCTTTTGGGGCAACTGTTGTTCCTGAGGGTCTTTAAAAAAGAGTTTTCCCAAGGAGAGAAATGTGGGAAGGAGAAATAACAGCAATGGAACTGGTGAAAGCATTGTTAAACTTGCTTGTGACTAATGCTCCAGAATGAAGTATGGGCAAATCTGGCCACCTTTGCAACATACTGAGTAACAAGGAAGAATAAAGGAGGCGAAATTTTAGAAAGACTCTTTAAGAGTTGTTGCTCAGAGAGAGGCTGGAGACCTCTGAGATATTCCTGAAGGCTAGATATCTAGAATAAGCCTGCTTCCATGAATTTTAAGGGGCTTTCAGCCTGTTTAAGGGTTATGTTGTATAGCTGGAAAAGGAGGAAAGCATTTCAGTGGGGATTGCAGCTCACTCTGCAAGACATGACAACTTGCACCTGTTGTCTCTGGATTACAGACCTCTCAAAGGCTGCCTTATTTTGGCTTCCCATGAATTGAGGCATTCAGCTTGCCTTCCTGCAGATGATTTGCAGGGAGGATAGGGACAACGTGTCACTGTTGGGCCATTGGCTGAATGGGAAGGGAGCTCCAGCTGGAGCAGGCAGGTTTGGACTTTCCCCACGTTTGGGAATGTCTGCAGCCACGGACTTTATTTGAGATGAGAATGTTAACTTTATGGTATGGTGATGACTGAACCGTGAAAGGTCTCTGCTGATGCTGTGGGACTGAAATGTCTAAAAGCAGATAGTGTGTCTAGTAGGGAGAAGGCAGATGTTGGAAGGAATGTAGTTCTGTGAGTACTACACTGGTGATATGAACTAGGAACCCTCTTACTAGAGCTTAAAATCTCAGGTTTAAAATGGTGTGTTTCAGACATCCTCCTGCAGTGATAAGTGCATGTGAACGTGGAGCATATCTTGTCTGTATGCAGACTGACACAAACAATGAGCTCATCACAGTGCGTCAGGAATGCACTAGCTCTGGTAGGAGTCAACAGTCATATTTGGCATTCATATTTTTATGTGTGTACATAAAAACAATCTTTCTGCAGCCAGAATATAACTGCATAATATTTTCGTGCTTTGCCTTTCGAACAGATTGCTTTTGTATGCAGCAGGTGATGACTAAAGAGATTGTTTAGTTTAAAAACATAGCTGAAATGAACATCAGAAGTAAAATTTGGCATTTCCAGCTCTCTGTCCAGTGATTAACAGAGAATCTGGTGCAATTCTGCCTCAGGCAGTACGTTACTGTCGAACAGTGGACTCATTCTTTATGAACATATGAAGTCATAAGCCAAATCTATACAGCAGGAAGGACTGCACTTGCCCACACAGTCTGTCTCAAGGATGGTTTTTCTGGGGTCACAGCAAAGTAGCCTGTGGCCAGCAGTTGACTTATGCCAGGAGGCCATGTACCCAACTGGGTTTTCAATGTCAAAATGCCACAGGTATCCAGAGGAAATTGCCCTTGAAGTCCTTCAAATGGGTGGTGATAGCTGTTTTGCAGGATCACAGAAGCCAGGTTTCTAGCCACAAAATTATGCTATTTTGCATTGCATGAGCAGGTAGCATTTCCTGCTGTTGTTTCAAACCTAAACACAGATTATATCCTAAAGGAAAATATTGAAGAGAATAAGGGAGCCCTTTTTATTAAAGATTGTTTCCTCCTCCAAAATCCAGTAGATTTCCCTCTAAAAAAAACCCCATGGACTTTGTCTCATTTATAATTCCTAACATCATGGGGTATTTTTCCCCTTGTAGGCTGTGAAATGTTTTGAGCTTCTCAGTCCCCAGGAAGCTGATGTTGTCATAAATAGGCTGGACATAGTTTTCTTTGTTTTTCTAGGTGGGAGATGGAAAGTGTCTGAAGGGACTGAAACTCTCCTGTATCAGTGCTCTACTGCTTTCATCTGGTTTGCACTGCAGCCACTTCAGATGTCTGCTGAACCTGTGAGAGCCATTTGCTCCCATCGCAATACTGCAATTAGTGGATAAATGTGTTTCCTCCTGTCAAGGGAATTTTACCATCTCCTCCCCGCTGTTAGCAATGTGTGAAAATCAGAGAGCACTAAAGGACATCTAAGTTCCAGGCTGGAGAGCCTTATCTCCATGTATGACAGTGTGCAGATGGTGTAAGTCTGATACACTGATGCTTGGCAGTTGCTTTTTGGGAAGTGGTTCCTGTCAAGGTGATAATAAAAGAGGGGGAAAATGGTATTTGCTTAGCATTTATTTAGAGAAAAAGACATTGTTTGAAAAGTCTTGCTGTAGTATTCCTGTGAAAAAACAGCCCTTGTTACACATCTCCTAAAACTTGATCCCATTTTCTGGGCTGTTCTCCATACTTAGCTAAAACCTGTTTTGCAGAGAGGAAGGTGCATCACTACCCACTTGAGTTTGATCAGATTGACACAAACGTCCATATTCCTTTATATGCCCAGCTGATAGATCCTTAAGGATTTTTTCCTGTATGGTATGCTTAAGTCTTTTTGTGATGAGCTCACTTTGTTTAGTTATGATCTCTTGTGTTCTTTAGAAGTACTTTACAGATATCCACAAGTCCACAGGCAACAAATCAGAAGACACTACTCTAAGAAAACTGTGTGACAAAGAAATTTCTGCTTCCAGCCAAAGAGTGTCTGTGCTACCACAAGGATCTCCTCAGTAAAAATGGGTATTGGATTGTCAGTAGAAGATTGGTAATCACTGCTGCTTCAAATAGCAACAAACAGCACACTATAAGCATTTTTGCAGCACAGGAACTTTTTGCCCCTCAGTCCATTCAAGACTGGATGTGTAAGGTCTGGTTGCTCAGGTCTGGGTCCAGGTGGGTTTTGAGCATGCAGACAAAAAACTCTCTGGCCATCCTGTGCATCCACTCTCACAGCAAAAGTGTTTCAGAAATTTCAAAAGCAATCTGTGTTTCAGTTTGTGCCCATTGTCTCTCATCCTGGCACTGTGCACCACTGAGAAAAAAGCCTGTCTCCTTCTCCTTCACCCTCATCAGGTATTTGTACATGCAGATAAGATGTTCTCAAGCTTTCTCTTCTCCACACTGAGCAGTCCTAGCTTTCTCAGCTTCTCCTCATATGTCAGATTCTTCAAATCCTTCATTATGCTTGTGGCATTCTTATGGATTTGCTTGAGTTGTGACCTCAGCAGTGCTGAGTAGTGCAAAGGATCCCATTCCCCAACCAGCTGTCATCATTCCTTTCTGTGCAGCCCAAGACACCATTTGCCTTCTCTGTGGAAAGGGCACACTGCTGGCTAAAGTTCCACTTGGTGTCCACCCAGACCTTCATATCCTTTTCTACCAAGCTGCTTTCCAGATTGTCAGCCCCCAGGCTCTACCTGTTCCCTTCTTGGGTTCAGGATTTTAAACTCCTCCTTGCTGAACTTCATGTTGTTCCTGTTGGGCCATTTCTCCAGCCAGACCATGTCCCTCTGGATGACAGCATGACCTCCTGGCTGTCACAAGTACATCAGCATGGTGTAAAAAGGGAGCATGAACCTGAAATTATTTTACTTCATATAAATATGTATAAATATGGAAAAAAATGTATTAGTCTAAACCAAAAGCAAAATATATCCTCCTCAGTCTTAAATGGAAACAATGTAAATGGATTACTGATGGTAATCACTGGCTGTGACTACTGGCTGCATCACTAATTCCTGAAATAGCTGGATGAAAAAAGAGAATAAATTATTTTTGTTAATCCTTGGTATATATGGCACAGACTCTGAGTGCCTTCATTGCATATTGGATATGAGTCATCTTGTCTGGGTGAGGGAATCAACATCTTGTCCTTCACAATAACCATTCCTCTTTGCCCAATGCCTCCAGTCCCTGTGCTTGGTTTCCTCTTCACCTGCCCAATGTTTCCAAGGCCAGTATCTTACTTCTAGGTTTCCTATTGCTGTTTCCTCTACCTCTAGGTTTGCTCTCTCTGCTCTTCCTTCCCATTTCTTCCCTGCCAGTCACATATGGGTACAGGCTTCCGCTCCCTGTCCAACCACATGTCCATGCAATTGAGGTGAATTTCCTCTTCTCTGGGCCTGGTGCAGAGCCTGACATGGTTCTCTCCACCTTTGCTCTTCTCCTTTGCTAGGAGGTACCAGTTCACACAGAAGCCAACCATGTTCATGTTGCTGATGTGCACCCTCCTGGAGGGCTTGCATGTGGCACAAACCTGCTCCCCACCAGAGGACATGCAGAGGCAGCCATGTTCCTTGATGGTCACCATCCTGCTGACCACCAGTCAGTCTGTCCCACCTAGGGGGATGGTAAACAGTGGGAATGGGCAGCAATTGTGGTGGGTGTAGCATGGCTTTCTGCTGAGCTTAGGCTGCCTCCAGCCTCTGTGCTCATTGAACCCATTGCTGAAAACCTAGTAAATATGGTCAGGGACTGCTGGAATGGAGTCCTGGATGCTCCGGAGATGCTTTGAATCAGTGATGGAGACAAGATGGAGAATAAAACAAAGGTTTGTCTTCTGTGTTGTGTTTTTGCCTGGCTCTCCTGGCACCCAGAAATATGGTGCAAGGAGATGCAGTGTGTCCAGCACCTGTGCCCCTGTGAAGTGCAACTCTTGTGACTTAGGTCAGGGACAGACTGACTGGTGGTCAGGTGGGACAGACTGGTGGTCAGCAGGATGGTGACCATCAAGGAACATGGCTGCCTCTGCATGTCCTCTGGTGGGGAGCAGGTTTGTGCCACATGCAAGTCCTCCAGGAGGGTGCACATCAGCAACATGAATACGGTTGGCTTCTGTATGAACTGGTACCTCCTAGCAAAGGAGAAGAGCAAAGGTGGAGAGAACATGCTGGTTGTCCTGTGGCCATCGGCTCTTGAGCTTAACAAGGCACTGCAAATTGTAAGCCTTGAAGCACGTCCTTCACAGCAGAAATTTGAGCATCTGCCACCATCCAGACACAGGTACATTTGGGCACAGGCCATGGAGTCACGTAGTTACTGAATGCCCCTCCATTGTGTTGGCTGCAGGGACTGATAAACCCTTTGCAAGTCTGTTTCAGCAAACTAAATCCAGTTTAAAGGAAGGGAAGGAGTTAGGTTTGGGAGTTTTGGGGTTGATTTTTCTGTTTGTGTATTTATTTGTTGCTTTAAAGTTGGAAGACCTCAGTTAAGGGTCTGGTGGCTGGCAGAAGGAAGTCACTGCAGCGATCAACACCAGTATAAGCTGCAGTAGGCTCACACCCTCAAACAGCAATATCTTTAATGGCTTAGCACAGATTTCAGTGCACATGCTGGGCTTTGCATGTTGGGTTAAGTGATTTAGATTTTATGACTGGCCATTAAAGCAGCAGCTTAGTCATAAAATCTATTAAGCTGTGAAAATTTGAGTTGCATATTGGATTAGTTTTAGCTTTAAGCTAGCTAAGCAACATTAACCCTCTGCATATTCCATTGATACGCAATATATACACTTTCAAATTAAATATATTTACTTTCATATTAATAATTAGTTTGTATTCTTTAGCGGGATATATTTCAAATAAATTTAAATAAACATAAGATGTGATTGCTGTACCATAGTTTTTGCTTGTAAATATATATTAAAAAAAAGAAAATGTGGTCTTGATTAATTTCTTCCCTTTTATTTTCTATTAAAGATATAACATTTTTATGTTAGTAAATGAAAAAATTGTAGATTTCCATGCTTATCTGAGTGCTGTCTGGGTGTGTTTGTATTCCTACTTGCTAAAAAGACCTTTTGCTCAAACACAGTATTCTTTCAATTGGGTACCAGATATTAAAAAATATAAACAAACCAGTTTTTAGCTTTGAATTTTTCCACCAGGTGATGCATCCTTTTCCTGAGAAGCTTTATTTTTTATCTGACAGCTACAGGGTTGGATTCCTCATTGTCTTCATTTGTTCCAGTGTGAAAGAGAGGGAAAAAGTATAAAATGCTGCCATTTTAAAATCTAGTACCTTCCACCCTCTATATTTTGGTTTGACTGACATGATGGTTTATAAGGCAGTGGATGTGTTCTTTTTGTGTCTTGTTTGAATGGCTGTAGTGGTATTTGCAGCAATGTTACTTGGAATTAGTCTTTTTTGGCTATTACTGCTTTTTTCCTAACTGATATCTTATCGAGACTTGCCTTTCTAGGGTGTCTTCTTTTGCAAATGTGTCCTCTAGATTTACATCACCCCGTGTATGTACCTTAGACTTGCTCTCTCAGGCAATGTTCCCTGTTCAGGAAAGAGCACAAAATTTTGTGTCTGTCCTGACAAAGTAATGCATATAAAGTAACTTATGCAGTCATCCCTGGGACAAACAGCAGTGAGAAAACCTTGCTGTGGTATTTGCTGTGTACCTGTGGAGGTGGCAGCACCCTGCAAGAGCAGGGACCAGGCTCAGGACCTTGAGGTTTCGTTGGTGTCTAAGTAAATACTGTGAAGACCCAGAGCCCCTGCTGTGCATGATCACAACCCATGAACTTCCTCCTAATCTCCAATCTCAGAACCATAATCTGAGCCAATGCAGACTGAAGGTGAGTGCTTTTAACTCATGCCATGTACTAAGCTGTTCTTCTAGGCTGTTTTTAATATTATTTTTATTCTGTGTATTTAGCCATGATCACCTGTGAAAGGGATTTTGAATTAGCTTTTGGACTTAGATGTACTTTGTAGGTAGCACTGTTCTCTTGCTTATTTCTTGCATTGCTTCTCTGGTGGATGAACAACTCTTATTATGTAAGCTTTTTGGAAAGCTTGCTCTAGTATCACTGCATGCTGTTTTACTCATTAGCAGCCCTTTCCCTATTCAGCCAAGGGCACAGCTCTGATGCTGTGTATGTGCTTTTGCTCCACTTTTGGGAAGTGGAGCCTGTGGGACATGTGGTTACAGCTATTGTCACTGTAGTTCTGGGGGCAAGGGAGTTGCTGAGCAGGTGATAGTGTATTTTGGGCAGCCCAGGGCAAACAGCCATTCCTCAGGTGTCCTGCTTCCATGTTAACTAACTACATGTAAACCTTGAGCAATCTAAAAATGAGAACTCATGGCTACAGTAATCAGTAATTGGCTGTAATCAGTGCCAATTATACTGGGCCAGAGGGAGGTCTGAGGACACCTTCAGCTGATTTTGAGTTACTCATCCTTCCCAACTTCCTTTGCTAGGAGATGGCTGTCCCAGAGTGTGGTTCCTTCTGATGCCAACAGACAGCCTTGACTCAGCACCAGGATTAGACCTCTGCTGGGTAAATAACTCTTTCACTTAGAGGGAGTACAGCTCTTTGGACCACTTCTAACTGAGCCAGGATGGACAGAACAACATTATACACAGCTGCAAGCTTCCTACTTTGGCAGCCAGGACGCCTCTGTGGGCAGAAGCTGGGGGAACAAGCTTTAAGGCAAATTTAGAGAAAGACAAGGAGGGCAAATGGGGACTGTTTTCTAACTCCTGAAAATGTGTGTTCCTCTTCCCCTTCCTGGGTCTGGGAGGAAGTAATTTGGAAGGATATTCTTATGAGTCCTTGTTCAACCCTGCTGGATCAGGGCTGCTGTGCTTCCTGCAAAGGGAAGGAGAGTTAAGTGGCTCCTTGCAGCATCCCTCTCCATCAGTGAGGCCACTGAAAACAAGTAGTTGACATAATCAATTTTCCCTCATGGCACTGCACAGGTTGAGACTCTGCTGTGGTCCATGGAGTGGATTTTGCTACTGTGTTCTCATCCTGGAGGAGGCAGAAGTGGCAGAGTTGGCACAATCACCATGTGCAGCTGGTGCTGGTGGTAAAAGAGGTGCTGCCAGCCCTGTTGTGTCCTTTGGAACCAGTGTCAAGGTTGTATAATTAGGCTTCCATTTCTCCAAGGAACTGATGCTGCTGAAGTCTCTTTGCTACCCAAGAGGTGCCAATTCAGTACCAGGTCCCCACAGCCTGTGCAGCACCAGCACTCTGAGGTGCGTCATGAGATCCTGCATGTCCCTGCAGGGTCCAAGCATCAGCTCAGGATATATGGGGCAGCCTGCAAGAGGTGTGGGCAACACTTGTGAGATGAGTTGTTGCCTAAAAATTTTGCTGAATCTGGAGTTCAGACAGAGCCAACTGTCTTGTATTTACGCAGAGGGCAGGACCCTGGGGGTAAAGGTTGGGAGCAACTAGTATCCTTTCATCAGAGAGTACCCTGTTCCTTATTCTGTGTGCAGAGCTACCTTATGGCTAGCTCTGATCATCTGGGGACATGAAACAGGGACCTCTGCAGCCTTCATAACTACCAGTGGTGCTGCACTGCCCAGGGTCCCATTTGTGGTGCAGCATGCTCCCAAAAACAGGTACCCACTCTCCAGACACCTTGGTGAATGGGCCTCTCCCACCAAGGGGAGTGAATCTGTTGGTGACTCTTATGAAAGCTCCCTTTACTTTTTCATGGTCTTGGAAGTCTCTGCTGTGAGGTTAGGTGGGAAAAAGCAGCAACCTCTACTCACAGAAAATGCTGCTGTGGCATTGCACAGCAGTGCTGGTTATTCAATCGGCACATGCTGAATACCATAGAGGTCTGTTTTTCTTGTTCTTTTTTTTTTTTTTTTGTCCCCACAAATGATGAAGGTAATGCAGTTTCCAGAATGTGGGGCTTTCTGAAGCATACTGAACAGTTATTCTTGTAGCAGTAATCCAAGACTTGTCAGTGCTGCCACTTAGGAGAAGCACATGAAAAACCTCCTCTGCCCAGCTGCTCTTGTTGTGTACACATTACTCATCCCCTCGCCATCTGGATAGGAAATAGCAATACTTAGCAGCTTAATCCAACCCACTGCCAGATAACGCATCTGTTTTGTGCAAGTCCAGTCCCTCTAAAGCTCAGTATGTCTCCAGAGAAATGACAAGAACTTGTAATCCCTCATGCTGGAGAGAAGGTTCACACTTCTCTGGAGCTGCTGACCAGTTTGCAAGTTTCCTCAGCAATTTTAGACTTGCATTTTGGAGCATGAAAACTGTTTGCAAATACCAGAGAAAATAGCAAATTATCAGCACCAGGAGAGACAGTGTTTAACCACAGACTGGATCTTAGGTGTAGCTGTATGAAGCAAATATTTCCCATGTATGTTCTCCCAAGATACCAATGGGACTGGCACCTGGAGGGCAGCATCCCAGGAAACTGCTGATTATCAGAAGAGGGTTAAGGACCAGTAAACTCACATGCGCAGGTTCTAACAACAGGTTTTACAACCCCCACAACAGTCAGCCAGGACAAACAGGCTAATATTTGCTCAATATCAGAGCTTTCTAATGTAACAGTAGACTGTTTGAGCTGCAAAGCAAGGCAAAATGGCTAAGCTCAGGTCCCCTCCATTGTAAGGCCTGATAAAGGAGTGGGAGGTTAGATTTGTGATTCCAGTATAAAGTAAAATATTTCTCTAAGCAGTAAGCCTGACTGATGTGTACTGGTGTAAGTCTGTGGTTGATCATCACTGTTGCCTGTTGAATTTTTGTTTCACCAGCAGCACTGATTGATTTCACCTTGCTGAATAGAACAGAAAGAAAAATAAGAGAGAAAAGCAGTAAGATAGACTTCCTGAGAAAAGAAGCAGCCTGCATAGGCATATCTTTAGTGCTATTTGTTTTGAAACTGTCCTTGGCCTCGTTCTACCACAGCTTTACAGTGTGATGAGTCATAAATTAAAGCTTTGTGCAAGGAATAAAAGTAGTAAATGTGTGGAATATGCAGGCATGGAAGCTACCTGCAGCATGATTCCTCAAGCTGAGATAATTTTGGAAATAAATTGTTTCAAATAAATGTTTCTACTTATGCACTGGAAAAAAAAAAAAAAAGGCAGAAAGGAAAGAGGAAAAAAAAAAAAAAGAAAACTTCTAAATCCTGGAAACTTCTGCATGAAATCAGGCAAAAAACTTCAGATTGCAGCCCAAAAGGAAACTCTTACATACTGGTGCATAACAATGACCTGGGACAGGCCAGTCGAACAAGGCCTAACAATTCTGTGTGATAGAGGGGCCTTTCATTATAAAAACTCCTTGAGAGAAGTCATGTGCCAAGCCATAATATCTCTGGCTGTGGTTGTACTGTGGATTTTGTTCATCATTTTCTATCAGAAAATGAAATACTATCGGGCACATTGCAAGCAGACCTTGGAACATCTTGCTCATATGTCTTCTGCACTCTACCACGATAGTGACATTGTTGGCAGTTTTAGCTGTCACCATGCGAAAACCGGGCCTTGAGTTTGTGCTGCAAATGGTGACGGAAGGGTCATTTTCTCTTGATGCCCTACCCTGGACAAGACCACTTCAGACAGACAAAACTAAGCTCCTTCAAACAGCCTAGTTTTTGTTTGCAGTAAGGCCTCTGTGTCATCAAATGAGCTGTATGGGGGCAGGCTGCCAGCCTGTCTTTTATGCGTCAGCACATCTTTGCAAACTGCTTTCATATATTCATGTGTCATAGCTTGCTTGTGGGAAATGGCTATGGAAAAAACTCTAGCTGGTACAGTTTTCCAATGGTGCAACCATCGTTAATATTGGTGACCTGAGAACCCTTAGTATAGAAATGGAATATTAGTATTTTTATCCTGCGTGTCAAATCACAGTTGTGTTTTCGCAGGTTTGTAAGAGAGGAAATACTTTAGCCTCCTTGCAGTTTTTCTTCCCAAGATTTCTTCCTGTGAAATAATGAGCATGCATAAAAATCAATGCAGTAAGTAATTTAACAAATGTTTTCACTTTAAAAGAGAAACAAAAGTGTATCTATTTTGGAGTGGAGTTGGTAAAGCTGCTATTTTCTAGAAGTCCTGAAATTTCCAATTTTCCTCACCTCCCTTCAAAAGTCCAAGTAAAGACAAAGCACCAAAGGAAAACTTTCTGGCCTTGAGGAGTTATCAAAGTGTATCTGGAAAGGTCTAGATATAATTTTGACTAAACAAAGTGCAGAAAATTGCAGTTCTGGAAACACCTTGGAAATCTGATGGCCGGTGGCTGAGGCTGACCAGCATGAGAGTTAGGTGTAATATGCAGAGGGTGGATCTTGCAGAATGGGCAAAACTAGTGGGAGAAAGCACTGGCATGGGAAGCACTGCCCGCAGTGCAGCTGGCACTGTGCTTTCCCAAGAAGAGGAAGAAGTGGGCTATAACCCTCAAACCCAGGTTGCAAACACCATTGATCCCTTTGACTACCAGCTTCCAGATCTCCTGTCTAGGAGTCATTGCGCTCTGCTGGTAAATGCTGAAAAAAGGGCTGTTCAGAGGCCTCTGTGCTGTGGGGCTAGGTGACCAGGATGGCTGGAAGTCACTGCTCAGTGGGGCCAGGGCCCAAGTTGTCCTGGTTCAGGGTAAATTTGGGAGAGAATCCCAAAAGGGGTTCCTCTAGAAGGCAGATTCAATTGGCCCTTCCCCCCAGCTGGTTCGGAAAAAATACCACCTTGGAGAAAAGTGGAAAAAACTGTTTATTAAACAAGAAAACCTAAACAATATTAAACAATAAAACTTATTGCCACTCCAAAAGAGAGACAAACTCAGAAAAATAACCCCCTGCCCAGGCTGCAGCTCGGCTCACTCAGTCTCTTATCAGTCCCTCCAGCACTGGAAATGCCGCAGCCCAGGCCCAGCCCACTGGGCCACAGGTGCGAGCTGCCGGTGCTATTCTGGGTGTTCAGTCCAGAGCAGGTTTGAGCAGGTCCAAAGAAAAGGAAAAAATCCCCACAGTCCAGGGAACTTCTTTGCCTCAGCTAGCTAAAACTAACTAAAAATCAAAAGAGAGCTCTGTCTCACTGTCTGTCTGTCTGCAGACAACAGAGTCCAGGAGGAGGAATGTGGAGGAGTGAGTGCCGTTTCTGAAAGCAAACTCCACGCTTCTTCTCCCCCCACTTCACTCCTGGAACAAGTCTTAAAGGTGCAAAACTTATTATTTAGCATAAACAGAACGGACAACAGGGGATAAGAGCATCATACAGTCAACCTAGGACATTCCACCCCTTATCCCCATATTGTCAGCTTACTACTAAAACTAATATATATATTCTAACTCTACAAACATATCCAATATACTGCTATACAAAGACAATGGTAGTAACATCCAGCAAACAGTGATATTTACACATAGTTCTCACCCAACAATCAGATCTCCGTGAGGTACACATTGTGTTCTTCCATCTTTCTGCGTTATCCATCATGTGCCACCTGGTCCCTAAGCAAAGACAACCCCTTGAATGGGTTTGTCTGTACTTGAGGCAGAATTGATCCACACTGTCGTCCCTAACAAACCTGTCATATGTCCTACTGGGACTTTGTCTCCATCTACTATATGCAAAGGCTCAGACTGGGCAGGGTAGAGCCTCGGGTGTTAACTAACCAGGTGGCTTTTGCCAGATGCTGCTCCCAATTTTTGAAAGATCCCCCACCCAGTGCTTTCAAGGTGGTCTTTAACAGTCCACTGTACCTCTCCACTTTGCCTGCAAGTGGTAGATGATAGGGAATATGGTACACCCACTCGATGCCATGTTCCCTAGCCCAGGTATTGATTAGATTGTTCTTGAAATGAGTCCCATTGGTTGACTCAATCCTCTCAGGGGTACCATGCCTCCAAAGGACGTGCTTTTCAAGGGCCAGAATGGTGTTACGGGCCGTAGCATGAGGCACAGGGTAGGTTTCCAACCATCCCGTGGTGGCTTCTATCATTGTGAACACGTAGCGTTTGCTTTGGCATGTCTGTGGCAGTGTGATGTAGTCAATCTGCCAGGCCTGCCCATACTTATACTTGGACCACGGCCCACCATATCATAGGGGCTTCACTCGCTTGGCCTGCTTGATGGCAGCACACGTCTCACAGTTATGGATAACCTGAGAAATACTGTCCACGGTTAAATCCACCCCTCGGTCTCGTGCCCACTTAAAACTGGCATCTCTGCCCTGATGGCCTGAGGCATCATGGGCCCATCGTGCTAGGAATAACTCCCCCTTGTGTTGCCAATCCAAGTCTATCTTTGACACCCCTATCTTTGCAGCCTGATCTACCTGCTCATTGTTTTGGTGCTCCTCACTGGCTCTGCTCTTGGGGACATGAGCACCTACATGGCGAACTTTCACAGGTAGTTTCTCTTCCCTGGTAGCAATGTCTTTCCACTCATCAGCAGCCCAAATTGGTTTTCCTCTATGCTGCCAATTAGTCTTTTTTCCACCTCTCCAGCCATCCTCACAGAGCATTGGCTACCACCCATGAATCAGTGCAGAGGTAGAGCTTTGGCCACTTCTCTCTTTCTGCAATGTTCAGGGCCAGTTGAACGGCTTTGAGTTCAATGAGTTGACTTGATCCACCTTCTCCTTTGGTAGCTTTGGCAACCTGCCATGTGGGGCTCCATACAGCTGCTTTTCACTTCCATTTCATTCCCACAATACGGCAAGAACCATCAGTGAAAAGAGCGTAACGTGTTTCTGCTGCTGGCGGTTGGTTATATGGTGACGCTTCTTCAGCACGTGTCACTTCTTGTTCCTCTTCATCAGCGAGACCAAAGTTTTCACCTTCCGGCCAGTTTGTAATTATCTCCAAAATCCCAGGGCGATTCAGTTTTCCAATCCAGGCGTGCTGTGTGATAAGAACAATCCACTTGCTCCATGTAGCACTGGTGTTATGGTGGGTAGAGGGAACCTTTCCTTTGAACATCCACCCCAGCACCGGTAATCAGGGTGCCAGGAGGAGTTGTGCTTCAGTGCCAATCACCTGTGAGACGGCCTGGACTCCTTCATAGGCTGCTAAAATTTCCTTCTCTGTTGGATGTATAGTTGGCTTCAGACCCTCTGTAACTTCGACTCCAAAGTCCTAATGGTCGGCCTCAAGTCTCCCCAGGCACCTTCTGCCAAAGGCTCCAGGACAAACCATGGCTCCCGACTGCAGAGTAAAGCACGTTCTTCCCGTCTGGTCCTGTCCTGACTGGGCCAAGGGCTACTACATGAGCAATCTCCTGCTTGATCTGGGCAAAGGCTTGTTGCTGTTCAGGGCCCCAGTGGAAAGTGTTCTTCTTGCGGGTGACCAGGTAGAGGGGGCTCACAATCTGGCTGTACTCAGGAATATGCATTCTCCAAAAACCTATGGCACCTAGGAAAGCTTGTGTTTCCTTCTTATTGGCTGGAGGAGGCATTGCTGTGGTCTTGTTTATGACATCGGTGGGAATCTGATGCCGTCCATCTTGCCACTTCACTCCCAGGAACTGGATCTCTCGGGCAGGTCCCTTGACTTTGCCCTTCTTGATGGCAAAGCCAGCTTTCAGGAGAATCTGGATGATTTTCTCTCCTTTCTCAAACACTTCTGCTGCTGTCTTCCCCCACACAATGATGTCATCAATGTACTGCAGATGTTCTGGAGCCTCACCCTTTTCTAATGCAGTCTGGATCAGTCCATTGCAGATGGTGGGACTGTGCTTCCACCCTGGGTCAGTCAGTTCCAGGTATATTGCACACCCCTCCAGGTGAAAGCAAACTGAGGCCTGCATTCTGCTGCCAGAGGAATGGAGAAAAATGCATTAGCAATGTCAGTAGTGTCATACCACTTTGCTGCCTTGGACTGCTGCTTGTACTGGAGTTCCAGCATGTCCGGCACAGCAGCGCTCAGCGGTGGAGTCACTTCGTTCAATGCACGGTAGTCTGCAGTCAATCTCCATTCTCCTTCAGATTTACACACAGGCCAGATGGGGCTGTTGAAGGGAGAGTGGGTTTTGCTGACCACCCCTTGGCTCTCCAGCTCACGGATCATTCTGTGGATGGGGATCACAGCATCCCGATTCGTTCGGTACTGCCGGCAGTACACTGTTGAGGTGGCAATTCGTACTTGTTGCTCTTCCACCTTCAGGAGTCCTACTGCAGATGGGTTTTCTGATAGTCCAGATAAGCTGTTCAATTGCTTGATGCCCTCTGTCTCTACAGCAGCTATTCCAAATGCCCACCTGAGTCCCTTTGGGTCTTTGAAATACCCACTTCGGAGGAAGATTATGCCTAAAATGCATGGGGCCTCTAGGCCAGTCACAATAGAGTGCTTCTTCCACTCATTTCCAGTCAGGCTCACCTCAGCTTCCACCAAACTAAAATCCTGTGATCCCCTTGTCACACCAGCAATAGGAACAGATTCTGCCCCCACGTCTTGATGGGATTAATGTGCACTGTGCACCAGTGTCAACCAAAGCTTTATATTCTTGTGGTTCAGATGTGCCAGGCCAACAAATCCACACAGTCCAAAAAACACTGTTTTTCCTAGCCTCTACCTGGCTAGAGGCAGGGCCCCTCTAAGCCTGGTTATTCTTCTTTCCTGGGGCATATGTCTTGGAGGTTCCTTCAAGGGGATCGAAAATATCATCGTCATCATCATACATGGCAGTTCGGTTATGGGCCACTGGAACTGCTTCCTTTTTGGTGAAACTTCCTCTCAGAGTTTTGCCTTCCTTCAATTCACGCACCTGTTGTGCCAGAGCAGCAGTAGATTTTCCGTCCCATCTCTTCATGTTTTCTCCACAATCACGCAGGAAGAACCACAGCTCAGCTCGTGAGGTGTACCTTCTTTCCCCATCTGGGGAATGTCTGCATTGGGTACCAGAACCTCTGATCTGTACTGCTGAGATTTGGAGAAAACCCTCTTTAATCTGCTCCCCGAGTTTCTTGTGTTTCTCCTCCATCCTATCTTCTAATTTCTGCAGATGTGTTTCCACCACTGCGATTCTGGCATGTGTTGGGCCACGTACAGCATCTGCATATGCTCGGAGGTTCTTGGCCATATCAAGCATGGTCTCCTCATTATCATCCTGCTTCATTATTGATAAAGCAGAAGCGTATTCTTGTAGCCCAAGTTGTACAAGTTTTCGCCATATCACAGATGTACATGGTACCTAGTCTGGACTTATAGCGGTTACATCATCTGAGAAGACAATCTCTGCCACTGCCATTTCCCTCAAGTGTTGAATTCCTTGTTCTATAGTCTTCCACTGGGTTTGCTGCATATAGAGATCGTCTGCACACAGATATCTTTGTGCCTCACTTCCCAGGACCTGTGCCCAGAGACTCTGAGAGTCAGCCCCCCTCATCATTCCTTGGTCAATAACCGGATTATGTGGCAGGGATCCTAAATGCCTCAGTTCACTACCGTCCAAAAACACATCCATTGTAGCCTTGACTGCAGCATCCCAAAGACGGACTAACCAACTAACTATAGATTCATCAGGTCTTCGAGTGTAATCCTTTCTTAGGCCACAAAGGTCCTTCAGGGAATAGGACTCAATAGTGGCTTCTGATCTTGTATCAGTTGCTTTAACTCCAGTTTTTGTGTCAGTAATTGGCTTTGAGGGTCCTTCCCCTGGATCATCATCATCGATCACTGGCCGATTGGTTTTGCTTGTGTGCTTCTTTCCCACAGTGACTGCCAGTGGCTTAGGATTACTGTCTGGTTTAGCTACAACCTGAGTAGCTGGGGTGCTGGCTGCAGCCTGAATGACTGGGGTAGCTGCTGGTTTATCTCCCTGCCCCCTGTCTCTATCTGCCGCCCTACAGTATCTAGCAGGGTGCAATAAGCATAGGCCAGGGCCCAGCTTATTGCAATGAACTTTTTCTCCTTAGAGTCATCATGGCACTTCTCTTTCAGGTATTTCCCCACCTCAGCTGGGTTCTGAATTTGTTCATGTGGAAAATCCCACTCTACAGGGTCAGAAAATTCCTTCAAGATTTGGCCCATATTTTCCCATTCTCCACACCACTCAGGAGTTTCCACACCTGGGTCAGGGGTCTCATCAGCTCCTCTGGACATCTCAGCCCTCACTCTAGAGAAGCTGCAGACTGTATAAAGGAAGTTTACCAGATTAAATACCAGAAAGATGGTCTCTTTAACATCCAGGGGAAACTGAACAGTCTCAAAAAGTGACGTAACAGGAGAAGATGGAAAGGAGAGGCTCGAAAACCTCATCCCCTGCTCTTCCTCTAACAAACGGGGTGCAATTACTAATAAACCCCCAAAACATACTACTGGAACTAGGATGCAGGGTAGGATGAAGAAACCATAAACCATACGTATCTTGAACAGACTCCAGTATCTTTGTAAATGCCCTATAAATCACTGTTACCAAGGCCAGCACAATAGCTATTTTAATCCGTGCTCCTCTACTGTAAAAACTACGTGTAAGGGACAATAATCTTAGTGACCAAAAAAGTACTAAAACCTCAAAGAACCCTAGAGACCAGAGCCACATGAAGGCCTCCAGCCCAAGAGACATTACAAATTCAAGCAACATGGTTACTGACTGCTGTAACCCACTACAGAGCAAGCACAACCAAAATGCAATCAATAAAGCTTTTTCCACTTTCTCAAGCCACGCGTTGGGCACCAATAAATGTATTTGTCCTGGTTCAGGGCAAATTTAGGGCAAAGGGGTTCCTCTAGAAAGCAGATTCAATTGGCCCTTCCTCCCAGCCGGTTCGGGGAAAAATACTTCCCTGGAGAAAAGTGGAAAAAACTGTTTATTAAACAAGAAAACCTAAACAACAGTCCTCTCATTTGTCAAGATATCTCTGCAGGGCCTTCCTGCCTTTGAGGGAATAAACTGCTCCTCCCCATTTTGTCTCATCTGTGAACTTAGTATCACTTCCAGTCCTGAGTCCAAGCCATTTATGAAGACAAAGAGCACAGGGCTGAGGATGGAGCCCTGTGGAACCCTCCAGTGACAGGTCACCAGTCTGAGGTCACCCCAGTCACTGTAACCCTTTGTGCCTGACTTCTGAGCCAGTTGCTCACCCATCACATAATTTGTTTATCCAGCCACGTACTGGACAGTTTGTGCAGAAGGATCCTGTAAGAGACAGCATCAATAGCTTTACTGAAATCCAGAAAGATTACACCAACTGGCTTCCCTTGATCAGCTAGTTGGGTTATCTTGTCATGAAAGGAAATCAGGTTTTATAAGCAGGACTTTCCCCTCATGAAGCCATGCTGGCTGTGACCAGTGATTGTGTTGCTCTTCAGGTGTTCTTCCAATACTTCCCAGAATAATCTTTCTGTACTTTTACCAAACACTGAAGTGAGACTGACAAGCTTGTAGTTTCCAGGGTCATCCTTCTTGCCCTTCTTGACAATTTGGACAATGTTCACCAGATTCCAATCAGCTCAGACCTCTCTGAGTTTCCAAAGCTGTTCAAAAATCACTGAGAGAGGCCTTGCAATGACATCAGACAGTTCTTTGAGTACTATTGGATGAACTCCATCAGGCACCATAAACTTATAGGGATTCAGCCAGAGCAGCAAATCCCACACTAGTTCAAGATTGGCTAGGAGTTCATCATTCTCTTGGCCGTGGTACTCCAGCTCAGGCCACTGCAGTTCCCACATTCTGTCACTGGTGTTGAAGACCAAAGCAAAGAAATCATTAAACTGTCTTGTCTGTGTCCAGGTTTATGAGGTGACCATCCTCATCCTGTAATGGGCTGATGTAATTTCTGCACTCCCTTTTCCAATTAATAGATTTTTTAAAACTCTTTTTGTTGTTCCCCCCAGTATTGGCTAGCTATAACTTCAATTGAGCTTCGGTTTCATGAATTTTAGTCTTACAGTAGAAAAAAAAAAAAAAATCTCTGTATTGCTCCCATGTCACCTGATCTTGCTTCCATTGGCCGTACACCTGCTGGTTTTGCCATAGCTTCACAAGAAGATCCCTGTTCAGGCAAGTTGGCCTTCTGCCTTTTCTGCTTGACTTCCAGCGTTTGGGAATTGCCTCTCCTATGCGCTTAGGCAGTGATGTTTGAAAAGTGACCAGCACTGATGGACCTGAGCACCAGCAAAAGCATTTTCCCAGGGGACTTTGCTCACTTGTGCCCTGGGCAGCCTGAAGTTTGTTCTCCTCATGTCCAGAGCTGAGGTTTTGCTGGCACTTTTCCTCCTGACAGCAATTGTTCTGTGATTGCTGTGGCCAAGGCGGCCACTCATCTCCACTTTGCTTCATGAGATCTCCTGTGTTAATAAGTAACAAATCTGGTACCTGTATCTTGAGGTTATATTCCAGGTGTTTTAGCACTCTTCCTGACCTGATTGTGCCAGCTGTGTGATATTTCCAGTTAACATCTAGCAAGTTGAAGTCCCCCATAAGGATTTGGAGGTGTCCCTTTGTTTCTCAAAGAATGGTTCCTCATGTCATTGTCCTGGCTTCCTGGTTGTGTGGCCTGTAACAGGCTCCCCCGATGACATCTGCATTATTTATGTATCCCTTAATCCTTACCCAGAGGCTCTCAGGTATGGAGAGTTTGCCAACTGCAAACTTCATACACATTCCAGCCCCTCCATTACTTACAGTGCTATACCATCTCCACCGCACCTGCCCAGCCTGTTCCTGCTGAAGAGTCTACAACTATCCATCCTGGCACAGGGGTTACAGGACTCATCCCACCAGGTTTTGCTTATCCCAGTGATGGCATATCTCTGGGACTGGGCCAAAGCTCCTGCTTCCTCTTCCTTGTTCCTCATGCTATGTGTATTGGTATAGAAGGTTTTCAGGTATGGTTCATTGCAGCTGTCACCTTGTGGAGCTGATTGAAGCATCTCACCAGCACTATGTCCCTCAAATTTGGTGCACCATCCTGCTGCATATCACTGGTAAGACTGATTTTTTTCCCCATTCCCCTTCCAATCTAGTTTAAAGGTCTAAAAATCAGCACTGCTAATGTGTGCAAAAAAGGCTTTTCCTCTTCTGAGAAAGGTATATCACATCAACTGCCAGTAGATCCACTATTGTAGATCAGTCCATGATCAAAACACTGAACAGTCCTTCATTTAGGATAAGCTTAACAGCAGACAAGACATCAGTGTGTTTCAACATCATTTTCACTCTGAATCCAAAATAGAGCACTGCACCAGCTATTAAGGAAAAAATTAACTTTATCCTAGATGAAATGAGGACAGATGCCCAAGGGAGAAAGCTTTGGACTTGCAAGTTACCTTTTCCCACAACCTCTGTTTCTCCCAGAAACTTCTGTCCCACAGCATGGTGCCTACTTTGAGAGACTAAGCTTGCTGCGTGTCACAGCCCTGGCTGCATCCTCCTCTACAGTAGGGGAGGGATACTCACATACAAGCAACAGTGAGAACAGTCCTGCAAGAGGACTTGTCATGGACAGGCAGCTGCTAGTGCATGCTTCTGGATCTCTCATGTGGCTGTGGACTTTACTATCATTACTGAACCATTTAGTCGACCCTGCCATCATATCCTTACAAACATCTCATTCAGCAACTGTCCTTTTGCACCCTGAGGTTTGCCAGTTCCTCTAGTTGTGACAAAAGATCAACACCTGATGTGTTAACAACTGAAGTCTGCAGCCTTTTTTACAGGCAAGTTATTTTTAGCTACAGACACCTTTACCCTCCTCTGTTTATGGTGAGCTGAGAGAGTCTTTACTCTCTCCACTTTGCCAGCTGCTAATATCTGCCTTTTGCAAGACTGCTTTGTGCTCTCACTCTTCACCTGTGCAGGGAGCAGAAAAGCAGGGTGATGTTTTCATGAAGATGCTTCCACAGACAGAAGAATCCTCAGCCCTTGCAGAAGTGGACACCTGCATTTATTATCTACTATTTATTATTTTATTATTTATTATTTATTATTTATTATTTACCTAACGCTGGCCTTGGAAGATCAGATGGCCCAGCAGATCAAGTAGCACAGTATTTCTGTGTGTGTTTCTTCCGCCCAGCAGGTTTTACAGTCTGGTCTAAACACCAAGTGACAGAAGTTTCTGGTTACAGCTAATAGGCAAAACCCTTAGAGAACACCAGAAGAAATGTAGGTGTGATGAATTTTGTATGAGCATATTTGCTCTTTGCCCATGACCCTCTGAAGTTTCAGGAGGGAGAAATTTTTATTTGAGGACAAAATGCAAAGAGGAAAAATCCTCACACATCCAAGGCAAATACTTCTCATGGATCCAATCTACATAAAGCTGAAGAAATATCTTCTGAAATGAAGTGAGACTAAAATAGCTAATATTTATAAAGCTTGCATGAGTAAATTCTTGGTGAAATTATAAGAGAACAGATCAGCCTGAACAAGGCAGAATTATACCTCACTTGCTATGATATGAAATCATCACAAAGTGAAATTATTGTCATATCAGACCAACACCATGTTGGTCTGAGCATTTTCTGCACCTAAGGACACATAGCCTCTCTTTTGGACTATGGGAAGTCATCCTCCAAAACCCACATTTGCTCAGACAACACATTTACACAACTATTCTTCCACTTCTCAACTTACAACTACACTTGATCCAAGGCAGTCCCTGAGATGAACTTGATCCATCCATTGGCTATTTTTATAGAATCTTGAATGTTAAATGGGAGCCATTGTGAAAATGCAGCCAAATCTGCTGCTGTGGTAACTCTGGACAAGGGTGTGTGGACAGCATGTAGAAGGCAGAGAGACAGATGACTGCAATGGCTGTGTATGGTATAAAACTTTCTTGTCAGGCTACTCTGGACCTCTGGGATCTCCTACAGGCTTTTCTTGAGACCCCTCTTCCTTGTGCAACAATCCCTGTTTTTTTGCCCAGCTGGATAGACTTCACTGTATCAGCATCAAGAATAACCTTGTTTTACTCTGGAGAAATATTTATTTTCTCCTGTGCCTCTCTAGCCCTCAGTTCTTATTGATTAATTTTTCCCACTTCAGGGCAAACAGCAGCATCCCTAATTCTGCTGATTTTCTCTTCCACTATTTCCATGCTAAATTTTTTTATGTGATGCTGTTTGAAGGCAGCATATGTCTGTTTCTTCATGGCTCTATCACCAGGACCACGCTTAGAAACTTTTGGCTCTCTTTTAATAGTATTTTCCTTACTAAAGTAATGCTATTTTTAATAAGAAAAGCCATACCAGGAGGCTGAGTATTATGAACCTAAACCCTGTGCAAGTCATCAACACATTAAGACCTGATTAAGACTCCTTATTGCTTCTGACATTGAGCACAGGAATGAAAGATGTTAATTGCCAACATTTGTGTGAAATCAGTGAATATAAGCCAGACTGCTGTGAATGTCAGAGAGCACACTCTGCCTGTGACAAGAGCAACATTGTGCAATCTCCTTTTATTACAGGCCCAGTTAATAACACGTTATCTCATGTTTCCATCAGCTAAATGCATGCACACAGACCTTCACCTTCCGTCTGCTGATCTCCATACAAATTAGGACACTGCTGTGAATCACTGCTCCCCCTGCTCTTCTTGCATTCCACACCTCTTTCTGCCTTTCTTACCTCACACAGAACCCCTTCATCCATCCACTCCCTTAATGTCACTTTCTTTTTCTCTTCAACCTGATTCTGCATCTTGTTTGGGAAACAGGGCTGGGGGGCTGCGAGAGTAGTGCTCAGGCTGCAAGACATACAAGTGATATTTGTGCCTGCCTTTGTGCTTGGTAGTACCAGGCTCTTGAAGGCACAGGAGTGTCTGGCCCCAAACACACCACACAGACAAGACCCAACCTCTGCACCAGCCCTGGATGGCTCAGGGGACTGAGCAAGTTCTGTTGATTTTGCCCTGTCCCTCTTCCTGATGTATGCCACCATCTGTTTTCCGACTGGCTGCAGATCCAGCAGCGGTGCTGTGGGGAGATGAACAGGGACCCTGAAACTCGTGTGGATTTCTTTTGGGGGGGTGCTCTGGAGACCTAATGCTCCCATTATACTTGTATGAGCTTTTTTTCCTCCCACTAGTTTTCTGAGCCTTGTTCACCCACATCTGAGGGTCAGAAGATGGGAAGAAACATGGGAAAAATTAGGTGTTTGGGGGTTTTCATGGCTGGGCTGTCTTTCTGTAAATATTGCTCCAACATGTCATGAAATAGGACATCTGGAAAAACACTGCTTTGCTCTTTGTTTTTCCCACAGTGGGTGCTTTCAGCATCTTATTTGGTTGTGAGGGAAAAAAATAATTCTTTAATACAAAAATAGATGATGGTAAGTCGACATACAGAGAGCTGCAACAGTCAACACAGCAGAGTGTTGAAAATAGGAAATTCAGCAGCCTTTTAAGCAGGTGAAACATTTTTAAACAGTCTGAAAATATGTGCAAATCCTATTTCTTCTCTTCTCCAGATGATTAGCTTCTCAGCATGGATAGTGAATTTGCCTACAACTCCTGGTAGAGATGCCTTTTTCCATTAATTCAGTAGCACCCTTTGTGGATACATGTTCCCTTTGCTTAAATGATGCAACTCAGTGGATGAGCAATTACTTCTTTACACAGTGCAGGAAATACCTACCTGGAAAAGGATTTACCTTAATCAGTCTAGTTGACTTAATGGAAAAAGGAATTGCTGCACTTTGACAACATCTCTTCCTTCTCACTCTATTTTTTTCTCAGCACCAGAATTTTGCACATACATCTGGACTGGCTTGACACCTCCCTGGAATGACTCAATGCAGGGCTCAGTACCATGGGTGTGGGATGATGCAGCCTGGCAGAACTAGGGAAGGTGCTGTCACCCATCTTCAGTTCTTGGTGTATCTGCAGATAAAGAAATACTCAGTTTTGCTTCCAGCAGCTTGAAGGTCTCTCCAAGAAAAGCAGCAAAAGCTAATCCTTTTTTATCTCTGCATTAGCCATGATGTTGCACAAATTTCCAGGTGAGCCCTGGTATATCTGTTAGATGAGGAAGACTGGAGGTCCTCAGAGTCTCTCTCAGTATCAAGAGATCAGGACTGTTACTGGTGGCACAGCTCAAGCAGCATCACCCATCTGAAACAGCCCACAGTAACGTAGAGGCCCCAGGCTGACTTAATTTCAGCTCTTCTGGGAGACCACTAGTGCTTAGATGATTTCCCCTGGTTGTTGGACTGCAGGAGGCTAAGCAGCAGGAAACACCCATGCCATGGTTTGAAGGCACAGAGCACTCAGCTGTAGGAAACATCAGTGTTTTCATACCTGACCCTGGATGTCAGCAACGATTTTTAGTGAGTCTTGGGTTTGTTCCCTGTGCAAGAACAAATTTGGCCACCTGATCTGTCCACACATGGGAAGCTCATGTCACTGCAGTGATGTGGAGACAGAGAAGCAGGATGGTAAGGGAGAAAAGCAGATGGTTGCAAAGGGGTTTTTGGCTGTTTGCAGGGCTGCAACTGACCATGGTAAAGGTGGTTGCAGACTGTCTTTTAGCAGCCTTCTGCACTCACCCCTGCAGCTCCTCTGCAGCAAGGTCTGAAGTCATTGTGTGTCTGGCCTGTGCAACAACATTTCTCCTGGGGACAACACCCATGTATCCTTCTCCATACACCTTATCCAATCCTTACCAAAACACCAACCATCTGAGAAGCAGTAACATGAGCAAGCTTCCGTGTTAAAGCATGGTATCTCAATGCCAGTCCTTCAGCCCTGAATCTCCTGGGAGTTTGTTGCCTGTTTCCCTCGGGTCTGCTCATTGCAGGGCTCCCTGCCTCCATCAACCTGCCAGCTCCTGTTCTGTCCTATGCCAAGACAGAAACCTCTCACTTTCACAAGCTCAGCATTCTGAGCTTGTACAGGCAGTTCTTATGAAAAGTGTCAGACCCAGATTCAGGGGCCTGAGTAGGGATGTCAGTAAAAATCATTTGATTAAAAATGTTGCCTAAACTAATCCTGAAGGCCCCATCATGCTTTAGTTTAGTTATTTTGTCTGGCAAATATTTCTTAATGTGTACTGGGAAACACTGAAGTTAATTTTTTTTTCAGATTTTTTTCATTTTGGTTGGACTTTGCCTTTTGTGTTTTTATGTACGGGAGGCTTAAGAGCACTGTGGTTCAGGAAGGAAGTGCGTGGAAGAGATTTTAAGCAGCAAGGCAGAAATTTGCTGGTGTTGCAGCATTCTCAATGGCTCCAGGGATATCATTATGTCTTGTCTGCCACTTCTCCCTGACCATCCTGCTGTTTGTATCCAGGAGCCAGATAGAGCTGTGTGCTCCAGCTGTGCAGTGGTTCTTCAGTGGGATGCCTTCACCAGTGCAAGTTTGAGTGACCATAGGGCTGTTCCTGCTTGTGCTTTGTGTTGCTGTGGCCCTTGTGGTCTGCAAAAGGATGAAAGCCGTGGAACAGTTTTGGCAGGCTAGTGGCTAAAGACCTAGTGATTAAAATAATCTCAAAGGCAGCAGCTGAAGTCAGTCAGTAGTAGTTCTGCTGAAGCAGGAAGATCATATATCAGAGGGACGGAGAGAGAGAAAAAAAAAAAAGACATAAGAAAGAACAGTTACACTGAAACTCTTGTTCAAGTAAGGGAATTTTTGTCTCTGTTTCACTCTTTCTCCACCTTTCCTGTTGTACAAATATTGTAGTTTTGTCCCTTACTTAAAGTGGACTTCTGTGGTTTTTCCAGCAAAGTCACCAAGATTATTATGATGTGCTTACCTTGTAGGCTATTGTCCTGGTGGTGTCCAAATCAGGTGGTGTCCAAACCAGGACAACTATTCATCCCAACTTCCAGCTGGCAGGTGTATTGAAGCAGTTTTCTGTATAAACTTTGTACTATAGCTAAAGTGTCTTTTTCCAAGTAATCCCAAAACATCAGCACCCTGGCAGGCATTGTGTCAGGGCTGTGCAATAGTTACCACACTGGAACAGTGTCAGGTGAGCACTGGCATTTCATCACTTACATAGCTACTTCCATGCCAGTAAGAAGACCCCTGGCCTGCTCCCTTATTTCTGTGAAGCACAGCCTTCCAACACATGCTCAGCTGGTGATCAGGTTGGGAGGAGTCAGAGCTTGGGGTAATTTAGTCAGATGGAAGGTCAGATGGAGATTTGATTCTGCTTCCATTAGTCAGATCTGAGGTGCTGCCCTTCTTTCCCGGCTGAGATACCAGAAGGTTTGTATGTGTGAGTATGGCTTGCTTCCATAAAACACATCCTAGAAAGGGAGGTGGAGTGCTCCCTGAATGCCTATGCCTCCTCTCACACTCTGCTTCTTTGCTAGCACAATGGCACCAAGAGTTTGCCTCGTGCTCTGCACTTGTCTTTGTTCAAATACTTTTTATGGAAACACCTTTTAACCCCCCAAGTGCCTTTTGAACAAATGACAGAATCCTATTGCTGGGCTCCCTACTCAGTGCTGTGATATTGATGAACTAAAACCACAGCTGAAGACAGAAACTTTGGCCAACAGAAACTTTGGTGTTGACTTCATGCATGAAGTAATGCCTGAAACATAGTACGTATCAGCAGCTACCATTTGGAAAAATAAGTACTAGAGCATGTGATCCTATTGTACAGTAACACTTTTTGTTACTGTGGCTTGAAAATCAGAAACTTGAAACAAAACAGAAGACAAATTTATTTTGTCTTCTCTGACAGGCAGAGATATTAAGCCTATCTTTGATTCAGAGTGTTTGGTAGTGGTGGAGGAAGAAAAAGAAAAAAAAAAAGAAAAAAGAAAAAAGAAAAAAGAAAAAAGAAAAAAGAAAAAAGAAAAAAGAAAAAAGAAAAAATAAAAAAGAAAAAAGAAAAAAGAAAAAAGAAAAAAGAAAAAGAGAAAAAGGAAAAAAGAAAAAGAAAAAGAAAAAGAAAAAGAAAAAGAAAAAGAAAAAGAAAAAGAAAAAGAAAAAGAAAAAGAAAAAAAAGAAAAAGAAAAAGAAAAAGAAAAAGAAAAAGAAAAAGAAAAAGAAAAAGAAAAAGAAAAAGAAAAAAGAAAAAGAGAAAAAGAAAAAAAGAAAAAGAAAAAGAAAAAGAAAAAGAAAAAGAAAAAGAAAAAGAAAAAAGACACTTTCTTATTTTAGTGGAGGTTTGAGCTGGAAGCACCCATCCGAGCCTGATATTCCAGCTGTGATTACTTCTGTCAATTCTTTGATTAGTCACCGAGGACTCTCAGTGACTAATTCAGCTCTCTGATATGTGCTGTGGCAATAAGGGAGACTGGGAGAAGTTCCTCTGTCAGCAGTGTTTAAAATTTTTGGTTGTTTTGGTTGTTTTCACCTAACAGGTTCTTGCAAGTTGAGAACAATGGAGGGAGGGAGAGACAGAGGAAGGAAAACAGCTCAATAATATTTGTAATTTCTAAAACCTTTGAACAACAGCATTGTATCCTTCTCCTCTGATATCAGTTGTAAGGTGAGGTTTAGATTCAGGGACAGGCAGCTCACTGACACCTCACTGTAAATGAGGTTGTTGGGAGAAATAACCTCATGGGTGTGTTCAGAAAACAATTACTTGCAGAGTTTTTTTTAGCCTCATTGTTCAATGACTTTTTAAAAATACATAAATGTCATGTTCATAAGAGATGTCCAATGGATAGCTAAAGAGAACAAACAGGCTTTTTTTTTTTTTTTAATGAGGTTTTTGTTTTTAATAAACAGCTCAAGGTCTGCTATTTTACCCTTCCATGGCATTTCACAGAAACACCAACTTCTAGCTACTTCTACAGAGTACCAACCCTTTTCAGAGCTGCTTTCTGTATGAGCACAAAACCTATGAGAATGCTTAAAATTTATCTTAAAGAAGCAGCTAAACTAAAAATGCCTGTCCAGCCAGCCTGAAATATCAATGCTTGCTGACATAACATCAGAGTATGCAGCACTCGCATGCCTAGCAATTTCACAGTGTTAACTACGTTGAACTTGCGACCCACTGTTTGTCCTCGCACATTCAGTGATGCTGGAGAAAAGAAACATGGGAGACCACTTACCCCTCTTCCCCCTTTGCTACCAGCAGTGTTTTTAGGGGCAAGCTGGTATACAATCAATTAATGTGCGTGGAAAAATGAATCTCTCCCAGCCCATATTTTTCAGAAAAAGACAAAATGGTCATGGTTGTATTCCACTGGCAAATAATAATTTCAACAAGGATCTCAGTGAATGTGTGTTCAGAATTGTGTAAAAAAAAGGCAAAGCTGAGTTGCTGATGAAGTGCCAGCAAGAGCCTGTCCTCTGGATCAGCTCTGCTGTTGGCTGCCTGTCTTGGGATAGGATGTATGAGATAAACAGGCAGATCTCAAGAGGGAAAGCTCTGTCACTTTCTCCTTGTCAGTGTCCCTAAAAGATCAAAGCTTTCAGGGGGAGAGAGGAAGGATGATCTTTCCCAGCTTGCTCAAAGCCACCTGACATTGACCTGACTATTCCAGGATGAGAATGGAACCGATCCCTGGGGAGCATGGTGAAATGATCATCCTGGCTTGATGGTGGCAGCAAGGAGTTACATGGGGTTATTTACACAGATGTGTATTCACAGCTCTGCAGCATCATCTACTTCACCTGGTCCACTCCTGAGGTTGCCACCAACCTGGGGACTTCATACTTTACACCAAGGAGCACAGCCTTGGGCCCTGCCACTCCAGATTTGCCATGTGTACTGGGCACATCAGTGATACTCACCATTTAGAAGTACTGATTTCCTAGGGTGCCTCAACTGTGTGCATCAGCTTTTCAAAGTGAGGCATGGGACTTAACCGACAGATGGCTGCTGAAAAACTAACACCACCTGTCTGCCAGATAGGTTGTTTGTGGGGTACTAAGTTGTTCATGTCTTTGATGAAAAACATCCATAGAGGGGCAGTGGGGGTGGGAAATAGGCAATAATAGTCAGTAATCAATTCTATATATATAAAATGGCAAATCTTATTTAATTAAACTATCTGATTTTCAAACATACAAGGAGGCTTGCTTAAATAACTCTGATGTGGTACGTAGACACCACCTCAGTGCAGGAAATTAGAAAATTAGATGTGTTCCCATGTATGGAGAGCCCTGTGGGCTGAACCTCCATGGGGTGGTTGTTAGGCTGCCTTTGCCAGTGCTGAACAGTAAAGTAGAATTTCACAAATGCACAGGAGCAATGCCACATCCCCACAAGGGGATGACATAGTCATCAGATACATGACATTACATGACATAGTCTTTCAGATACATATTTGGGCTGTAGAGAGACCGTGGCTGGTGTTTTGAAAACCAAGCTCCGGAAGGATATTATTTTGGGGTTGAGAGCCAGTGAGCAGTGAGTTCTGGGTGAGCTGTCAGGGTGCACCCATGACGGCGCTGGTTGTGTCTGTCATCTGCCAACCCCATCCCCTCAGCCCACTGTGCACTGTGCGTGGCAGGCACAGCCACATGAGCAGAGATTTCTTGCTGAGGGGTCAAACAGTGTATATGGATACACCAGAATACACTGGTGTATTCTGGTGTATCCATAGAGATTTTAAAGGCCTTCTGCCTTTAGAAGAACAGACCATTTTCCATAACAAACCTGGATGTGCTCTGTCGGTATTCTTCTTCTTGTTTATATATTTTTATTGCTGTGATTCACAAGATGCTTCATGTGAATTGTGGGCATGACTCAAAGGAAACAGAAATGGTGACAAAAAGATGGAGAGGCTTACAAGCTTAGCAACAGTGCCATTTTCCTGACTTATTCAATCAGAGGTTAGCTTGCACCAGGTTTCTGATTGCAGCAGAAAATCTTTGGGGTAGCTAATGTCCTCTCATCTTTTAAGGCACACATGTTTTATAGCAACCAGTCTAAACAGGCTAAATATTTAGAAGTCAATAACACAGATTATTGGCAATAACTCAGGCAAGAAAATGTTTCTGCCTGTAATATATCTGATTTTCCTACCTATATGGTTTTTCTCAGTATTTTCTCAGTATTGTTATGTGCCAGATTTTAACTTCCTATTTATAAGGTCAGATGTTTCTGATTATAAGGCCAAAAGTTTGAGATTTTGCTAGCCCAATAAATGTGAATTATTTTGTTGACAGAAACGACCTGGTCTTTCTAAAATGGTTTACTGGTTTGTACAAGGCCCCTTCTCTTGACTGAGCCTCAGTTCATTACTGTGAAGAGATTTTTGAAATTGCAAGGGACAGAAAAAGAAAAAAGAAAGGGACCGTGAGTGAACCAAGAGAATACACCACAGAGTTTAGCACACATTTGCCTATTTCCTCCTCTTTCTCCTTTTGCATTTATTTTCTTTGATTGCTTCCCACACACACCTCCTTTCACAAACATGAGCCCCAAGAGATTTTTTTTTGTATTATGTTGTTCTTGAAGACTGTTGGGAGCAAAAGAACAGGCTTTTTCTTCATAAATACAAGCATAAAACACATGATTTAGCCTGGTGAGGAGGGAAGTTGAAAGAACACGAAGGCTTGGGAGAAAATGTGTAATAACCCTTTAGGATTACTCAAACTATTTAATGTAATATTTCTGTGCTTTTTGGAGTTCCCTGGCTTCTTCCCCATCACTTCTCTTCTGCACCACTTCCTGGATGGGCACAACAGGGAGCAGAGTCTGGGTAGTGTGGAAGGCTGAAATTGCTAACCTGGGAAGGAGGAAAAAGGGGAAGGTGTGGTAGAAGCAATGCCAGGTCCCTCAGGTCCCTTTGTACTGCCACTGGGAAGACAGCACTCCCTGGCACCCCTGCCTTGCCCCTCACTGATGGTCCTAGGACTAAGGCAATAAAGAGGACAGTTTTCGGGTGACAGAGGTGGAAGTGAGGATGCAGCATCTCAGAGCACACATGTATCCTCATCTTCAGAGAGGTAGGATACCCTCTCTGCCACAGGGCATGGACTAGCCCACATATTTTAATTTTCCTTCTGAGGACACCAGTCCAGACTCTGTTGTGTGAAACAGAGGTGGTAAGTCTTCAGAGTGCAACAGTTATCCCTACCAAATGTTTAATGGGAGAGCAAATATGACACAGGCAAAACTATGCCAGTCTGACCCCAGAGGTTCTCTAGCACACAGTAAGAGGCCCCAAGGCTGCCAGGTAGAGAGAACAGTCCTCTGTCTCTCCAGCATCTGTTTAGCTCGAGCATTTATGCAGCACAGCTGTTTTCTCAGGCAGAGATGTGGTACACATCGTTATTGCTCTTTCTTGCCTGTATGCAAAGTGTTGTAGGGAACCAAAAGAACATATACAGCCTTGTCCATAGCTGTGTCCTTGAGGAGGTACCCAGCAAGCATGGATACACGTGGTGGGGGCACGTGCCCGGTGTGGTCCCTGAGCACGCTTGCTCCAAACAGCCCCTCTGCCTACCTGACACATCCCTGGTGGCCATGCCTACTCGCAGCAAAGCAGCCGTCCTTCCTCTGCCTTCTCTGCACACATTTCTCACAGAGCGCACCTTTTCCCTGTCCCTGCAAGCCATCAGGATATCCTCCTGCAATGCAGGGGTCAGTTAAAGACCAAGGTCTGTCAAGGGCAATGACTTTGCAATTGGTTAGACCCACTTCAGGCAGGTCAGTTTCAGGTGGATCCCAGCTCTGTGAAAAAAGCCTTATAGATTTCCACACAGCTTGCCTTTTGCCAGAGATATTACTGTATCTCGTGTGTCACTGTCAGAACAGCTTTAGCTGTATAAATCCAGACCCTGTAAACAGTAGACAACAATTTTCATTCTCAGTGCTGAAAAACAAAACAAAAAAATTTATCTTTCCCTCCTGAACCATTCTAATCAACAGGTTTTCAGCACGACTCACTTCTTTTGTCTGTTGCATGCAAATTCAGGGAAACTCCAGATCTTGCCCCTTCTAAATTTAGTCTATGTAAGCAGGTTACCTTACACAGTTTTTCAAATACTTTATGCCAAATTATGTTAAGCTGAGGAAAGCAGAGGGGTGACCAAGAGAATTTTTGGTCCTTGATTTGTGTTCTTTCACACTTGCAGCTGCTAATGCATGTTACATGTGTGTTATTGCATGTTGCAGCTGCTGTCCCGGCAGAGAGAAGGAATCCACTTTAGCTACAAAATTAATATGTATCACAGGAAGGGACCAAACCGTCATCTCCAAATTGGCTATGCTGCTGTGGCTGAGACCTCATTAGGAGAAACAGCAATCTCTGTGCAGAGAGAGAGGTTAGGACTGTTCTCTGTTCAGCAAAACAGCTAACCACAGGCTCAACATTGTTCCCATAAATTACTCTACTAAGCCAGCTGCTATTACCATGAGATCTCTTATATTTAAATGTGCCAATAAACACATCTTTCATTTTGCTGTTGAAAGCCAACATTTGGAACAGAGTCAGTAGCTTTACTTAGGATGTTGTGAGCACCAGCATGTGCTGGCCACAGTTTTCCAGTCACTGCTTTGCTTCTCTGGTTTCCTCCCTAAACACTTTTCTCACTTGGCTGCTTCTTTTAGTTGCTTTGTTACTGCTTTTCTGTTCCTCCAAAGACTTTCTGCAGAGTGATCACAATAGGGAGATGTCCTGCCTGCTTCCTCTACCAGCCCACTAGTACCCAGGGACACAGACACATTTCACTCAGATGCTTGCATCTAGAGCAGGTACCTTCCACCAGCAGAGAAAAGTAGTTCAGCACCCAGGCGTTTGCTTGCAATGTTTTCCACCCAATTACCCTGGAAAGCTACTGCTTCGAGGATCATGTGCTTGCAATTTTGAAGCTTGGGTTGATGGATAATGGCAGTGACCCACCAAATACAGCAAGTGTTTGTGAGAATATCTGGAATGCAACCTGTGGGCTCAATTCATCTTGTCAACTAGCAAGCCTGAACAGTTTAAACAAACAAAGGATACTCTGGCCCTTAGACCTTAGTCGCAGTTATTTTTCTTTTTCTTTTAACACTAAATATTTCAGGTTTTGAAGCCTACAAAGGACAATGGAGTTTATGAGAGCTGCATTAGACAATGGAGTTTATGAGAGCTGCATTAATGTGCGAGTAACTTAGTGATCCTCTTGAATTCAAACAATTAAAAATTTCAGAAATAAACATAAATGTGATGAAAGAAAAAGGTTTGGGGTTTTCTTCTCTGCAGCTGGCTCATTGCTGAAAGAGAGTGATGCATGAAGGCAAATGCAAAGTACTTCAAGAACACAGGCCTCTTACTCCCATGGGGCTGTACTCTAAGGGGGTAGCTCACAGCTGGATGATTAAGGGACTCGAGGGGGACACACAGCTCAGAGAACTGGGAATGGGCCTGTCATTTCCAGATCAGGGATTCCCATCCAGCCTAGATCAAGCCAGGTCTCAACACTGAGGTCCTCTCTGCTGGGCTGGGAAACTAATTTTTGGATGTGGCTACTGCCACAGGCAGCTGTAACAGAGCAGCAATTCCAAGTGACCCATGGAGGCCTGCAAACCTGATTTTTCTGGAAACAACAGACCCAGCTGGGGAAGGGGCTCTGCAGATTTGTGAACCACCTTGGAAAGTTTCCTCTTCTCTTTCAGATAGTTTCAAATGCACATTTTACTTCCTATGTTTCCTGTAGCACTTACAAGAGCACTTCTAAGAGCCTAAGGGACAGACTGTGGACATGTCTGGAAGTCCACCCAGATCATTCATCTGCTCTTAAAATTTTTAACAGGGAAAAAGCAAATAAACAGCAACAATTAAATACATTATCCTGACTGCTGCTCAGTGAGCACAAGCCTGACACGTGCCTGGCTCCTGACACCCTTTGCTGTGTCACTACCTTAAGCATGCTATGAAATTCATCAGGTGATATCTGAAAGTGGACAGGGCTCTGGAAAATCCAGATCCACTCTGACAGCATGAGCAAGGGCAGTTGTTAGTAAGTATCTGGGGAACAAGAGCATCTGACAGAGCAGGAAATCTGCACACAATACCTGTGTGCAGTCCAGCTCTGGTTTAGCACAGACTACACAAAAAGTGTTTGTGTGATACTGGGTTGCAGTGCTCCTGGGAATAGGATACCATCAGGTTCACACCAGAAACTGTTTATGCTCAGTTATCAAGGAGAGAAGGAACAGTACAGCTGTGCTAGGGAGATCTCCTTGAATTGCTGTGTGATGCTTTGATCTGCCTTTTTCAAAGAAATCTCTGTACTGGAACGTGTCATGTAACATACATTCACTTTGTGCAGCAGTGTGTGCAGTGTACCACCTGGAGAGGAAATTGAGCAAAGGCTGAAACATGAAGGGCGCCTTAAGATTCAGGTTTGACTTGCTCATCTGTCTTCTGGGAGCTGGTCCACTGCTGGACAAACCTTTGGTTTATGGGAAAAGCACAAGATCTTTGCCTCCAAACCTGACTATCCTTCTGACTCAGGTCATTTATCTCCACTTCATTGATGGGGCAATACTGATTTGCATTGACTAAATCATAGCTTGGCCCAACATGACAACGAGTGTCAGACCCCATGGGACACTTGGCAATGGCCAGAGAACTCCAGATGACCCTATTACCTTCATCAGAGATGTTACTAACAAGCCCTGCTCTGAATATAGACTACTATTTCAAGTTTGCTGCTCTCACACCATTTGGACTTTCCACCTGTGCAGGTCACAGAACACACAGCACTTTGACTGGGATTTGTTGTGACATTAAGAAGTTGAAAATGCTTCCTGCAACCCAAGGTTTACTTGGATTAGTTGCATTACCTGGATTACCTCAGGCCACAAAGCCTATTGAAATCATAAGCACTTGCCCACCTGGGCCAAGATAAGAGCTTGTCTTGCAATGCATTTGGGAAGGGAAAGCCAAAGCATGGACTTGTTCTCCACTTGCACTACATGCACTCAGGCAATCTGTAGAAGTCCTGTGTTTTCTGCAGCTCTAACCAGCATCAAAAATTACCAGTTTGGCTTTATACTACATATGCATTCTCTGCAGACAGCAGCTAGAGGAGATCTGGGTTTAAGACAGAAATGAAGACAGGCTGTGCAGAGATTCCCTGCCTGGAAGGGTGGCTTCCAGTTCTGCAAACCCACCCACATGTGAACTATTCATCCTCAAGGGCAGGAAGAACCACTGAGTTCAAGAATTGGACAGGGTCTGTTTTTCCATGCCCCAGCTGATCTCAGTGAGGATATTTTGTGCTCTGTGACCTATCTCCACATCATTCATCAGATGTCAAACAGATAAAAAACATAAGAAAATTTGGATGGGACGCAAATATGGTCAGGATGATGTCCAAGCTGCATACTTCAGATCTATCACTACTCTGTTTTTCCTGTTGGAAGGAAGGATTGTGGCAGCAGCCGTGCTGCAGTCATGCGGCGTTCAGCAGTTTCACGTTTCCATTCACAGGTGGCAGGTTCGATGCCATGTGGCCAGAAGAGGGGCCAGGTTAACAGCTGAATGCAGAGCCCCCATTCCACTTGCCACAGGGCTGCTGCTCTGCCAAGGTAACACCATCTCAGGTGTGCGTGGGCCAAAACAGAGCACAGCAATCAAAACCACTGAAGCACATGGAAGGAGCCCAAAACCACAAAACACCTACAATTCCTCTGGTGCCCAGAAACCATAGCAAGCCAACGGGTAAGACCCTCCATCTGAAAGATATTTTATTTGGATTGAGAAAAAGGAAGTAAATGAAAAAAACAAAGAAGGTAGAGACTACCTCTCTGGGGAAAGCCCAGAATACACTTCCCGTTTTTGCCAGCTAATCTTCCCTCACAAGCAGCTACAGTTATCAGCCCCTTGCAACAGTGTCATGCACAGACACTAAACCCCAACTATCTCCCTAGCTGCTACACTACAGAACGAAAGCAAAAGAAATGGCATGGTGGAACCTGAATGTCTATATGCTTTTTACATTTCTTTTGCACAAACCACTGATTTAATGTAAGCACACTGGCACAAAGATCAATATTTATGTGCTTGTACATTAGTTTTTCTGATTATCTTTTTCTTTTTATCTCTTGAGAACATTTGCAATTCAGCACCTTTTGGCTGCGTCTTCGATAAGATTTTTTCAAAAGGAGGCCATATTCCAAACTGCATTAAAGAAATGCTTTGACTACTTAAGGAATTAACTACTTTCAGATGCAGGTTCTTTCCATTCTTGATGTATGTTAGAAAGGCCTTTACAACTGGAACAATTTTTTTAGCAGAAAGAAACTTCCAAGTAGTGCTGCGGAGGTGGAAGGAAGTGATTGAGAATCGTAATGAAGATAGTCTGATTTGGATCTTCTCAGGCTGCATCAACAGTAAGTGAAGTCAGGATTGATTCATGCACTGATTCTATTCTTTCCTCTCTGGAAGCCAGAACACCTCGAAGATCTCTACCTCAAGGCAAAACTGGCTTTTTCTTATGAAGATCTGAAGTCTGGGTCCTCAGGCTAGGTAGCTCAGCAACTCCTCACAGTTTTCTTAAGTGCACTAGGGAGAAGTCCAGCCCAGAGGGAAATATCATCCTGCATGTAGTTTTATTACAGTTAGATGTCAAAAAAACAACCAGATTTTCATGGAGAGTGGTATGGGGTATGTGTGTTGCTAATGTCTCTAGACACAGCAGGAGGTTCACACCAGTGAGCAAATCTCCAAATAAGAGCATGAAAAGGAAAATAATTCCTTTGGGATCTCATGAGGAGAAAGGGAAAGAAAAAGAAGAGTTTTCATTTTACTGTCCAACATTGAATGAACACAATGGTAAAGATCCATTGATTACTCTGTTATTTTGAACATATTTTGACAGTGTTTACTGCATTTGACCAAGGGGCTATGATCCCAAGTAACATCAGTTCTTACCTTTTCCATTGAAACATACACTTTAATAGTGTCTTTCTCCTCAACCATTCTCCACTAAAAAATGTGTTTGGCCTGTTTTAGTCATCACAGCATTCAGAGACTAGCCCAATCACTAGGCAGATTAGTAAGGCAAAACAGGCTTCACTGATTCAACTTGCTATTTATTATGAAGCCAGAGAGACTTCTGTCCTGCTGCCACCTGGGTTCTGTTACTTGAAATCAAGAACTTGGAAGGAGGGCAAAATTACAACTTATGTAAGAATTGTACCAGGCTGTTCTTTAAGGGATAGCAGGGCTATTCAAACACCACACATGCTGTTTCAGTGGCAAGATTATGGGTTTAAAGATAATTACAGCAGAACTCAGTGGCCATTGTTCAGTATCTGTCATTGGCACAAGCTGACACTGAGACTCCTAGTAAAGGATGATAGGTAAAAGATGCCAGGGAGCACTGGCAGTATATGTTGGCACTCTAGTTTGCCCCCATCACAGCGAGCTCATTTCCAGGGCTTTTTTTCCATCTGTATCTCCTTGCCCTTGCTTGTCCCAGACAGAAGCCCATGCAGATGACTGACTGTGCATGCATCACTCTTGTGACCTGTAAAAAATTTGTTCTGAAACCATATCTCATTCTGTGGTTCTTGGATTTCAAAATGCTCAAAATGGGAGAAGTCCCAGACCATCCTATATTCACTGAAATCACTGGATCTTTAATGCATGTCATCTGTCAGGTTAGCCCAAAACAGAGACTGAAAGAAGGTGTATTCCCAGTGACTCAAAATGTTCTGTTTGAAAAGCAGGGGAATAGTTAAGACTACCAGAATAAAAGTGATTGTCCTCCACTCAAGAAAAAGCAAGCTTCTGAATGTTTCTAAACAGGCATCCCTCCCCCAGAGCTGGTCTTGTCAGAGCAGCTGTTTGATTTCTTCCTACTAAGTATCCCTGGAGGACACTACAGGTGGGTAGTTTTCTGTATTGTAGCACAGCACATGGGCTCTGGCCACCAGAGGTAGCTGGGGAGGTTGTAGGACCTATGGGGAGGAAGTGTGGAGGGGAGGTGTCTACCTAAAGCCCCTGCATTCAGCTGCAACTTGGGATCAGCTGAGGGCTGTCATACAGATGAATCCAGGCACTAGGGATAACTGAGCTTTTAATCTTTCTGTGTCACAATCTACCTGGCCCAGTGTCCAGGTACAGACATAACAGGTCTGAGGTCTCCTACTGTTCATCCACGGGAAGTGGCTAACTCTCTGGGTAAAAAGGAACAAACAGCCTTCCAGCAGGTTCAGGGACTGGTTGCAAGGGAAAGGTGATTGAGTGTAATGACTTCCAAAATCTGAGCTTTTGTGGCTGCCCCCAGTGCATATCTTTCAGCTCAACTGCAATTACTGGAGTCAGAGGTGTCGGTGTGTGCCACAGGAGCTGGAGGATCCAAGCAGCCTGCAATTGCCCTGGTGGGGATGGGCAGAAAGGAGCACAGAGCAGCTGAGAAAGGAACCTTATGAATAGCTAGCAATTCCCCAGGAGTTCTCTCCTAAACAAGAAAAAAAAGAAAAAAAAGAAAAGAAAAGAAAAGAAAAGAAAAGAAAAGAAAAGAAAAGAAAAGAAAAGAAAAGAAAAGAAAAGAAAAGAAAAGAAAAGAAAAGAAAAGAAAAGAAAAGAAAAGAAAAGAAAAGAAAAGAAAAGAAGAAAAGAAAAGAGGAAAGAAAGAGAAAGAAAGAAAGAAAGAAAGAAAGAAAGAAAGAAAGAAAGAAAGAAAGAAAGAAAGAAAGAAAGAAAGAAAGAAAGAAAGAAAGAAAGAAAGAAAGAAAGAAAGAAAGAAAGAAAGAAAGAAAGAAAGAAAGAAAGAAAGAAAGAAAGAAAGAAAGAAAGAAAGAAAGAAAGAAAGAAAGAAAGAAAATTGATTTTGACCTACTTAACAAGAATGATGTGTAAGCTAGTAAAAACTTTGATTAACAAGCAAGGTTTAGCTGGGTAAAACTGTAGTAGTAGTAGGTAGTAAAACCAGAAAATATTCAGAATGTAACCACAATTTTTTTTTTTTTTTTTTTTTTTGCCACAGATACCAAAATACACTTTCAATCCTACCATGCAAGTGAAAGCAGAATGAATGGCAGAAGTGATTTTGGTGCTCATCTGTCTGCTTTTAAGATTTGCTCATCCTGCTTACACCTATAACAAAGGCAGAGCCTGCCTTGGCTTCATGAAGAGCTGGTTTTCATGGCTTATTCTGACTGCCTGCTATCACTTCTTTTATTATTGTTTTATGTACATATGTGTATGTAATATGGTTCCTAGGGCATGTGCACAGAGCCTCTTTGCCTGCACTGCCCATGTTTTCACAGTGCAAGCCAACAGTCTCCACTTGTCCTGTCTCCAGACTGCTGTTTCAAGAGATGCTCAAGTCCCTCACAAGCCTCCAACATGAAAACTGTTTTCATGTACATGGCATATGTACATGAAAACAGTCTGCCCCACTCCACCAAGGTGGAAGCCCCAAGCCTCACGTGCTTGCCAGAGAAGCAAAGCCTTTGAGCACACTTGGACTGGAGGGACTGGTCTTTCCTTTCTGAGAAGTGACAGCCTCTCCTGAGATGCCTGCCAGTCTCTGAGAATACCAAGAGCTAAATGCTAAGGTCTAAGGGGAAACAACTCCTTCCAGATGCTCTCACAGAAAAGGAGATATCTCAGAGGAAGAAGAAATGCAGAGAAGAGATCTGACACAGAGAAAGGGAGATAGAAAGAAGTGGTCTGAAAAAAATTTTCCTTTAACTATTTTTTATGTGAAGAGGGAGTAATATGGTAGAGTGGAGAAAAGTTTGCAATTATATCAGCTGCAGAAGTCTAAGCCAGCTCATCATTTGCTCATGCTTGAGCATCATATTCACTTTCAGCAGCAGACTCCAGCACTGCAGCAGAAAGGCTCACTCCAGAGAAAGTGAACAAATGAAACAATCAAATGAGAGTGGGGAAAAAAGGGTAGGAAAGCTCGATGAAGAGCAATTTAAGAGAGAACAAAAGCAGTCTGAGACCCCCTCGAAACTTGAGAGGCTCTGCTTATGTTACAGAGCTACAGATTCGTTATCTGATAACAGAACCCATTTGATGGCTGGCAAGTTTGCTTGGGCAGATATAGGAGCTGGGGGGTGGCACGTGGTAGCTGGAGTTTGTAAGAAAGGAACAAGAGGAACGGGTTGCTCTGCTGTATCCATCCAGCACCAGGAGGCCTTGATACCCAGCATGAGTTTTGCACCTTGAAAATGTGTGAAGGGTACATTGGAAGGGTGAAAGTCTTCCAGTGGCCATCTCAGAGGAAGACTTTAAGAGAAGGATTTAGATTTCTTTTTGTAGTTCGTATTGAAATAGTTGGATAAAACAATTTTTATTATTTTAGTCATGTTTGCAATTGGGAAAACTACCTCAGCAAACATCAGAAAGTTCAGATTAAGCATCACAGATTATTGACAGAGGTGTTCAAGTTTCTTGCAGTAAACCCTATGTACACCAAGGCTGTCAGTGAATCCATATGGTCATCTCAACATCAGTTAAAAACAGAAGGAGATGGCAGATAAGGATAGAGAGAGAGAAACCATGAATCCGTTCTCCAAATAGCAAATATTTTTTCCAGTGTTACCATTCTCTACAGAAACTTTTCTGAATCTTGTTTCAATCATGTCAACTCATATTACCATTCTTCTGTGGTCAAGTCAGGAAATCAGTTGTCCGATGATGCAAAGTATCTGAAAGTGCAAAGTATCAACATTGCCTAAAAGAAAGCCCCACCAAAACAAACAAACAAAAAAAAACCAAACAAAACAAACCAATAGCAATGCCCAGCAAATGCAAAGTTTTTGTTTTTCGCTCTGAAATCACTGAAATATTTGAAAAATAACAAAACAGTCAATGGCATAAGAAATATATCTTTAGGGGCATTGTTCCCTGATCTCCACATTTATCTTGGCTGCAGTGGAAAAATGCAAATAATTAGTCAGCCTTGGGTCAGCATGAGAGTTATAGTATATTCATTTTTTTAATCATAAATGTAGGAGGACAATGAATTATAACCATGCCCAGTGGCTTCATGTTCTTTCAGCACAAACAAACACATTCAGAAGTTGTCTATATCCTGAAAACAAACCCGCAAATTTTCCATTTTCATTGCTTCCTCCTTCAGAGTTCAAGGTTCTTCTTTATCACAGTTGTTCCTACCAAGTTGCTAAGTTGCTACAAGTAACACTAGGCTTGATTTCATAGTGCCACGCTACCACCTACGTCAGGAGTGGAAGTGTCCCTTCCCATGGGTGCCAGTAAGGAATGCACTCAAGCCTCATGCTTCTCTTTGGAGTTATCAGCTGAATATGAAGATCTTTTCTAGCATTTGGGCTTTTCTCAAGACTTACTAGAAGTATGTGTTCATGGGCATCTTAAAACAGAGATTGTTATTTCCTATTGGTATCAGTCTGCCTGGTCAGGGTGACTTTAAGAAGGAAGAACTGAATTAGTTGGTCTACTGCAGACAGTGTGGGGCATCCCTTGATGCCTTGGACTTGCTACCTAGAACAGAAGCTAGACAGAGCCAAAAGAATAAGGTAGGTATTTATTAAAGGCCTTCAACTGATACACCTTGGGCAGCATAAAAGCCAACAAGAGGGGCTACATCCAAGATATGGGCGGTCGTCATGAGTTTTCCAGACAGATTAAAGTTTGGTATCTTTGCATATCATATGTCAATTGTCCAGTTACAGCTTCAGGTAATGAAATCATATACCCCCAGTTTGCACCCTCCCAATTCACTTTTGTTCATACTTTTCAGGGCCTGAGACAGTGACCGTGACCTTGGTTCTCAGGCCTGGAAGGATTGGTTTGTCTGACCCAACAGTGAAGAGAGCTTACTAACACACTATATGGAGTTCAGAGTTATACACTAGTGCAGCACAGGATCTGAAAAATATAAAAGCTAAAACTTAAGCCGTCACCCTTCTACCGAAACTTATTGGTCCTTGAATTACAGGCAGTAAAGAACAGTGCCTAAACCAGCATTGTACAATCTGCTTGGCCTAACCTTCTGTATGCAGCCATGTAGGTAGCACTTTTAAATAATAACAGCAAAAAACAAAGACCAAGGGTGTGGCATTGCAGGTGGGGAGGCAAAACAGCTTTGTTTTCATTTTCTAAATTGGTTTGGATAATAATGACTGCAAACTGAAACTTAAGAACGACTATTGCAAGCTCCAACAAATCACAGCTTCTTCTGTCTTGTTTCAGGTGAATCAGTAATTGTTTACTGTTGGACCCTCCTTTTTACAAATGTATAAAGTTAATTTCGGCCAGCATGATGGCATGGCAGCATAAGGGCAAACTTGTTATTTCCTATTTCCTGTAAAGCTTTCAAGAAATTCTTCTCTAATCTCTAAGTCCCTTTTGGAACCTCTGACACAACCATGTGATCAGTCCAGCAATAATCTTATCAGGCTGCCACTGTACTTTACACAAGCACTAGCAAAGAGGGACAGCTGGCATTTATTTTTAAACCTAAACATGACCATGAAAGCTGGAAGTGGTTGGGGACAAATTAGTCATGGTTCACAATGATAATCTTTGTTAATGAAGTTCCAAGCAGATTTCTATCCAGAAGCAGCAAGTAATGAGGTGCAGAAATGTTTACAAGTCCATAGAGAATTCATTAACCAAGCTCCTGTAGCAAAAGGGCTGAAGGAGTCTGTGGGATTTGAAAGGTGATATTTTTACCTGGGAAAAAAGCTAAAATACCAGGCTGGCAGTACACACATAGGCAGGAGCTGGGCTTGTTAGCAGATTGCTGACTATGCTTGTAAAAATCTTGCATTCAGCTACCCCCTCTTCCTGCCTGTTGAGGGAGCAGAAAAATGAACGTCAAGCTTGTGTTTAAAGTTATCTGTGATTTGAAAATCTCTGCAATTTCCTTGGTGACAATATAGAAATTCCACACCCACAGCGCCAAATCTCTCCATGAGAGCTGTCTCCTCCCACCCCCATTGTTCAGTGATCCAGAAATCAGGCAGTCTGTGACACAGGGCCCAGCAGATTACTATGGGGAAGGACCATCTACAAGTGGATCGATCACCACTTGTACATGTTTGAGTTGTCATTTCTGAACAGGACATGGCCTTAGACAGACATCAGAGAGGCTGAGTGGATGTCCACACCTGGAAGGTTAAAGCTATTAAAAAGATATGTGATTCCATGCCTGGGGCTAACAGTGACAGATGGGACATCTTCCCAGGGGGTCATGGCATAGGAGAGATAACACATTGCAGAAGCAAATATCTGAGGTCTCAGACATTCAGCTGCTGATAAACAACAGCAGATAGCTACTGACTCCTAAGCCTGCCATAAATATAAGGGATAATGAAAACAAAGGTCTCTTGATGTTGTTTCTGCTTGAGACTTTGAGGAAAACTCCAAATCAGTGTAAATCAGTGCATGTCAATGTATGAATTTCTGTCCTTCTTGCTACTCAGAAATCAGAGTCCCTTTAGCTGACAACAGACATACAAAGCTAACAAATGCCACGTGCTGCAATCCTGTCCCAGGAACAAACCCTTTCTGAAGTTTAAAGTGATATACCCAGCACTGAGCTCTCCCTGCTTGCAGGTGTGCTGCCTCTCATGCACAGTGGGATACTGACACAGGAGACCAAAGAGGTGTGATTTGCATTTGTTCACAGCAAGGTACAGCTTTGCTTTGACATATGGGCATTTTTTCTATCCCTCTGAAGGGTTGGTACTAAGCAGAAATGTAGAGAGGTATTTGGAGCCAAGGTTGCACATTGCTATCCAGACTTTGGGCTGAGTTTTCCCTTGAATACATCCTGACTCTCAGGTAGCATGAGAGTTGTACAGAGTCAGAGTATGAGGGGTAGTGATTACCATCTTCTCTGCTAATCCTAAAGGCAGATTATTAAGAAGACAGTACCATAACTTGTCTTTTTCAGCAGTGTACAGCAGAGGTAACTGTAAAAAGTTTCAGTAAAGCAGATTCTGGCTAGACACAAAGGCAAAATAATTTGCCTTGAGGATGGTGAAGTAGTGGAGCACAGTGCCAAGAAAGAAAGAGGAATTTTCCTCCTGAGGAGCTTTCAAAATCAGGCAGAATAAAGCCCTCATCAACCTGACCTGGTGCTGAAGGTAACCCAGCCTTGTACAGGAAGCCGGACATGAGGTTTCTTAGTGATCCCTTTCTGCCCATACCTGTCTGTTTCTGCTTTTTTCCCCTCCTGAAGTTCTGAGTAGCTTTTATACTTCCTCTCATGACATCTCTCAGACTGTGAGAAAGGCTTGTTAAGAATGATGGATTTAAACTAGAAACTCCATCTTGCAGCAGATTTTCTTGTGTGGGAGAAGGAAGAAAATGTCCAGAATTTCACAAAGTTCTTGAGGCCATTTCTGCAGCATATACAAATTCAACATGTCCCAGCTGCTTTTAGATTATTTGCATGTATTTATAAGTCAGAGGCATGGTCTCCTGGTTTTTTTTTGTTTGTTTGTTTGTTTTTTTTTTTTTAATAATATCTACCTAGATTCTGTCCAAAGCATACGAAGTTTCAGATGTCTACTGCCGCAGTTGTCAACAGACAGTTAGTTCTGAATTACTTATTTAAGGCAGTTGATTTCTTTTTAATTTTTTTTCCCTTTCATTTCACATTTCTGAAGACATTCCTTAGTCTTGATTGTGTCACAATAAATAGTTTTAAAAAGAAAAATCACTCACTGCAAATACTGGTCACCTGCAGATGACCCCAAATGGGAACAGAGCTGTCAATGTGCTCAGGGGCTGCACTGGAGCCAGGGGCAGTTCTGTGCCCTGGCATGGAGCAAGCTGAGCCAGGCCAGCAAGGCTGGAGGTAAGCATAAGCTTTTTTCCCCAACACGTACAGCACGAGGAGGGGAAACCACCTCTATCCTTGGAGATTTCCAAACCTTAGCTGGATAGAACCTTGAGAATGCCTCTGATCTCATTTCTGACCCTGCTTTGGAGCAGGAAGTTGGTCTTACAGACCTCTCAAGGTCTCTTCCACTCCTTGCTACTTCTGTTTTATTTTGTTTTGTTTCCTTGCAAGTCTCTGGAGAGAATCATTACATAGATATGAAGGATATATAAGCTTTATATTTAGACTGAAGTAGACATTAATTTTTTTCAAAGATCTTGTCCTTCCAATGTTTTGCCAGATGCACACAGAGAACAGTAAATTGAGGAGATAAAACAAAATCAGAACAAAACAAAACAAGAAACTCCAAACTTTGGTGTCCTTCCCCATTCCAGAAACTTGGAAAAATCAGCAGAGAACCAGCTGAGTTAGCCCATATTACACTATGTAATACTAAAAAAGGAAGATTAAACAGCACATCTGCTCAATCTCCCCCATCAGCCAGTTCAATGAAATCTGAAAACATGGACATTTTTCAGCTGTTTTCACAACTAAAGCCTTCAGAGGTGCTCCACAAGGTAAATTAGATACTTCACACCTTTATACTAATGCTTGGTCTGCTGACAGCTATCAGGTGGTAATTTGTTAGCCGTTTTATACAAACAACACTAAAAAAAATCATGTGGAGTATTATAGCTGAATCAGTGAATATTTTTGTTTTAGACTTCCATTATTTCTGCAAAGGAGAATTATTTTGTTTTACTCTGATATTTTTACTCAGTGGGTACCTTAAGGTTTTCCTGATCTCCCTATTAAATATAATTCTTGTAAGAGAGGATGTAGATTTTAGTTTCTAAATCTAACATAGGGAGAGTAGCTCTGAGAATTGGAATAGGCTCTTCAATTTTTATTGGGAGTTTTGATACTCTACATGAGGCAGCATGAGCTTTGTCACTAGGACTCTGGTTTAAGATGAATTTTTTAATGGTACTCCTAATAGCACAGCATAAGGAGTTACTTTCTGGTTAGCAGCCACACGCTGCAGGCTGACCTGAACATAAGCGGCTTTTGTTTTTCCTGGGCATATTTCTCTCCTGATCCTCACAAGACATGTGGTTGAATCATTTGACTGTTTGGAGACAGGAAAAGTTGTCCAAAATACAGTGTGATGAATTGCAAGGATGCCCCTCGAGGGAGCAAACTGCTGACCCATAGACCATTCTGTGCTGGATGCTGTTTGGAAACCTGCTAGCAAAGGCAGGCTAGCTGTGGAGCAGGGGCCACTACCTCCTATGTGACCAGCAGATTGTAAATTTATAAGCACTGTTGCACCCAGCTTTAACCTGAGCTCAAGCTATGGTACATAAGCCAGAACTGACTGGGAATCTGCTTGGTTTTGACTGGGGCTGCTCCCTAGACTGACAGGGAGCAAATTTTTCCCAGTATTTTCTATAATTAATCACAACAGAGAGTGTAAGTCAAGTAACTTTTTTGTTGTTGTTGTTCTGGTTATTATTAAGTTATTTAGCAAATAGCTGGATATGAAATACAGAAACTTTTTTCTTGGGATATTATCTGTGTGTTTGAAGTTATAAGATTTGCTATTTTGTTATTATCTCCTTGTTAGTATTTTTCAATTTGAGCTGCATCACCTGCAAGCATTTCAGCCCTGCACAGAGTTTTTCACTGTATCCTCTTCACTTGCATCCTCTTAATTTCTGCATTTATTATTAAAAGGAAATGAAAGAACAACCTAGGGACTGAAAGAAACAAATCCACTCTGCCATTCTTACAATAAGGAAAAAAATAGCCATGATCTGGTGAATATTAATTTAGAATCACAGAAAAATTTTAACTTCAGCTATTAAACTCTAGAAAGAGAAAATCTGGTTTATTTGTTGGAAATGCTTATTTCCAAGGATAGGTGTCATATGTCTTCATTTGGTAAATCTTTTATTTAAAAATGGAAATAGGATTTGGTGCAAGTTTAATATATCTCTGTAATTAATAATAAAAAATAATAGGACTATAAGTAAACACTATCGAATGCATAAGAGGGAATTTTTTATTCTGACAGAATTGTTCTATGAAATTAAATTATTTAAATGAACACTTTTTTAGATGAGTTCTGTGTATTTCTATTAAGAGAATAACATACAATTTCTGCTACTTTGTAATATAAGATTTTAATTATTAATATATAGCTTCAGTAAGAAACAATACAAAACAATGTTTTCTATTACCCTTCCAGGAACCAATAAATTTTGTGTTTGGGCTGCATTTATTTCCTTATGATTAAACCTTTCCACTCTAAGCAAGAATAGGTTTAACAAAAAATGTAGGTAAATTACAAAGCTGATCCCAAAAGAAACAGTAATTCACTATTGCCATTTGCCTGGAGAATAATTAGAATTATTTTTGGTTTAAAATATTTGGTAAATATTTCTTATAAATTTATCTGAAAAGAGTAGTAGCCATAGAACTAGACCAACTGATATTCCATCTGTAGACTTTCTTCCTTTCTGCTTGGATTAGTTCATCATGAGGTTGAAACACAGCTGGAATATTTATTCCTGTTAATGACAAACATTCTCAAGGGGTTTTTATGTTCAGTATTTTTGAAGTCTTCACAGGTATGTGGAACACTAGTGAAATCACATTTAGCACAGGTTTGGACATTACAAACTGTCTCATGTTGTATAAGAAAATGTAAAAGATGATTTCCAGAGGATCAAAGCTCTTCCAGATGTTCCTCTCACTATTACATTTGTGCAATAAACCTTATTTCTCTTTCTTGGAGTAGACCTATAAATTTTATTGACAGAATTACACAGTTTATCCACAGTATTATAGAGGAAGGAAACCTGACTGTGAAGTGGCTTAATCAGGTAAACATTTTTAAAATCCTGCCTCTTTCAGTACTTTTCAAATAATTATTTTGCTTTGTGAATGCCTCCCTTTGGTATTTCCACTACCAGACTTCTAAGAAATGGATAATTACCATAGAAAGATATTAACTCTTTTGATTTCACTGCTGGTCAAAATACTCCAGTCCTGAATAAACAGCACAATCCAGAAGTAGCACCTGAGGTTCAGTAAGGACCTGAAAAGCAATTTACCCTAGGACACAGTCTGCTAACAGGACATCCCAATTCTCACTACAGTTTTCTAAAATCTTCCTTAAGGATAAAATTTGGTATTTTTATTGCGCTGGTCCTTTGAAGTCAGTAAAGAATAGCTTTATTTTAGTGTTCAGTAGTGCGTGAGCTTCACAGACCTCCTTGGCAAATTTCTTTCTTTAGAAATAATTTTAAGGTAAAGGGCAACTTTGCTTTAGGATAACTCTAGCAATGACTTCTGAAGAAATATTTTTTAAGACTAAAAGTTTCATCCATTTTTCAAAACTATTGTGGAAGCTACTAGCACTACTACTATGATAAGAACTACTGGTTCCTTCAGGTGGTTGTAGAAATGATCCCAGAGATTTGATCTGGACTTCAGCAGGACACTGGAAATTGCTTCTGATGCTATTTTACACTTAATTTGTAATAGATAAGTATTCTTCTGAAATGGCTTCTGACACTATTTTACACTTATTTTGTAATAGGTAAATATTCTGCTATTTTCAGTAGCATTTAAATTTGGAATTCACACTCTTGGTGCATTTCTGCAGCTTTTTGCTTACTATGACCTTCTATGACCTTTTTGCTTCTTTTTATCTGGAATTCTTTTTAAGTGCCACCTTCTCCCCAAGGGTTTTCAAATTTCCTTTCTGTGGCTATAAGGCACATGATATCTACCACAGAAATTAACTGTAAAGCACTGCCTACTACCTCTTTATAGAAAAAATGTTTTCAGGAATTGAGATGGGGGCAGGATATATCCTGGATTTTATTTTGCCTGATTTAACTGGAACTGAAGAAAGCAGAAATGTTTTTTTTTTTGGTGGGTTTTGTTTTTAATACTATTTCTTCTTTTAAGTTGAAAACATGACCTGCGTACCTAATGAACTTCTTCAATGTCATATCTCCAGTGGTCCAGCAAGCTGCCTCTGCATCAGCAGGAACAACATAAATCCTTGCAGAAATGGGCTGGCTGGTACCTCCTGCATGGTGGTGCATCCAGAGCAATACGGAGCTATTTACATTTACTCCTCTCTGCACTGTTCAAGACCTGTGCAGAACTAGAGAGTAATTAAGCAGGAATAGCCTCACAGAGATCTGATCCAACCTCATCTACCAGAGACAAAAAAAAGATACTTTTCTCTATTGATTAGAAATAATAGGATTTAAGGAATCTAACCAATTTCTGTCCTTGTAAAACACATAATTGGTTTGTTGTTCTCTTTCACTTAACATTTCCATTTCTATCAGAGTCAAGAGCCTTGATGCAGCTGGAGCCTGCTCCGTTCATTCTATTCACCTGAATACCTTCAGGACAAAGGAAATCTACCACTGCAGCAGTGTATTCCTGGTTCTCCTGGTCTATACGATCTCCCATAAATGAGGACCGATCATGTTCATCAACTAAGCATAAGTGTTATAAAATGGAATTTGCTCAATCTCTCCAAGGCATTTCCAGATTATAGTATTAACCTTTCTAAAGCACTCAATGAATTGCTGCCTCAGAAGTGTTTAGACATTTTAAAATACAGCATGTTTCAAAAGTTTACAGTTTTCTGTTTTTCTTTTCAGCATCTTTTTCCAAACCAATGCAAAATACAACTAAAAAACAGACTCTCCATCTTTTTAGTCCATCATCAAATTTAGGAAACAATTAATGTTTACAAGTCTTTGGACTGTAAATTTTTTTCTGCAGGTATTACTTTGGTTTCCCTAACCCAAGCACCGTGAGCCAACAGCACCGAACTCCCATTCTGCTGTCAGACCCTGAACACCTCACCCTGGGTCTGCAGAACAGCAGATGTGAGCACTCAACACACCTCATTTTGTTCCTGGAGATCACAAGGGAAAGGTGCTTCAGGAAGAACCAGAGCAGAAGACAAGCCATAGGAATATTCAGGCAGGGATGAGCCAGGAGATGGGGATCACCCTGGCTCACCTACACACGTGGCAGCAGAGTCAGGCAACCGTAACGCACCCTAGAGATGATCCCTACAAGAAGCAGCGAGATGTGAGCGAATTTAGTTTTAAAGGTGGAGTTCCTGGCCCAGAGGTGCTCTGCAGCTGGAATCGGGGCCTCTTCAGGCCCTGCTCTGACACTGAAAACACCCGATGGGGCACGAGCTGGCTCCCTGTGGTTGTGTGGCTGTGAATTCTCAGTCACAGGTGAGGGCAGGGTGGCAGGTTGCTTGCTGGCATGGAGGAGACTGAGAGGTGCCAGCCAAGGTCCCCTGGAGCACGTCTCCCTGCTTTCGGCTTTCTTTCCTTGCCCAGGACCGTTTTACTTTCGAAGGCGTGCTGGCCCTGGGCGCTGCTGGCCCTGAGAGAAAGAAAGGCCCCTTTGTGCAGCAGAGCTCAGGCTCCCCAGCTGTGGGCCTGTGGCACACGGCTGCAGCAGAGCTGGGCCTGGCTGGTGACAGCGCTCTGGCTCCATCTGCACTGCTGCCTCACTGAACTCATACCTTTCTCATCATCAACAGGATGGTGTGACATTCAGCCACAGAGCAGGAGAACAAAGCCACAGTCAGCAAAGGGAATCACATGAGTGGGATTTCCAGAAACGACCAGTTCTGTTGCCAGATACTACTGAATGTGGGCTGGTTCTAAGGAAATGAAACAAGAAGGCCCCAAAACACTAAACCCATACTGCATTTTGTTTTCAGATTACTTAAAAAGAGTTAACAGCTCCTCTGTGACGCTGGATGAACTGATGAAGATACAATGTGCTCTCAGTCTTGATACTGTAGAAAGATTAGCAGCAGGTTGAAGAAGACAAAGCCTACTCCTTTCCTGATGGCTTTAGGTGAAACAGGATTAAGTACTATGTCATTCTTTGGATTGTCTTGATTTGCTCACCCAGTGATATTTCCTGAACTAAATTAAAACAGATTTATCACAATAATATTAAAAAAAAAAAGGGGGGGGGGGGGGCGGGGGGAAGGCAGAATAGACATCTAAAATACAGGGATTTTAAGTTTATGAAATAATTCATGGTGCTGGGATAAAAGTAATGGCACCCTAAGGAAGAATGGGAATTCCACTATTCCACTCAATATGGCTTCAAAACTGCTTGTAATATGTTTGTTGGAGAAGTGCTGCTGCAAGACCAAACCACAAAATTTTGCCTGTTCAGGGGAGCAGATGCAGGGGGAGGGAAGAGCATGCATGAGGTGTGAGGGTTATGTGGAAGAACTCACCCTCTAACAGTAGAGCTACTTTGCAGTAAAGCTGGTGCAGGTGATCTGGCTCTACTTGCCTACACTAGTTTTTCCAAGCATTTGTACCATGTGAAGAAAATATAAGGCTTTCCTATAAGACTGCAGGCATGCATTTTTTGGACCTCAGCTTTCACTGGGACAGTGCCTCTGAAGGGAAAAAAATACTTTCTGGCTAAGGGTCTGTCTTAGAAGAATTGTTTCAGAAGTATTAATGTCTGCCCAAGATAGCTTGTAGCTACAAGTGGGCTTTTCCTAAAAAATGTTGTCTTTTCTGGATACAGAAAATTCAGTGTTCTCTCTGTTTCTAAATGACATAACATGTATTTATGTAACGAGCCTTAATATCCTAAGCAAGAAGGTCTGCAGTGCTGTTTTTGACAGTTTTGTACCATATACCCTACCTCAAGCCTGCTTCCCCTTTTAGAGTTCGTCCACTGCAGCCAGTGGGCTCATCAGCTGCTTATTGTTGCCAGACCCCAAGTACCGAAAAAATAAAGATGATGCTAGCATCCCCAAGCTGGTATTTACTCTGTGAAAAAACTGCATAGAAGAGAATGCCTTGCCCTTGCCAAGGTCTCAGTGGAAGAACAGTCATTACCACCCATAGTGCACAGAGGAGAAACAGAGACAGAGAGGGCATAACACTCACCCTAGGGAGGTGAAAGCTGAAGACCTGTGGAACAGCTCTGTAGTGAATGTTCTGCTGGCACTATACTCACAAATTCCTCCTTCTACCATGTGCTTTAACAGTACCCGTCCAGTTCACATCTTTTAAAGGTGACTTGTAAATCTCCCTCTAGCAAAAGGACTTTATTAAGTGAACTTCTACATCATATAGAGATGCTGCAATGAAAAATATACTGTAATACTGTGTAATCAAACACATGGCAATAGAAGCTGTATAAATACTGCATACAGAGCTAGAGTAGGACACAGATCTGTGATTGTAACCACCGTTAAACCCCTCTACATGTATATATATGTATCAAAGGGACACTGGAGGGCTAATAACCAAGAAATAAACATTTCTATGGCTTAGGCATTATCCACCCTATTGGAGATAAAGGGCATTGCTCTTTTTATGGATGTGCATTGGCTTACACACTTTGTGCTGCTCTTTAAACCTTTCCTGCTGGAGAGTAAATAAAAAGTCATTCTTCACTTGTAATGCCAGAGCTTTCTAGGCCTTCAGTTTTCTGTGGGGTGCAGTAGCTGTACTCATTATTTTGTTTTCAGTTCTGTAAAAGTTACACACAGTAAATAAGAAGAGCTATTGCCCTTGACTCTCCTATCACCCAAAACATCTCCAGACACCTCTGTCATCAAGAAACCTAGTTTGTAAGTGTGTAGTTACCCAGATGTTTATGGGTGCTCACCTACCCCCAGAAGAACAGCTAGCACCTAAATGCCTTAGAGAGCATCCCTTAAAATCCCAATGGAACAGACCAGGCAGAGGGCCTGTCTTTGGATGTGAAGTTAATGCTCAGAGGCAGTACTATGAGATTATAAAGGAATACCTTCCTATTTCTCCAGCTCTTCCCTTACATGGGGAAACTGTGAAAAAAATAGGTGGTTTTAAATCATTGGACTTCCATTGTTTGTACCTGAAAAAATGACTATTTATGTATGTTTCAGCAACCCTTTTGTAAAATTCTGTTTCTCAATAGGAAAAGGAGTGGTTTTGTTGCAAAATTACCATTGTTCTTGTCAAAAAATTCAAAAGCCAGTACAAGTCCTTAGATATATAAATACTAACAACCATTTATCATCTGTGGAAAATAGTATGAGGCTGTGAAACCCAGCTGTGTCATATTTTAACAATCCAAATTTCATACTTCTCAAAGTCACAGTCTTACAGAGACCCTGTGTGTGGGGAACAAGGATGCTACAGGTCAGCAATGCCAAAGCAAGAGCTGGTTTTCTTAGTTCACAGATACCTCCCAAACAAAACAAAATAAGAAAAGAGGAGACACTTTATTTCAACTTACAGTGTTTTAAAGCCCTTTTTTTACTAAAAGAAATGTGAGTTGTGAAAGCAGCAGGCAGCCTACAGTGCCAGACAAAAAAATGGGTGAGGTGTGGTGGAATTCTACATGGCAAGACAGCAAGGCAGCAGTCCCATGAGCATCAGAGGCTGCAGCTGGTCATCCCATGCTGTGCAGCCGAGACTCAACTCAGCAGCTGGTGTGCATGCAGCCCCTGCTCAAGTTCACATCATGGCTCTGGCTTTACCTGCACACATACTGCCTTTGAGTATGCCTTTGTGCATACTGCTGGAGCACACATACTGCCTTTGTGCTTGAATATAAAAATGGTGCAGACACCCTGCTTTTTTGGGAAAAAAAAAAAAAAAAAAAAAAAAAAAAAAAAAAAAAAAAAAAAAAAGCAGCAGAAGAGCAAAAACAGCTGAAAGCTTTTCTTTCCTTAAGGAGGGGATCACAGGGAGCTTAGCATCATTAGCATTGGAATATGGCTGGGTGGATGGGGATGTGCTTTCTATAGTTACTATGAAAGTGTCTAACATTACAGTATTCAGGGTGTTCTGCATGAGGAGAGATTCAAATTGAAGCTCATGCTCTCAGTCACAAAGAGAAAATCTGCCTTTTGATAGATGCCTGAACGACTAGGTTAGAAAGGTGTCCACAAGTGCCTTCTTCCCCCTGAGCTTTGCCAAATTTAAGTCAGGGGAAAATTTTTTTTGTATTTCTGGAAGGGAAAAAAAAAAAACAAAACAGCTAATGTTTACAGGGAAAATTATGATCTTAGCTTTAACTTCAGGCTGCTTCAGCTGTCCCCACTCCTCCCACTCCACCATTTTTTCCCTGTAGGTAAATATTTTTCTGGAGAAATACAGCTTCTCCTGCTCTCCACATGAGCACATTCAGAGTGACCATGATGTTGCAATCACTACACCTGTGTTGCCGACTTGCAAATGACCTGTCTGGCTGGATCCTCAAACTGACAGCTAACAACATGACTGGCTATGAGGAACTGCAACAAAGAGGACATGGGAAAAAAACAGCACGAAAAGCAGAAGTGGTGTATTCATCTCTTTGCAAATTCTATCTGCTTGCTTTTGCTTTATCTCTTGAGCAACTCATTCCCCTCCTTAATCATGTTCTTGTGACAGAGTTTCTTATCAGTGGCCTCTCTCTGAAGTGATAATGGTCCTTTCCCCTCAAGAATGTCTGTATTTTCCACAAGTCACTTGACTTTGGACAGAAAATAGATTATCAGTCACAGTTTAGCACTGTTTTCCAGTTGTCAAGAGGTGTTTCTCACAAAGCAGGAGAAAAAAAAATTATAACTTCAATAAAGTTGGTTGCTTTTTGTTTTGCTTACTGCTCCTCAGGCCCAAAGGAGTTTCAGATGTTTGCCATGCCACAGACACAGTATTCAGATCACAACTGTATGCTAGAGTTTGTGATATTTCTAGTCTCCTCATCTGTTTCCTTGTATCACACACTAGCAGACAGAGACTATCAGAAGAAGCCGATAACTCCACTGAAATCCCACAGGAAGTGCTCTCCTTCTCTGCCTCCCAATACTGTTTTGGAGCTGTGGAAAACAGGGTACTGTGGGTTTAGCTGGTGGTCAGTTTAAAGCAATTGAAACTGCAAAGCTCACATCAAAGCTGAGGGGACCTGAGCAGGTAACACTGCCTGCTGCAATGACACCACATGTACAGGATGTAGACAGGGTGCTCTACTTACAGTTTCTTTAGATGAGATCTAAAGAAGAGAGATCTAGTAGAGACCTATGACCTCCTCCTCTTGCTGAGAACCAGTGTCAGGCATGCAGCTACAGAGTATACATAGATATAATACCCTTCAGAATAACATTCACACTAATAATTTTCACAAAACAGTTAAAAAATAAAAACACATTAATTCCTACAATGGAATATTTCTATTTTCTACTTACTCTCAAAATGTATCACTCTAATCACAAGCACACTGGTGGATAAAAATCCATGGGAAATGCCTCTATATTATCAAGCTCTTTATGTAACCTCTTCATTCAGCAATGTAAAATAAAATCAACCTGTGGTATGAAAAACAGGCCTTGATCACAGACAGGTATGTATGGTAGAACCAGCTTTTAAACCACAAAATATAGTTATCAGAAAATAAAGGAATAGCAATGTCATTGTTGAGACGGACACACATACACACACACACACACACTTGTGTAGAGACAACAATGGCTTTTTCTTTATTACAGGTTGTTCTCAAGTTTTATACTCTTTACAAAGCATGATCTTAAGTCATTGGTTACATCAAAACAATTTATTATATTCATGGGATAAAGCAATAGCTTATTGTATTTTATTGGTATAAAGCAATTAATGTCAGTAATTAATTGGTAAGAATTTATAACAAATTATTATTCAGGCACGTACGCTGCTCACTAAGGCATGTATCCTCTAACTGTAAATATCATTTATGTGTCTATCCGTTTTTATGCTAATGGCCTTGTTTTTTCCTTGCAGGATAAACTCATATTTAACAATTTCTTCTTCTGCTAACTCAGTCATGTGGCCTGTAGACCAGCTACTAAGCCTATCCATACTTCTCCCTTTTTGTATTTGAACTACAAACACAGTTGTTAAGAATTTTTGTAGCGCTCTTTGTAAAAATATAAGTAGGTAGGGAAGACACAAGCCAATAATTACAATCACTAACAAAATTAGCAATCTAGTCTTCAACAATGACCTAAGCCATCTAGTGATGCTCTAATGACTATGTGTTAATAACAAAAAATTTATAGTTGTTTATTTCATAAAGTGGTATGTCTAATGATGTCTATTTCTAGTAGCAACCTATTTAAAGTTATAGATGTGTTATTGCTTTGGTTAGTTAACAACTAATGTGGTTAAAGTGTAGCTGTAGCTATTCTAGGTGTTAAAACAGAAATAATAGAACTAGGTCTTTAAAAGGTTACATCGTCTTGACACTGAGAAGTAAATTTGTGTTGGAGTGATCATGTATTTATTTTTATTTTTTGATGTATTATTGTTATGTTGGGCGTTAGTAGGGTTGATAGCTTTAAACTGTAGGGACCACCTGTTATTTTACTTAGAATAACAATTTAAGTACGTTCACCTCAGATCAAAAACACACCCTTTTGGCAGCTGTAAAGGTATATTAAAAAAAAGTAAATAAGTTTTTTATCTACAAAATAAAAAGCTTTAACACATAAACTACTTTATCTAATCTTACTTAATCTTGCTGTCTAAATCAGTGCTCATGATACAAAATTGAGAGTCAAATGATAATAGCTCTAGTTTAATTTTTTTTTTACCAATTCTATGGAAGTCAGGACAATACCTAATCTCTCTGTTCCTCATGCCTTCTTGTGGCAAAGTGTTGTGGGTTCTCTGGAAAAGAAGATAAGCATATCTATATATGATATAAAGAACACATAGGGACTGACAGGCATGGTTGTAAGATAATAATCTATATTCAGAACCAGACACAAGGTTTTTCATCCCAGTGAGGGGCATTTGAAGATAAATAACCCCAGATAAGCAGCAGGGGAAACATTATAAGCATTTTGTTGTACAAAGGGAAGAAAGAGCATTGGGTACTGACACGGTTTTTCCTAAGTACAAAGGAGAAGCAGCAGTTCAAACCAAATAAAGTGAATACAGGAATGCCTAAAAATGCAATTTGTCCATAAAATCTACATTTTTTTTTTCTGAAAAAGCAAAATCAGTTTTAATAATGTTTTCATAAACAAAGCTTTATATTTGTTTTTAAAAACCTCTTTCCTTTACAAAAAGGAAAAGAAAAAGGAATCTATAAATGATTCAAAGGGGTACTAGTGTCTCTGTTGCACAGAGGCAAACATACATGCCCTGACCACCAACACGTATCCAAGTCCCATATCCAAAACACTCTTTTCCTTCCATAAAGGCACATGCCCCAGCTTAACCTTCCAAGAAAAATTTACCAACAATGCCTTGGTGCAAATCCTAATGTATTTCTGCAACACCTTGGGATCTATTTACCTTATGCTTTTCCTTCTTAATAAGATTTTATGGTTTTGTTTTTGTATTTTTTTTTCACAAGGGAAGTGTACACTTCCAAAAAGAAATCTAAATAATTTAAGGACGCTGTCTCTCCCTGAACCTGACACATCATTTTTAGAAACTGCAACTTCAAAATAACAGCAGACATTCAATCTTCCCTCAGAAGGAGATCTATTTGCAGGAAATGGTCTTGACATCATCACAGTTTTTTAAAAAAAGCTCAGCAATTACACAAAAGGATTCCTCTGGTTGGTCTCAGGTCAATTCCTCTTTATCCAGTTGGGTCTTTAATTGGAACTGTGGCAATGCTTCCCTTCTGACACATATAAAAATTGCAGACTCTGACAGCCTGAACCTGCAGAGGTTCTGTCACTTGCTTTCATTTGCTGATCCCTTGACTGAAAATCTAATGGCAAAGATCCTCTCATGAGAAAGTATCAGGTAACTCTTCCTGTCAGACCCACTAGAAAGACTGACTGCCATGAGTGCTGGACTTGAGTCACAGACAATCTGTCGAGAGTGCCATGGAGAAATGAAAAGGCTAGACAAGCAATGAATTCTGTGATTCTGAAATATATGTTCTCAAATGTGATAGCAAGTGTTTTCAGAGCCTGTAGGGAGCCATGACAAAAGGCAGATTCAATGACTGGCAGCAGAAGAATCTGTTCCTTCTCAAAATTCTGATAGCAAAAGAGCCAGTCACATTTGGGATGATGTTCTGAAGGAGTTTGGGACAATATGACTCCTTATTGCATTTTTTAGAATATGAACTCTCACTAGAATTTTTTTTTTTAGATCAATTATTTATTGTGAACAAGCAGCAAAGATTTATCACTGTCAAATTACAACATATGGATCAAAGTTGCATTAAGAGGCACTTTATGTCTCTCTGATTTTCTTCCTGCTGAAGAAAGTTCCAAACTTAAAGTACATCCATGCACTTTTTCTGTCTTGATTTGAAATGTAAGTGAAACAGTACAAAAGAGCAAATGTCACAGCAAGCACATTTGAGATCATCAGGCTGGAAGACCTTTTAATTAGAATATATTTCCTAGGGGTCTAACTGATTTTATTTTTCCCCACAAAAGAAAGAGTAATTCCTTTCCCTCCTTACTCTGAAGAGGGAAAAAAAGGCAATCCTATATTCCCACTGCATGTTGACTCCATTGGGAAAAAGACAAAAGGAAATTAATGTAAATTACAATGTAGGAGAAAATTAACACAAGATAAAAAAGGTAACAAAGCAAAAGTCAAACAGTGGTAGTCTTGCCCAGGGGTGTCAAAGGTAGGAATGAGAACAATTTCTATTGGTTTTGAGAGCTCCTTTTATATTTTGAAAAACAAAGCCTGATTATAGTGATTTGCATTTGTGGATGGCAGGAAAGGAAACTTCTGCTTCTTGCAGTTTCAAGACCATTTGTTGTCTGTGATTTTCCAGCAGCTGGTAGCCAGATTTCTATAGCTGTGAGAAGGCTAAGGTTGAAGTGAAGAGTTCCCCTAGATAACTAAAAATCAGCACATTTTTGCTAAAGTCAGGCAACAGCAAATTTAGCATATAAACTACAAGCTGCAAAAACAGTAATAAATTCCTGCTAACACAAACAAGGACCTTTAATCTGCAGTCTCTCATACAGAGTGTTACAGACATAGGTACCTTCATTCTCAGCACAGTTCCTTGAAAGAACAAGAATGGGTAAGAGCACAAATGAGATGTGAAAAGAATGGTTTTAGTGGACATCTTGGAAAGCCCACTGTAAATATCTGAGACTCAAAGGCTTTTTTTATCTGAAAGAATCTAAATGTTATCTTGATTCACTCTTAAAATCTTCTGTTCAGTTATGCATTTCTGCATAAACCTGTTTCTTCTATTCATATGAACACCAGGATTTAGCTTTTCCATACATTACATATTCTCTAGATATTGTTTATGCTGTGTCCATGTTTCCCAGAAAACCAGAGTTGGGGAAAACCAGTGTCCTTTTGCTTATGTGTCATCATTGTGGACCAGCAACTATCAGAGCCAACCTGTTTATGGAAAGATTGCACTTATATTAATTAATTTTTCTCTTAAATATGGATAGATGACTTCAGAGAATGTCATTATTCTTATCTAGTGAGAAACACTCCTGTGATTCTTTATGGCAGCCATCTCCAGCTCCACTGATTTTCTGATTCTCATAACAGGTTTTAAGAATTAACAGACTGCGAATGAATAGTGAAAAAAAACCATTGCTCTATAATTCTTTAAATCTGTCTGCAGAGAGCAGTCTGCAAGGATGCTGAAAGAGTTTAGATAATAAGCAGATCTATGAACACTGGGTTCAATCAAGCTTAGTTTTCCTTGGATTTGTATCTTGTTACTGACCTGAATTCCTAACATAACTTGAGTAGTATTATTAAATGAACTCAGCTCTTAGAAGGCACAGGAGACTAATCACATACTAAACAGTAAAAGCTTTTCGTTGCTGTTTCCATGCAAGAGACAGACAGAATTGACTGTGCAATGGATTCTATTGTATTTATAAAGCTTGGAAAGAACATCAGTTATTAGCTCAGTAGATTCTCTTAGCTCTGACAAGTAGAGAGACTCTTTTCTTGCCCTTCTCAATTGCCTGCTTTCACCAAACTCAAAACACAACAATTTTAATATTCCTGTTGCTCTTGAATGTGCCTTAACACAGACAGTAGGCAAAGATATTATTGTGGGGAGACAGAGTTTGTAACATGGTCATTTCTTTAGAAAACCTAAGCCTGTGAGACAGCTGCTTACAATAAGTAGTGCAGAAACAACATTTGGACACACCAATCCCAAGCTTATGAACAAGGGCAGTGGGAGTCAGCAGAGGGGGACATGTTGACATGCAGCAGAGGGGGATCTCTCTCTCAGGTGACCAGCAATGGAAATGGATAAAGAAATGGAATGAAGATGCATCAGGGGAAGTTTCAGTTGAACATTAGGCAAAAAGTTCTTCAGTGAGAGGGTGGGCACTGGAATAGGCCAGAGAAGTGGTCACAACACCACACCTGTCCAAGTTCAAGAAGCTCTTAAACACTGTCATATGGTTTAGTTTTAGGTAATCATGTGAAAAGCAAGGAGTTGGACTTAATCATCTGTATGAGTCCCTTGCAGCTTGAGATATTCTATGATTCTGTGATTCTAAGTCTTGGCTGATATGCCACTCATAGGAAAATATACCTTAAAAATGGAAAGGGATGTAGAAGTGAAGTTCAGTATAAGAGTTTCATGTTCTTAATGACTGCTGAGGTAAGATTTTTAAGAGGGACTGGAAGTCTTAAAAAAAATTAAAAATCAGCACCTGATATTTAGACTGTTGAGAAATAGTATCTCTTTTAAGTATTGTAGTTTCCAGACACTGTGTCAAAGTATTTGAAACCATTTTCACCATGCCTTTATTCCTATAATGAAGCATATCTGAACTGCAGCAGTTTTACCTATACAGAGAAAGCTTGTAACTAAAAGAAAAGGATATGACTAAACACAGGAAGCAATTAGTCAATACCTAAAGCAGACTTGCAAGGAAAATATCTGGGAAGGGAAAGTCCAAGTACCAGATAAAATGCCTGGAGGCAAAAGTATTTTACTATCATACTGCCTTAATCTTGTCTGCTGTGACATGTTTGCACAAAACCAAGTGACATCTAAATGGCATTACACTGGATTGCTTCTCATATTAACTTACTATTCTTGCTTGCTGATATTCTACCGAGTCTTTTGGGTTCATCACTCCTGTGATTACAAAATCACTGCAATTTAAGCCTTACTCTGTCACCTTAAATGCAGCCCCTTTTCAATGCATGAACTCTGCTTTTTGCTTTGGAGAATGAAGCTGGGCAAAGCTAGAGCTGCTACTTGCAGTAAGTCATATAATTGACAAAGAAATATTTGTTGCACCTTGTCAAAGATGGCATGGCTTTTCATTGCTAAATGCCGAAAGTCAATACATGAAAAAAGTGTTTAAAAAATTTGGTTTATTTGAAAAATATTAAATAGCCTTGTGGTAATTATCAGGTTGTGCAATGAAAAAAACCCCAGGAGTCCCAGCAGAAAGCAGAGCAGATCAAAGGATTCTAAACTAACTCTAACAATCTTATTTCATCTCATATGCTGTTGTTGGACAAATTAAAAAAAGAGAAGTCTTTCAAGTAGGAACACACACATAAAGCATGGAATTGTATCTTCAAACAATAAAGAAAATTGCACAAAGGCAATGTGCAGCTGGGAATTCCTATCCACCTTGCTTCACACTGACCTCCTGTGTAGACAAACAATGGATAAATAATAGTCTTGCTGAAGAATCTGTGGATACTGCTGTGGCTATGCCAGGAAACATTCTTACACCTATTGTTTCAAAATTTGAAAAAATACACAATGTGTTCACCTCCCTGGTCTCCTCTTTCTGCCTTTAATTAAAACATAACAGTAGATTCTGCAGGGAACACTGGGTTCCAGGACGGTTTGGATGGATGGAGATGAGGGATCTCTGAAGTCAGGTCTTAGAAGATGTGGTTTATTGTAAAAGGTGAAGGGCCCTGCTTGGAGCTGCTAGACGCAACTCGTGGCAGGCCCAGGGAGAGAGAGGGAGAGAGGGATTCAGGTGAGTGTCCCAAGAGGAAGGTCCAAGAGAGCATCTGGTCCCTCGGCCACACCTTATCAGGGGGCTTCAACATGGGCTGGAACAGGACTTGGGCCAATGGGGTCACAGATACCTGATACTTCAGGGGAGGGTTACAGGTGTGGGATGAACCATACATTGGGGGGTGACACAGAACATTCCCTTTGACCTATGGACCTATTGATAGGTAAAGGGCATTGTTTAATCAGAAGGGGGGATTGTTTTCAATCTGGCTATACTATTGTTTTCTAGTTGCTCAGTAATTAAGGTTTGGTATCTCAAATCTTGTTCTCATCTCAATATCTGTATTTTCTAAATCTTTTGCCAGGCAATCATATTTATAGGGCATTCCTATTTCATCTTCCCCAACAAGATTCTAAATTAATGCAAATATATGTCTCATTGCACTAAATTAAGTTATATGGCACAGAGTGAGAATGTGGGTGATGCCATAAATTCAAAGGAATTTCATTAAAATCTGGGGGAGAAAAATTAATTCCTCAGTATACCTTGATCTAGGCCCAGTTTTAAATTTGTTTTATTGTAATAAAAATTGACATCTAGAAGACTGAAGCCATGAAGAGTAATGTGGTTAAGGTAGTACTTAGCTGAACTGGAAGGAGCCAGGTTTCATTAAGTTATAAACCACTCATATCGTCATACTGAAACATGCTGTATAATCACATAATAATAATATTCATTTGCCAGTTGGAGATTGGTATACTGTAAAAATGCAGAACTGCTGTTGAAGCACTCTTTCACAGAATCACAGAATATGCTGAGTGGAAGGGATCCTCAAGGATCATCGAGTCCAGTTCCCAGCCCCACACAACACTGTCTCCAAGAGTCACACCATGAGCCCAAGAGTATTTTCCAAATTTCTCTTGAACTCTGTCAAGCTTGGTGCTGTGACCATTCCCCTGTGGAGCCTGTTCAGTGCCCAACCTCTCCTCTGGGTGAAGAACCTTTTTCTATACCCAACCTAAATGCCCCGACACAGCTTCAGGCCATTTCTTCATCTCCTGTCACTGCTTACCACAGAGAAGAAATCAGTGTCTATCTAAGTCCTTCATGAAGCTGTTGAAGAGCACAGGGCTGAGGATGGAGCCCTGTGGAACCCTCCAGTGACAGGTCACCAGTCTGATGTCACCCCATTCACTGTAACCCTTTGTGCCTGACCCCTGAGCCAGTTGCTCACCCATCACATAATGTGGTTATTCGGCTGTGAGCTGGACATTTTCTCCAGAAGGGTTTTTCAATACTGGAGGGCCAATATTGAAAGCTTTACTGAAATCCAGAAAGTTTACATCAACTGGCTTCCCTTGATCAGCTAGATGGGTTACCTTGTTATGAAAGGAAATCAGGTTTTATAAGCAGGACTTTCCCCTCATGAAGCCATGCTGGTTTTGACCAGTGACTGTGTTGCTCTTCAGGTGTTTTTCAATATAATTTTACTGAACACTGAAGTGAAACTGACAGGCATGTAGTTTCCCTGGTCCTCTTTCCTACCCTTTTTGAATACTGGAACAACATTCATCAGCTCCAATCACCTGGGATGTCTCTGGATTCCCAAAATTGCTCAAAAATCAAGATAGGTTTTGCATTGACATAATCTAAATCTTTGAGGAAGTGCATCAGGGCCCACAGATTTGTAGATGTTCAAATGGAGCAGCAGATCCTGCACAACTTCAGGGTCAACTGGGAATTGATCATTCTCAGTCATAGTGAGACCCTCCAGCTCAGGGTACTGAGACCCCCTTGATTCATTATCCATGTTGAACACAGAAGCAAAGAATGTGTTAAACATTCCTGCCTTGTCCCTGTCCCTCTCAGCAGATATTTACAATTGCCACTAATTTGGCATTCCACAGTGGTCTGATTCTGTTTTTCTGTGCATGAAGGAATACTCCAGATTATATGAAAAGACTGGACAAATGAATGCATGAAAATAAAATACCCAGAACGGGTCAGAATTCACAGGAATACCAAACAAAATGAAACTTCCTAACATTTTCATCAAGAGAAAAACTGAGACAGCCATTTTACACAGTTAAAAGGGACAGCTGAGAGATGGCTTTCACCAACCCTACCCTTTGTTCTTGTTATATTAGTCTTTATTTAATGTATTGGCACAGCTGATTTGTGGTCATTATCTTGAAACATCTTCACTAGACTGCTGTCTTTTCACTTCTCCCAGGATGGCTGCAGGAGTGACTTTTATATGAACTGTTACCAAATCAGGCTAAAATATTCCATGCTAAAACCTGCTCAAGAAAATCTGGGCCTTTGGAAATTACTTTCTGTTAAGAATTTGCTTTATTTCTATAATTCTTTCTCTGTTGTTTCTCATTCTACTAGCATTTTTTATAGTCTCGGGGTGGAAACCAAGTTTCTCCATTCTTGCTGGGAAATTTTGATTGTATCTTCAGTTAGTTAAATGCAATGGCACAAACAGAAAAAAAAATACACACACACACACACACACACACACACACACACATATACATATCATACATGTATAATGTACAACATGGTAATCCAACAAGGACTCCAGGGAACATAAAACATGAACTGCAACTGAACTGCATAAATTTTTCTGCCTCAAGGTTGGGAAAACACTAATAAAATGTTGTTGTTCTTTATTCCACTGTAAGATTTCAGGAACAAAGGCAGTATTTCTGGAAAAAATACACAAAAAATTTGAGAAAGGGGGGGAGAAGGAAAAAGAGAACTTGAGAGCAAGTCTCCCCTTTTTTTTTCTGTGACTGTAATGGTGTCATTTTGTTAACTTCAAAATGGAAATTGCTCCATAATAGCAATACCACAAATTAAATCATTGTGTTCTGACTCCTCAGATCTCATCACTATCAGAAATGAAAGGACAGTGTCTGTGCTGTCCAAAGAGTCATTCTTCTGTTGCTAGGAACTGTAGTACTTCTGCAACACTGACACTTATTCCCTTATATTAGAGCTCAGCACTGGGATCACCAGCTAATTTCACAGAACCTACCCAGTATATGGTTCAAGGACACCAGTTCCCTCCTTGAAAGGATTGTAACAGTTATATTTTTCACAGACTTTCATAACTTCCTGGCAGTTCTATCACTAGGAGCAGAAATCCTCTCATCTGAGCTAGAGACCTGTGAGCCCATGCTGGATTCTAGCTGAACCATGCTGAATATGAAAGGGCCTCACAAAATCATGCAAGACCTTGGAAATAGAAATGGTAATTGAGAATAGTTAAATCTGAGAACATACACAAACACAAGGAGCAGACTGGATGTCCTGGTTACAGATGGGGTAGAATTTATTTCTTCTCAGTAGCTGTTACAGTGCTGTGTTTTGGATTTAGAATAAGAATGGTGTTGATAACACACCAATGTTTTGGGTTTTGCTAAATAGTGTTTATACTTAATCAAGGACTGTTTTTTCCCTTGTCTCATGCTCTGCCAGTGAGGAGGTATACAAAAAACCCAACAAACTGGGAGGGAGCATAGCTGGACAGGTGACCTGAATTGTCCAAAGGGATATTCCACACCACAGAACATCTTAGCCAGTACATAAACTGGGGGGAGTAACCCAGAAGCCTGTCCAGTCTGGGTTCAGGAGTGGGTCTGGTATCTGTCAATGGGCAGTGAGCATTTGCATTGTGCACCACTTGGTTTTTTCTCTTTTCACTGTTCTTCTTCACCACTATTATTGTGTTTTACTTTATTTTCAATTATTAAATTATTCTTAGCTCAACAGGCAAGTTTTACTTTGATTTTCCTCCCCTTTACACTGGATTGCAGGGAGAAGGGAGGGATGGAGTGAGTGGCTGTAAGGTGTTTCATTTCCATGGAATTGTGGGCTTAAAACCATGACACCAGCTCACTTATCTGGTCCTGTTTGTACAATTGATTGACAATATAAATACTGAAACAAACAAGCCTGGCTGACTTCTGGCTGTCTTCATCATGCCCAAAACAAAGAAATTGCACCAAAAGGTTTAAAGGACCCATCAGTGACATGTACTAGAAACTGTATTTTACAATAAAACTTTTTTCATTTGATATACCATCACAATTACTTGTATAAGTGCTGTATTTTTACAGTATCCTGTGTTACTTCACAATTATAAAATAAAACAGAAAAAATAGCTTCACTTAAGCTTACAAGACTTGTTTATCCAGGACTAACAATTTCCCATTTCCTATAGAGAGGATTAAAACACTCCGCATATAGTGCAGACATTGGTATGGATCTAAACCAACGAGTTTCTCAATATAGCACATTTCAACATAGCATCATGAAGTGGTACAGATCAGCAGTAAAAGTAGAGTAGATTCAGTTCAATTAACCTTACTTGGTCTGGGCGTCGAAAACCTATCCAAGGAAGCAGAGAAAAAATTGGGAAAAAAGAAACAAATTTCAGTGTTAGCTGAAGGTACTAGAAATGTCTCTAGAATTTCTGGAAACATGAGAGTGTGGTTATGACATTGCAATTAGTTCATCAGAAAAGCTTGGGAGCAATAGAGCAAGGTTCTAACAAAAAAACTGTTAACATTTGCATATCGATCTGAGGATGGCAAGGTTAAACTAGTTCTCTATTCTTTCTACATTTAACTAAAACAAATATAGGTGGAAAAAAGATAAGATGGAAAGGTAGGTCTGCCAAGAGTGACAAGGGAGACAGAGGGAATGAGGGAAACTTGCAGAACTGTAGCTGTTGTGGAAAATAGAAGATGACAGAGAGTCTTGCCTCATCTCTTCTCCCTTATCAGTCCATTCCAGGGTTTCAAGAAGCTACACTGTGTGGAGATGACCAAATCAGTCATTAAATATGTTATCTAACTACCAGCAGAAGTATGGATGTTTTTTAAGGAAAAAACCTTGCTCTGAAAACTTTACTTTATGAAAAAACAACTTAGGTAAATAAGAGGCACACAGAAAAGAAATAACCTGACAAAGACCTCCAGTTTTCCAATTGTACCCACTAAAAAGATAGACTTTATAGTCCTGATCAAGTGTAGCATACTGCAACTCTGGTGGTCTCAGTAAAATGTAAAAAGAAGTTCAGTTTTTTCACAAAGGATGGCACATCTGCCTGTCTAAGCAATTTCCAGCCTCTCCAGCTCTCCCTTACACAGGAACAGCTGCTCATGAACTCTCTCTAAGGATCAGAACAGCAGGAGACTGAATCAGAACGAAGTGGTGCAGTTCATAATCTATACCAAACCTTGCAATCTATTCTATTGAGAAAGGGAATTAGGCATGGAATGTGTGAGAATGAATTCCACATGAGAAATGAATTCCCAGTATGAACAGTTTAGTTATCCTTTCTCAATTAGCAACAGAAAATGCTATCAACTTTTAATCTCTAACGTAGACAAAGGTGTTAACTTAGCTATTAACTAGTAACTTGGAGGACAGCTCTGGAAATGCTGGATAACAGAAATGATATCTGCCCAGACCTGGAAAAGCACTCTCAGCTGGATGCAGCAATTGAAAACTCTTTTTGGCTGTAACTCCTCTTTGCTTCTAACCATGAAATCTGGTTGCACTTTAAACCCAAAAAGATCCTAATTATATGTCATAGAGAGACAAAACATCTAAAATTATAAGAGCAGTAGGCATCAGAATCTTAGCAATTCAGAAACTTAACAATTCCAAAAATGTGCAGCATATATTTAAAGTGGTATAACATGAAACATAACTTAGGAAAAAAAATCACAAAACCAAAATTCCTGCTTTTTTATTTCACCAGTTGACATCTTTTTTGCTAACATATAACAAAGAAACTTCTGAAGAAGAGTGGAAATAATCAAAGCCACTTGATTCTTTCTTACAGAAGAAAAAAATGTATTAACTGGGAGTATGCCATAGGAAATTGGTTAATTGTACTTTATTAAGTGACTCTAACCACATGTTACACACCAGCCAATTAACTAAACAATGATTTAATGGCTCTACTCAGCTGTAATTATAGAAGAGAGATTAAAAGAAATGCACTTAACACAGGAAAGTCCTTCCTAAAATTAGTTTCACATGCCATTAAAGCAAGCATATTTTGAGCAAACTGCATTCTTATAGATTGGTATATTATTCGCAATTACTGCTAATTGCTATGAGCAATGACTGCAATATCTCTGGAACACATCAGTTGCTGACACCACTTGAATGTGGCAACTTCATGGCTAGCAAGTGTACATGTTAGTGATATATCATTACTTGTAAGTGACTGACAGAACTGTTCTACCTTTATAATTGGAAATACAATAGGCACTTTATCTTGCATAAGGGTAGATTTGTATTTTCGTTCATAATAGGCCAGTTTATGTGTGCAAAGGTATCTAAAGTAGCAGTTAATCCTCAAACAGTCTCAGCTGGATCAGGGGATTATTCATGTAATCAAGTACAATACAAGCACTCATTATCAGGCACTCTTGCAGTTGGAATAGCTGAAAGACTGTGACCAACACATGGGATGCGTGATAACCTGCTTGTGAGGGAAGGTTCTCCTTTACACACCACACCATCTGGAATAAGGCAAGACAATAAACATCTCACTCCAGTGACAAACACATTTAAACTGTCCATGCTGTAGTACATTTGTGACATGCAGATACCAGACACATGCTGGCTTTGAAAGAAGAGCATGATTTTTTTCTATGCTGACTTCAGGGAATAAACCATCAGAGAAGAGAGACACTTTCAGTCTCTAGGAATGATGATGCAATCCCTGCTTGTGCCATGTCTACTGTGGTAGATAAATGTACAGCCTCACAGGCTACAGCAGCACGTGGGGGGTGCAGTGAGCTGTGGAGACAAGAGCTGGAGAGAGAAAAAAGTTCTGGTTAAAAAAAAAATCTTACAAATGATTCAAGGCTCAAGCACAGACCTGACAGGGAACTTGTATTGCTCATATTGATTAGATATATGACAATGCTTCTGAAGGTTTTTGAAGATGCACGGTGCTGCTACAAATCCTGATCACTACAGCCAGTGTGAGATGGGTAGGAAGCATTCCCACAGGTTATCAGATGATTACCTGACCTGTGTTAACCTTGGCATCAACAACACTGATGCCCAGTGCAGATCTTCAGAAATCTGGAGTTCTGGCACTGTCCTTATGCATATGAATGGGCAATCACATACAAAAGAAAGCAAAGAACTAAGAGGAATGGAGCAAGGTGTATGAATGAAGAGCAACTTTAATAATTATAACTATGGGCTAATGCACTTTTTAAAATGAAAAGTATAAAATCTAAGGACATCAGAAGTCAGACTTCACTTTGTGAACGCAGTTCCACACTTTTACTTATCGAGGAACAGTTGGAACTGCTGTCAGCAACCATGCAAGCAGGAATTCACACCCTGACCCATTGTGGAAACATAATTCCTGAGACAGCAGACATGTGGTAAGCTGGTGAGCACTTGGATACAGTGGCTTTTTGTGACAGAAGCTTACAGAGACCCCAAGAAATAATCCAAGACTATTCACCTGACACCATGGCAAGATCAGCCATAGCTATTTTATTACTGACAAGTTTGTTTAACTTCCTCTTGCAGACCACCCAGAAGCTGCACTCACAGCAATTTGTTCCCATGCCTCCTTCTCCTACAGCTCAGAAGCACATGGGTATGCCGTACATGTACAATTGGCACTACCAACAGGAGAAAGTTGATCTTTGTGTAGTAGCATTTTGTATATTTACATATTATGCTTCTTGGCAGAAATTTCTCTGCCAGGCTAAGCAACCTGCCATTAGAACGCTCTGTTTGCATTTAGATTAAATAGATCCCAGGTCTCTCTTATCAAATTCCACTCTCTTTTTCTCCTGCTAGACCACATCTGTTTTGGAGTATAGTGTCTAAAACAGGACCATGGTTTTACAACTGGATAGGATAGAAGGCTGACTGCATGTGGGTTTTTTTTCAAATCACATTCTTATTCAGAAATGCTTTAAGCTGATGGTTAATTATAACTAAAAGCACATTTGTTATTTAAAATATTACAGATATTTCTTTGTGAGCATTGTGAAGGTTCTTATCACAACTGATATCTAGGGTTTCCCTTCTCTGCCTACTGCTGGGATGGGGCAATTTTAATTTCTGTCAATGATTATGTCTGATATTTCTTAGAACAGGAGAATGGATTCAAAAATTTCTCTGCACATGGGATCAAGGGCCTAAAAGATATTTGCTGACTTATTAAGTCCTTGTCCCCTACAATACACCACTGTCAAATTTACTCAATGTAATCAGCTCTCTAAGGATTTCATTTTTTCTCACTCCTTTTGAAAGAAGGCTGAAGTGGAAGTTCAGGGTCTATCTTCTCTGCACTCTCTCTCACATGTGGCTCCTACTCATACATGATTCTTCCAGTACTGTCTCATACCTCAAATCACTCTCCTATCACTGTGAACCTAATTGATTTGACATAGTTTTGAAAAGTACTAATATCCCTCTGCCACATTTTTGCCAGAGAAACTGAAATAACTGAGAAGACTTTCACATCATGACAGCCCAGGGAACCCTTTCCTCCTGCAATAAGTCCTCTGTCAGGAGTCAGCTACTTTAGAAAGCAAGACAGTAAAAAGCCCCTTCTCTCTCAAATATCAAAGCTGACTCTGATAAAGTTTTCAAAATCCCCAGAAACAACCAAGACTGCAAGTTCAAGTTTACCACTGCATTCTACTGCTAAGGGAAGCCTGAGATCTGTTTATTTAGTTACTTAAAGAAAAAAATGAGACCATGGAACCTCTAATTCAGAATTTTGATTGCAAGAACTGATTTGAAATTTAGACAACCACAAACAATCCAAATAAACCTACTTTCTTCAGTCCTATATACTACCAATCCCTTCTGTTTCAGAGCACCAAACAAGCAGCTTAACTAATCAATGCTATATTTCATATCCCCAAGCTGGAGGCTCCTGATCTTTCAAGGGAAATATATCAGAAGACTATTCTTGCAGATATGCATATTGAAACAACAACAAAGGCATAGATTTTAGTGAAGATGTTTTACATGTATGTAGGCATTTACAAGTAAATGACTTGCATATTTGTTTTAACTTTGAAAGGAAGACAGTTATGAAGTTACTGACCCTGCTTGAAGGATCATGAAACATGAATTAATAAATCTCCTAAAAAACTTAAACATGTTTTTATCATGGCCTTTAGGTAAAACAATTATTTTCAGGCCTTTTGAACAAATTTGGGAAGACAAAAAATTAGCTCTGTACATAAGCAAAGTGCGTCAACATTTTGACAGCGTATAAACTTCATGTATGTAATTCCCATTAAATCAGAACACTTCTGTACTAAAGTCCTGATGCCATTCACTGTCTTAAATCCTTCCTTTATTAAGATAAGCCCTGCACATTTCAGATGCTTTGCCAGTAATTGCAAAGATACAGAGGACTTTAGCTCAAGCAATGGACAGCATTAGTAGCCACTGAAAGCACCCTTGGTTAGAGTTTCTAAGCACCCAAGATGCCTAAATCAAGCATGTTGGCAAGAAAATCTATCTGAAAAGGAAAAACACATGAAGGAGGACTGCAAGACTGGAGGCAGCAACATCACATACCGTGCCATGGAGAATGACACGAACAATATAAGGCAGACAGCAGCCACTGACCCTAATCCAACAGCAGTCATGTATTGCAGAGTGGGTGATAAATCTGAAAGAAAGTATCAAACAATTCAAACAAACCAATCAAATAGTGCAGCATCAGTCTGCTCATAGCTGAAGTATAGCAAAAAACCCAGATGGTGGACTTATAGCTCAGTGAATGAGAGTAATGGAGCTGACTACCTGGTAGTTACCATACAGTTGAGGAATAAAGATTAATTAGAGTGTTTAAAAAATTATTATGATGCTTATTTTTGGTAAAAGATATACCTGCCCTTGTAGAACTATAACACCAGGTTCCATCAACAAATTACACAACTCTAGAGAAGATCCCAGCCCTCCATAAAAGTTACAGAATTGTCTTCCCTCCATATTGTAGACTGTATATCATGAAAAAACCATAAACTTCCTTTAACTTTTTTGTGGCAGGAAAAAGTGTGCTTTTAATGCAGTTTTCTACCATTTTTATGACAATGATCTATGACACAATGTGTAGCTAGATGGCACCTGAAACAGGGTCATTTAGTTTAGACTTAATTTACAGATTTGCCTTCCACACAAATTGAATTAAGGAATATTTCTCAAATGATTCAGCAAGCCAAAAATAGTCTCAGCCTCTCCAGCTGCAGAAGTGCATTAGGGTAAGAGACATTTTGACTATATGTCCATTCAATATAAATGCAAATGTATTTACACCAAAAGCCAAAGACCTGAGCTGTCCTACTCTGTTCTTCCTATGCTCATTCTTTTGGACTCAAAACGAAATCCAGCTTTTTGTAAGACAGTCTTTGATGATGTGCTGCATGTTGATAAATGACAAATTCAGAAAAGAACAGATTTCTGTCTTTCCAAAGTTATTCTACAGCTATTGCCTAAACAGTCCTAGCAATGGAACCATCAAACATAAGGAGCCCTTGAACTTAGCAGAGTCTCCACAATGAACTGCCTACATTATACTCTAAATGTCGTGGTAAATGAACTAGGTAATAAGAATAATTAAAGAGAGAGTAATTAAAGAAAACCTAGAAATAAACAGAGTTGTCACCAGAAGATCACTTATAGTGATAATTTGATATGGAGGACATGCACCTCAAGCACTCCATGCACCACATGATTTGACATCATTCCAAAGTACTGTCTCACTTCCCAGCACTACTGCCTTTTCTAACTCAAATTTGTGAGATTTTCAACACAGAAGCAAATTTTAGGGCTCATAGGAGACTCCAGTGGTGCTGCTTTCTTTGTCAGGGGAGGCAAATGTTTGTTTTTGGCTGAGACATGAGGTCAGTGAAGAGTAGTTGCAGCTATGGTGGAAAGAAAGGAAATATGATCTCTAGTGGATTCCAAATTCCTCTGAGGTAAACTCATTAATTGGAAATATTTTAAAGTCAAAAAGTAAATCAAAATAAAACCACACTGAGAAATTTACAGGGTTTTAAAGTAATGCCACTTATATACTTAAGAAACTATACTTACCAGTATACAAATTAGCCATATTTTTCATTTTTGCACAGTATCTTCTGTTTTTTTTAAGACTGTAAAATTCTTGATGGACCATCTGAACACTCAAAAATAAAAAATACGGCCTCTAAAAGCTAAAATGTATTGCAGCGATGTGTTGCTGGTTTTTGTTGTTGTTGGGTTTTTTGTATTTTGTTGTTGTTTTGGGTGGGTTTTTGTTTGTTTTTCTTATGTTGGTTTTTTTCCAATTTTTTGTGTTGGTTTTTTTAATACATTTTTAGTTTTAGTTATTGTTGTTGTTCTTTGATTGATTTTTTAAATGTTTAAGACAATATAGAACTATCTTAAAATAGGCTTCCAAAATTTCCTATTTTCTATTTCAAATCCTTTGTGCACAAAAGTTGTTGTAAAGATTTGGATGTGATGCACAGAAATAACAACACTGAAAACCAGGGAAAAACAAGAAAGTCCATTTTAGAATGAATTGCTGAATCCATTGGAATGGAATAGTGAAGAGCAAGGAAAATTTCCTGTCTCTAATCTTTTCAATCCTTGAAGTCAACAGATCATGAAAGGCAAAAGAAGAAACAGCCATAGCAGTTATTAGTTTATGCTGCCAAACAAAGCCATGACAACTTAGACTTTTTTACTGAAGGAAAAATTTACTTACTTTTAATTTGTGCCCAAACAGCACAGGACTGTGTTCTTACCTAAAAAAGAAAACATAAAAATCACTGTTTCTCATGAGAAAAATTTATTGTTACTAACACCCTCTGAAAGATCCGCCATCGAAAAAAATTACTATTGGGAATGGAGTTTGTTATTCCCTTGGTAGCAGCCTCTATATTGTCTTAAATGATTATAAATTATAAAAATAAGATTAGACATAGAACTTTGATGAAAGGCTAGCTCATTGTTCTTCCTTTCCTTTCACAACCTTCCATCCACGGAAGGATCTTAGACATTGCTTTGATAAGGGTTCAGAATTTATGAAATGTGAAGATAAGGCTAAATATGCTGTGTTAACGCTCTCCCATGCAGAACATATATGTTAAAATCGAGTATCTGATAGCCTATTTTACACATACTAGATGTAGCATTTTCTTCAGTTATGATAACATGCATGGTAATTTTTAATAACTGTATAGAATACTTACAATTAAAGAAATATTTATCATGGGTCTGGTTTTGCTGACTTGTTAAGCAAGTTTGATTATTTTACAGTAAAGCTTTGGTCTCTGTAGAGCATTTTCCCCCAGCTCTTCATAATCATAAACACACAAAAAGTTCTATTCTAGGTTCTGTTATCTTTTGTGTAATTACTGTGAAGTGTATTTTTGTAGTGTTTCCTGCTAAATGACTTTCACAGACTTTCACATAATACATACACAATACATGCATTTTTCATATTGTAGCAAAGTGTGTATTATGTTGTTCTGAATAGCAGTATGTTTGAGAAAGAAGGCTAAGTTTGAAGCATTTGGATAAAAGGATGAAGGCACATTTGTGTGATTAATCTCATTTCTGTGTGTCTGCATTCTGAATTGTGGAATCTCAAGGATTCTTAAACCTATTATTTATAAGGAATTTTCTGATTAGTTAGAAAGACAAAAGACTGACAAGAAAAATCTTCTTAGAAGTGAGAAGATAAAGAAAAAGGGTGGGTGTAGAAACCCAATCAAATGTCAGATTCTGGGGCAGTGGTGTGAGTACCATCATTTTGAAATAGTTACCTTCATGACACACTCTAGTGTGCAGAAAATCAGATATCTCCTGCCTATCAGGGAAGTTACAGAGGTCCCATGAATCTCAGAGAAACAAAAAAATAAATGGAAAGTAAAAACCTCACAGCAGACACCCTTTTCAGGACCTCCAAATCTGAACAATGGAAAAATGAACATGATAATATGTTAGGGATATTCAGCAATAATGCTAATAAAAATCAAAACCAAGCAACAATTTTTGCAGCATGATGATACAAATTGCACCATTTTTAGCATGAAAGGAGACTTAAGAATGCCAGAATATGAAAGGGAATAATGAGAACATTAGTTAGGAGCCTATTACATCTATTTCTAATTTGTCTGTCTAAATGGAAATGTGCTAACAAGTAAAAGACACTTCAGAAATGCTGATTTCACAGGTATTAAGAATTGAGGGCCAAGCAATTTTTTAAAAAAGAAGACTGAGCTCTTGAATCCAAATGCAGTTACTTAAGTAATCACATTTTTAGGAAGTCTCAAAACCCAACAACCTGCAATTCATAATTCCAATTTTTTTCAGCCTTCTAATACTAGCAATTGCAGAAGATAAAAGGATATGACAACTGAAGATAAAAGGGCAGACAACTGAATACTTTTGAACCACCAGTCCAAGTTCCATTTTAAAGAAGCAGAGGTGCAAAGAAAAGCAGTTTGATATTTGCAATCCCAGTAATGATTCATAATTGTTGCATGTAATTTTGTGTATTTCGTCAACCAACAAAAGCCATACAGGAAAGTGTACACTAAGGAGCTGATGTATTTTTAAAGGTAGGAAGTAAGAGTGACCTTTACAAATAAGTGTAATATTAATCCATCAAATCAGTGGCCTAGAAAATACGTCTGCAAATGTCAGCAATGAAAGATCAGGAAACAATCCATAAGAAAGAGAAAGAATAACGTAAGTTAGAATCAGCTTAATAAATGGCTGGCAAAGATGTGTAAGAATCTATTTTGTTCTGTGCAGCAAAAACCTCCACAAAAGTAAAAGAAGCTAAAATACCCCAGTATTAGAAAATACTGAGGGTAAAGAGCTAGAGAAGCCAATGCATAAAACTCAAGAATAAATAAACTAAGCTCAAAGATATATTTAGTAGCACTTAAAGAGGCCAAACTTGTATACATTTAACTGATTAACAATCCTGCTCCACAGAGCACATTTTTCTATGAAATTCTATGAATATGTATTCTATGAACACAGTTCATTGTCCAAATTCCAAGATATTTTGGATGTCAATGTTAATAATATTATTCATGAAATAAAATGTCTTCTACTGTCATTTTCCTACTTTTCCCCTCACACAATTAATTAAAGAATTATGGCAAACAACTGACTTGTATCAGGATCAGAAACCACTTCATTTCTGCTATAAAAATTTCTCAGACGACTGTTAAATAGTACTGCACAGATTAGTAGATACCAGAATCTTCTTATTACATGCACTTGTATTATTTCACTGACTTGGAACTGAGGCAGTTACAGGTAAAAGGTAAATCCTTTTACTCCAGAAATACATTTTGATAGTAAAATACTACTATGAAAACAGTAATTTAGAATATGCATAAATGAGGACTTTATTCACTATTTCTTAAGAGAAGCTGTTTTAATTTACTGAGATTTGCGTGTAGGTTTCCAAAATTGTAGAGAATTATTTATAAGTTACTCATGGATCAGTTTTTGCATGCCTTCTTGCTTTGTGCTGTGTACACAAAGTCCTAAAATCTCTATTTTGAGGGCAAGAGGAGGCACTGTTTAGGTGTTTCTTTCTTTATTAGAGTTAGCTTAGTTCAGTTTTTTCATTTGACATTCAGGAACTGTTTTGCACACAAAGAGTTATCCCCTGTCCCATGAGAGAAAAATTTTCTACTGCTGAAACTTATATTATACAAAAATTTAAAACTGTTGACTCCTGAGATAGATAAAAGTGAAAAACTAGATGATATGCACATTTTAGAAACTTTTTGTTTCTAATTAAAAATACATATTTACTTTAAAATGATGAAAAATTAATTATAAAAATATGCTTTTTTTTCATAAGACTTTCTCAGTGGAGTTGGAATTGACACTTACTGCCTTTTGGAAGACAACAACATTTGATAAAATATATTTTTCTATGTCATTTGGAGAATTGTGACATTATTATAAAATATTTAATTAAAAATTAAAATGGGCGAATTCATCATTGCTAAGGAGTCATTTTCAAGTTCTCATCTCTTTTAGTAAATTCTGGCCCAATACAGACACCTTCAATTACTGAGGTCAGGGATGGCCATTGATTTTTAATTATTTTCCGTTGTTTGACTTTTGGTATGCAGAGTTGCTTCACCATTAGAATGACATAAGTACCACTAAGGAATGTTAAGAGATATTTAAAGAGCTTCAAATTTAATCTAATTCTGTCAACTAGGAGATCCTCAAAGTATCATAAAAAATTGAATACCCAGCTAACATTTTCATCTTTCCCCCCAGCAATATTTCATTCAAGAGGTGTAAAGAAGAGGTTTTAAAACATCCGTTACCTTATTCCATTCACTTATTATTTTCAAAAAAACACAATACTCTTCTCCCAGCTTTAAAGGAGCATTATAAAACTTCCCATAATAATGTCTGTCTCCAAGAGCAATTGACATATTATCAGCAACATCCTTCGCCTGAAATTCAGCTGCCACATATCCTTTAGTGTCAGTGGTGTTACTAAAGAAAGTTGTAGCATCAAAGGAGTCACAAATAAAAGTGCTTTGCAAATCCAGAGGAAGCACAATCACTTGATAAAGACTAGAGAGAAACAAACAAACAAACAAACAAAAAAGGTAAACATTATCCTTCATTTCAATGAAATAAGCATCAGATATTCATTAATCCATACTGTTTTTTTCTATTTGTAGCCTCTTAACTGTTTTGTATTAACTATGTCCAATATGAACACTTATACTAAAATATTTCTCTGTGTGTGTGTGTGTGTTCCACTTCACAAAATGCACTGCATGCACAGCTTAGAGCTGGGTCTTCTCAGCACATTCATGTTATTGCTACATGCTTATTGATATTCAGAAGAACATAAAACCTTCATACTTCAGATTATCTCCTCCTCCTCCTTCTCACACTGAAGTTCACCTATGAAATAATATACCATTTTCTCCAAAAATTACTTGTAAACTCAAAGAAACAAGACTTTTTCTATTGAAAGGAGGAGAGTATAGGTACCATTTAAAAAAAATTAATCAAATCTGTCTTCATACCTCTCAAAACAATGTTTAGTCTATCATATTCACTTGCGGGAAGACTATTCATTAAGGCTGTTACACCAGCCATTACATGAGATGTTACTAACTTTCAAGTATTTTCTGCTTCAGTGTAATATTGAGTTTCCTTTTCCTTCTGTCACCAACAGCACTCAGTAAGGGGTAAATCCTTTTACTCTAGAAATACATTTTGATAGTAATACACTACTATGAAAACAGTACTTCAGAATATGCATAAATAAGGACATTATTTGCTATTTCCTCTGCCTCTGGGGGGAAAAATGTACTGCATGAGTTCATTGGAAAAGAAAAATCACATCAGTAGAGGTGTGTTTGTATCCATCAATAAAGATCTACTGTAACCTCACTGTGGATAAAGGGAAAAGTAAAACAAAATCAAACCACAAAGCCAGTTGTGAAAGGTCACATTTATCCAAACTAGGATTTTGTTCCAGAAAACAGCAAAAAGCCTGAAGCTAAATATTACTCTGCTAAGGGGAGAGAAACTGTACAGTTTAAGTTTTTTCACATTGCTAAAAAAATAATCTTGTCACCCAAAACAGTTTTAATCTGTATGTAACATGAATCTGCAGAATGTTCTTTGAAAGGGTGAATAGCACAAAGACAAACCTGATTGGTCCATTTTGATCTTCTGCTTTCCGGAGTCTGAGCAAAGGTGCAGAACCTTTAACTGCAACAAATTCTACTTCTGGGAAAGGGGGATCTGAAAAGTGAACGAACACCTGCGGTTCAGAAAGGTTTTAGAAATATTCCAGGCATCAGTTCCTAGCAACTTTTCAGTTCCTTTTTCAATTGCTAGCTAGGTTTTCCACCAAAACATCCTCAATTGAGCCTTGAACCCCAAACACCTAAAGCCTGCAGGCAACATAAACTGGCCAAGAAGAACACAGAGCAAATATGATCATGGTGATCTGGCAGCCCCTGTACTTCTGCTAGCTGGGAAAAAGAAAGATGCCCAAAAATGGTGGTTGACTACAAAGAAATGAGCCATGAAAGCTTTGTTGGAGTAAGCAGTATTATTTACTAGACTAATTGAAATGGTCAGGGAGAAGAAAAACATGAAACTGTGCACAGAGCCCATTGCAAGAAATACAATGGTATGATAAAGGAGAATTTAGTAGTGCCAAAAGTACTTTCAAGAAGGCAACTTCCTTAGATACTGCTCATAGTCAGGTAGCAATTTCCAGGCCCTTAAATTGGATTTCAATATGGATACAGAACTCTAATCTGTTTTAGTGGGAATTTGCATCAAGGCCAAGGCTGAACACATAGTTCTTCCTCTAATTTCAATTGTAATGATGACAGCTGCTCACTGATACGGAAATTACCACTACCAGCCTGGAAGCAAAAATTAAAGTAGCCTCAGTGTGCACAACCAAGAGGGCAGAGTGTGAAGCACAGACACCATCTAGCCCAGAAGTCTGAAAGAACTTGCACAGGTAAATACAGGTACAGCTAGGCTTTTTGAACACCAGTGTATTAGGCTGCTGATGTGATATCTGACTGTATTATCTGATGTGGTATCTGAAGAGTAACAAATGCAGTGCTTATGTACAGAACACCAAGGCTTCAGACCTAGAAAGAACAATCAATATCATGGAGAGAAACAAAAGAAAATCAATGCAGATTTCCCAAAGTTAAGTGACATCAGGTAAAATATTGCTGAGATGCATGGATTTTTCAAAGAGCTGGAATACAAATAGCTGCACATATCTTTTGAAGTATAGAAAATCATTAGTTTTGCAGGAGAAAATGAGGATTGTTAGAAAAACTCTCAAGAGTGTAAGTAACTGCTAAAAAGGGAGCTAGAAAATCATGTTAAAGCAGAAGTACTGGGATGCAGGAAGGTTATTAGAGGTTAGTACTACTAGCATTTTGTTAACGCTCATGGTGCAAAATCCCAGTATCTACAGATAAACTTTGCTGCTCTATGTTAGAAACACAGATATTTTGCAAAATGAGAATTGAACCACCCTAACAGCTGTTGTTGTTCAAAACTGGGATTAAATTCACCAGTACAAAATACAAGGTGATACATCTGGACTTCTAACAAGAATTTATGCTAAATATTCTAATTGCCTTTGAGTAGTAGGAATGGCATATTAGTACATCTCAGAATGACTGTTAGGCACCAAAATGACAACAGAAAGAAAAAATCCAAAAGGCTGCTCTAAAAGGCGTAAGAAACAGGCTTACATAACACTAGAATAGTACCACCAAGGTACACAAGGCCCAAGTGTGACCATTTCATGGTGCCTGAAGTTCCAATCATCAGTGTGATAGAGCTGTGTGAAACCAGCTCACAGGATACAAGCAAGAGATAGATAAAGAAATCCTCTTATATGAGGCAAACAAAATTTCAGGTTTGTAACATATGAAGAGGAAATCTGAAATGATCTCTGCTTTAACACAGATTAAACTTGTGAGGGGATACAACTTAAGCACAGTGTGCCCAAAATAAAGCTAACAGGCCATACAAGCTTCCCTAGCAAGAAAAAAAATCATCCTCAGGAGAAACTCCTGAAAGCTCACCTACCCAAATAAATTGCTTTGGTAGTTCCCTTTACCAGGTTATCTTCAAAACCAGGCTATGGGTGAACTACTAGTGAAAAAACCAGCCATGAACGTTTAGGACTGAAATGAGAGTAAGACTTATATAACGGTCTACACCTTCCTCCTCAGGGAAAGCAGAAGAGCAGGCACTAATATCTTCTCTCTGATGACCAATGACAGGACCTGAGGGAATGGTCTGGATTTGTGTCAGGGGAGGTTTAGGCTGGCTATCAGGAGAAGGTTCTTCACCCAGATGGTGGCTGGGCACTAGAACAGGCTTCCCAGAGAAGTGGTCCCAGCACCAGCCTGACAGAGCTCAAGAAGGATTTGGACAATACTCTCAGAAGGATTTGGACAATGCTCTCAGGCACATGGTGCAACTCTTGGGGATGTCCTGTGCAGGGCCAGGAGCTGGACTTTCACGATCCATGTGGGCCTCTACTCAGCATATTCTATGATTCTCTGAAAGCAATTGTTCTACAATTACTTGCTTTCCTCTAGTAGAGTCAGGGCAGAAAATGCTTTCTGAGAGTTTTCTGAGTTAATGAAACATATTACATGGCCGTCTGCAAGAACAGGAAATAGTCTTTGCTCCTGTTTTTTTCAATACATCTGCTGCCACAGATACTGTAAAAGGTACAGGCAGAATTTCTATCTGAACAAAATAAATTAACAACTAATATTTGACAGCAAATCTTTAGGCTCTTTGCACTTTGCAAACATAAGCAAACATTAATTGACAGAAATTATCTCTTAATTTCAGTGATTCCTTAGCACACTGTCAATAGACAGAGTGACAGGAGAATACATCTCTCAGGGTGGTTTTATCTGGTGTACTCCTTCTATCTTCCTTTCCTTTGACATTCAGTATCACCACAAGACACTATTATTAATTTCTCTAAAGAATTTTTCAATTTCCAAGAAAAACTTGGGAATTTCTTCTCTAATGCCAGCCAGAATGTGCATTGCATGCAACGGTTTTCCATTGTTTTTACAGATAAACAGCACAAGAGGAAACAGATGTGGACTCAGATGACAAGAAGATGCTAAGGTCATAACTGATTTTTCTATTTTCTATAATTTGACAGGAAAATATAAATTATGAAAATAAGTAGCCTTCCAGAACTGACAGCCCTAGTAAGTGAGTAAAAGAGAAAAGAATCTGAAAAAAAACACATAATGCTGTTAAAGGATGGAGTCATTTGCTATGTTTAGTTTCTTGTAAAAAATACTAGTTATTAAAAACATCAAGCACACAGAAGACAATCTGTTTTAATAAAAAGAGTGAACAGTTTGTAGCAATGTGAAGGAGTAATAATAATACTACTAATAATATAATTGAAAGATTAGTTTAATTTTTGGTGATCAGAAAATAAACTCTAAAGGAGTTATTCCATATGCAGTATTTGCCCACTCTGACTTTTTTAATAAAATAAGAACTTTGCCAGAAATTAAACACCTAAAAATATAATTTAAAAAAAAAAAGTCTGCTGGGAGGTCAACATTATTACCAGATTTAAAAATCCAACCACACAGAGCAGTTGGAGGGAAAAGGGGAATACTACAGAGAAGCAAGGACTTGCACTACGTGAAGAAATCAAGATCCTCCAGTCTGTTCACATTCTGTTAGCACTTTGTCTTTCTGAAAGAATTAAAATTTTTAAGTCTTCACAAGCAGAACAGACTAACATATCTGTACCAACATCAGGAAAACAGAGAAGAGCATAGCAAAAAATGAAGGAGATCCAGAGATTGTTTTACTCTAAGCACTTCCTTGTCATACCAATTAATAACACTTGAACATTTAATATAAAGGCTAATTTTCTACAACAAGAATCCATCCATTTACTGATTTTCTCTCTGAACCTGAACAAAGCTACAGGGAATAAAGTGCACGCCAGGAAGTGCTTCCTGCTGCAGCAACACTGAGAATCATCACACGCCTCAGTGCTGGAGCTAAAGCCTGTTTGGTGTTACACTTTAAGGGCAATAACAAAGGTTTAAAAACAGTAATGGAATTGAACAAAAAAGTCTAAACTCAAATGGCAACTCTTCACCAAACTTGATATTTCGAAGAATCCAAATCAAAGACTCTTCTTAAGGCCGGGTTTTAAATAAAACAACCCATTAATGAAACAAGACCATTTCCCTGATCTTAATTCCTTGCAAACACGGTATTTCTTTCACGTGATGCCTACATAACTTAGGTCAAAGTCACAAGGTGCTTATATAGCTGATATATCTATATAACCTGATATCAATATAACCTGAATCATAACTTTCTATACATAAATAACCTGAATCATAGCCTTTTATACCTATATAACCTGAATCATAACTTTTTATACCTATATAACCAGATAAAAAATAACTTTCTGTACAATGTAATGACTAGTAGTACATGGTTAACTAGCTGCTTAATGCTGAATAGACAAAAAAGAAGAAAAAACCACACTAGGTGGATAGCTTCAGCGATAGATAAGTATAGTACTAATGAGAAATTGGCAAATGTAAAGCCAGTTAGCCACAGAACAAAGAATTTAGGCAGGTTAGGACCAAACAGACAAGGAACACCGTAACTGTGCATGCTCTGAAAACAAAGCTGAAAAGTTCAGATGTGAGGAAGACCTTGGAAGCCTTCATCAAAGACCTCAAAGATCCCCAAACTGGGGAGGCACAACCACAGTGCAAAAGAGCTTTTTTGAACCATGAGATCATACAATGTAAATTAGTTCTGGCACATATGTGATGATGTTGTAGTGACATAGTGACACGAAGCAATACTATCTATATAAATATGCCACAGCAGTTGACAAGAGTGGGTGAGTTAGGTGGAGATATCTCCTCACCCCCAGCGCTGCAATAAACAAATACCTGCTCTATTTCCAGTCTCTTTTGGGCATCAAATGGCTATTTGAGGACTTTATGTCCAAAAGGTTTTTGCTGAATTTTAAAACAAGGAAGTAAAAAATACTGCTGTAAAAGTAAAACTAAAATAAGGTAGAGATATTAATACAATAAAAAACATTGTTTACTGTATTACAGGTTGAAGAGAAATTAACTATACATATCTAAATATAATTGTTCTAGTACAGAGTGAGAAGAGATTTTTCGGTTAGAGAGGAACATTATGCAAAAAGAAGGAAGGAGAATAAATAAATCAAGACCACATCTACAGAAAAAGTAATTTAGATCTTTTTTAAAGCCTGGTAGTTTCTGGAAATCCCACTCATGTGATTCCCTTTGCTGACTGTGGCTTTGTTCTCCTGCTCTGTGGCTGAATGTCACACCATCCTGTTGATGATGAGAAAGGTATGAGTTCAGTGAGGCAGCAGTGCAGATGGAGCCAGAGCGCTGTCACCAGCCAGGCCCAGCTCTGCTGCAGCCGTGTGCCACAGGCCCACAGCTGGGGAGCCTGAGCTCTGCTGCACAAAGGGGCCTTTCTTTCTCTCAGGGCCAGCAGCGCCCAGGGCCAGCACGCCTTCGAAAGTAAAACGGTCCCAGGCAAGGAAAGAAAGCCGAAAGCAGGGAGACGTGCTCCAGGGGACCTTGGCTGGCACCTCTCAGTCTCCTCCATGCCAGCAAGCAACCTGCCACCCTGCCCTCACCTGTGACTGAGAATTCACAGCCACACAACCACAGGGAGCCAGCTCGTGCCCCATCGGGTGTTTTCAGTGTCAGAGCAGGGCCGGAAGAGGCCCCGATTCCAGCTGCAGAGCACCTCCGGGCCAGGAACTCCACCTTTAAAACTAAATTCGCTCACATCTCGCTGCTTCTTGTAGGGATCATCTCTAGGGTGCGTTACGGTTGCCTGATTCTGCTGCCACGTGTGTAGGTGAACCAGGGTGATCCCCATCTCCTGGCTCATCCCTGCCTGAATATTCCTATGGCTTGTCTTCTGCTCTGGTTCTTCCTGAAGCACCTTTCCCTTGTGATCTCCAGGAACAAAATGAGGTGTGTTGAGTGCTCACATCTGCTGTTCTGTAGACCCAGGGTGAGGTGTTCAGGGTCTGACAGCAGAATGGGAGCTTGGTGCTGTTGGCTCATGGTGTTTGGGTTAGGGGCCTGCCTGGTCCTTCCACAAGAGGGGACCTGGTATGACAGCCTCCTAATTCCAGTGCAAGAGGGACCCTGCCACAGCAATCACTGCTCTCACCCCACTTCCTAAGCTGATCACAGGACCTTGCCTGGGTAAGCAGAGGGGTGCAGCACTGTGCTGGACTCTCAGGGTGAGCACCCAGGCTTACAGTACCAGCCACTTCCTACATCCCCTGCCTTTGCTCAGCACTCTGCAGCTCTCCCTTCCTCCTGGACCTTGGCCAAATGTAGTTGTCCTTTGGAACCTGGAACTGCTTTAATGGGCTGTGTGGCACAGGAGACTGGCCACATATGCATATGCTCATATGCACCAAGATGAAGGTACTTCACAATACCTGGCCATGGGAGAGGAGGAAAATTTGGTCAAGGAAAACTCAGAAAGGTGCTTTTGATGCTTTCAACTAGAAGGCCTGACAGAAGACACCATGTTTACTTTTCACTGTTTCTCTTCTGTGAGCAACCTACCCAAAGCAAACAGTACGGAAATCAGAGTTCTATTCCTCTTTCAAAGCACTGGCTATAAAGCATAGACTGTGTCACCGATATCAATTGCTTTGTAAACAGAATAAGAGAAATTATCTGAATGCTCATGAATTCACAGAGACTCATGAAAAATTCTTATTATGGAGGAGTTCAGGAAAATTATAGTGAAGTGGTGTTCATATGAACAGAATTATCATGCATTTAAATAATCTCTGCACAAAAATAAAAAGTGTATGCATATATATGAAATTGTTTACATGACTGCCACCTAATTTCCCCCTACATTAAAGAAAAAAGTAATCATGCTCATGTTTTCATCACTTCTCTTCCCTCATTACATAAATCAGAAACTCCCTTCCTGGCAATTCTTGTGCTCTGATGCTGCACACTTAACTGGACAGTTTCTCTGGAGGTATATGATGCTGGTGCTCTGGTGCTGTCAGAATAAGAGCTGTGAGATCACCACACCTTTCACTTCCTCACGGGAAAGTAGATCTGGGGCTTTCCCTCTTTTTCCAGATCTTAAAGAACTCCCTTTATGAAAGAATGAGTATAAATGTTTTCCATCCTACATCAGATCAGAACAATAGTCTATCTTTTATGTGCATGTGTACATCCATAGGCAGATGAAAAAATTAGACATCACAATCTGATCTGTTGTACATTTTCCACACACCAAGACAAAGGAGCAGGGCTCTAGAAGATTATACTTAATATGTGATGGAATACATTCTCCTTATTCAAGTAACTTTCTAGACTCTCTGCTTGTGAGTCTACTTTCTCACTCACATGTTCATATGAAGACAGAGATGAGATACACACGAGTACGTGGCCTGCAGGTAAATCCTGGGCTAAACCAAAAAGAATAGCAGCTGAGAAACATAGAAAGTACTAAAATTATCTGAGGCACACAGACTCAAGGTCAAGCCTACTCAAACCCCCTGGAAAGTACATGTACAAATATGTAAGGAATTGCAGCATGTGTGAATAGTATGCCTTGAGCAAACACAAAATACTGCTTAATTCTAAGCAGAAAATCAAGATGAGGAAAAGCAATGAAAAATAATAATTTAACCTAATATCAATTATTTTACAAGAAGGAAATGTAATCAGTAACTCAGGCACAAAAGATCTATTTCTAGTATCCAGAAACACTTTTGGTCTTACTATGTCTTAAGTCATAGTGGTCTGCTCTAAACCAAAAAAAAGCTAACCAGATTCTGTAAAAATATAGGCATCCATGAATCCCCAAAACACCAGAGTTTTCATAAATAATCTACTCAAAGCAAAGATCAAAAACAGATTCAAATATCAATAGATTTTTAATGTGGCTGAACTGAAAAAATTACTCTTATTCAGAACAGTGAAAGTAAAATAGACCTAGCTCTTTATTTATCTTTTTGTTTTTCAAACACTTGAAAAAATGGTTACAAAATGGTTCAATCATCTTCATTTCATATGTAAAAACAGGTAGTGAAATTAAGAACAATGCCTCCCTTGAGCATGCTTTAATAAAGGATATTCCAAAAGGAAAATGAACAGAGCCATGTGTAAGTAGTATAATCACAAGTATGCCCACTCCTTTCCTTCTCTGGAAAGGGGCACAAGATTTCTTGCTTAAAAGACAATCTTGTTACCATCCTTTTACAGCTACAATATAATCACTGCCTAATAATTTTTGATAAATGACTCAATTTCCTATTTCCAGTAGATAAGTGGTAAGAGTTTCTTTAAAGTACGTTAAGACAACATAAAAGACTATGCAAGATGCTTCTAACAATGATCCATAAAGCATCTGCTAGACTGCATTTACCATCCACAAGATAACAGGCAAAACCAAGTTTTTTTTTTTTTTGAGGATGCTACTTGCCAGGGAGAAAAACAGGCTTTTAGGTCCAAGTTCTTGGATTTTTTTCTTTAGAAATAATATGGATATAACATATCCTCATTCAGGATGAATATGAGCATAGATAGAGATATTCAGGATATAGAAGTAACTTTCATAAGAGGCATTGACAAATCTTGGGTTTTTTTTAAAAAATACCCAAACTTGTTGCTAGCATTTACATTCTTATTGTATTCTGCAACAGTATAAAAATTTACACAGTCACTATCCTTGTCAGGAAATTAGATCCGTAAGGCAGTGATCATCCAGTTGTCTGGGATATATCTCTTCACACTATTCAAAACTCCACAGTTAAGATTTTCCAAACGCAAAATGTAGAAGGTTTGTAAAAGTCAAGGATCAAGGATCTGAATTTGCCCCCAGCTGTGGCTACAGACCAAATGATCACGTACCTCTTCAAGGATGGCATATGAAACCTCAAACAACCCACGAGAACATAATCAGTAAAACACTTTTTTAAGTCTCAGTTTCCCTAGAGCTTCTGTGCTTAAGGCATATATTGCATTTTTACAATACCATTTAGCTGGAAAAGCACCAGAGTTAATAAAGCCACTACTCAGAATTAATTTGGCAGATAAATTGAGATCATTCCATCCGCTATGGAAAATGCATACATGATTACAAAATAACTGAACAAATGAAGATGAAAATAATAGTTTAAATAGTTTAAATAATAGTTTAAATTATAGTTTTTATATAAATTAAGCTGCTTGCATAGGTAATGCAATTCCAAGACATAAGACACAGAAGTCAAAGCAGCACTGCCAGAAGCATTATTTCAGCTGGATCCTTTTAATCTTAGATAACAACTAATCTTATTTAAATTCCATTATTTGGCAAGTTTTGCAGCAAGATTATTATTGCCTTTTTAATTTTCTGCAATTTCTGCAAAAACTTAAAAAATACATACTTTTATGTTTTTTCCATGGAGGTCAGAAAATAAGAAATGTTTTCACACCAAGTTTTTGATAAAGACTCCTAATATGACAGAGCAACACCCATCTTTTATTGTTTATTAGGTATAAGTGGGCTGGTGTAGTAAAGTCTCCTTTCAAAATTGAAATAACCTAACTTTTATGCAAAGACTTTTCCTGGGGCTAGGCACATGCATTTGTTAAACACTAACTCAGCAGAGAGGAAAATATGCCACCTGCCAAGACACAAATACCATTTCACAGCACCTGCTGCAAAGTGTCCTCTAAAGCTCTGCTGAGTAAGTGATCTGATGCAATCCTGCAGAATTGAGGAAATACCACAGGATGACAGAGTAAAGAGCTTTTCCTTTTCTTTGAGTATGTATTCAAAAATTACCACTATCAACAAAATTCTGAGATATCTTACTAGCTTTTTTAACAAAGACACATGTACACATGAACTCATGGGCACTACTTTTGAGTGACAGTTAAGAAACTAGTGACAAGGAATTACCAAATCATTACTGTAATTTAATTTCATTAAAAAAAAAAAAAGAAACACACAGGTCATTGTAAATCTTAAACATCAGCTTTAAGAAACAAGAGATGTTTTACCTTTCATGAAGCTTAAAACCGTTAGATCTACTACTGAAAATACAGCAATACTATCAATTTCAAAAAACAAATCTATAGCTCTTCCTAAGCAGTCAGAAGAGAATTGATTCCATCTAGTGGCTGAACAGAGTTACAGACGCTCAGAGAGCTTTCATGTTCCTTACCTATTGTAATTTGTGTCCCTGACAGGAAGAGAGATACCATCATCAAACACTGCACTGCACTTCACCTAATACAGAGATTGTGACAGTACAGGGATGGTGAAAACTGTTCGAAACAAATCAAGACCCGTAAGATGTTTCTCATCACGGCATTTTAGTGACATACATCTTGCTAAATTGTGAACCCGAAGCTCTTCCCTCAGAAGCTTATTTGCTCAAATGTCTTTTATGTTTTGTTCTCTGCCAATTAGAGGCAAAGTATCTGTGTGAGGTACTTGCAGATTCCTGTACTCTACACTGGATTCTTGCAGACTTTAGTGGTATCTGTTTCTGTTGTCACAAATACCCAAACAAAGTGTAGTTGAGCTATTAACTCCACTGTGGAGTGAACTTTTTCTTAAAAAGTGACCTGGCCTCTAACGGGGTGGGGAATTTAACTCAGCTGTCCTAGATACTAGTCTTGTGTCCAGCCCACCAAACTATCTTTTCCCTGATGTCCCAAAATGACACATTACCACTCTGCATCTCAATGTTTGTCCCCCTTCTGGCTCTGAACTCTACAAAACCCATGAAAACAAACAATGGACAATTTTGAGCATGGAAAGAATACTTTGGCAACTCACCCCACAACACTGAGATAACAATGCAGATTCACTTGAGTCTCTTACATCCACTACGTGCTTTTGTAAATATATAAAATAAATGGCAAGACCTACCTGTAATTCGTGTTGCCATAGAAACAAGCAGTGAAAAATTCAAAGCTACCATGGAAATATTAACAGAGTAATTGGTGCCTGGTTGCAAATCTAAACAAACTTCAGGAGCTTGCTTGTGTGTGGAAAGTTCGAAGGTCATTTCTTGAAAGAAGTTCTTCTGATACCAACGCTGGCCTTGCACATGAAACTGTAACCAAACAATCACAGCATGAAAACTGAAATGTTATAATACATAACTTGCATTCAGCCATGTTATGCTCTTAATTAGAAGAAACAGCAGAAGAGAACATTGCTTACAATGTGCCAACACTGTAGACATTGATAGTTTCTCAAATTCCAATCATTCCAAAAGTTGGTTTGTCTTGATCAGATCTGGTATTTTCCTAGTTCTTTCACTTCTCCTCCTAGTCTATCCTCTTTTTTATTAATTTCCCCTAAACCATATTTCCTGCTAACATATAGGCTTCCAGTAACAGTTCACTTTCATTGAAGTATTCCTGGTGAATTATAAAATTAAGCTCACGTAAACACCTCTCCAGTTTCACCCTGAGGATTGAGACAAAATCAAGTTATTTTGACCCATGCCAACTACACTCTGGGATTTGTCTACAGACACATATATTTCTGGCGAAATTTACAGGTTCATGGGTTTTTCTTTTGTTTCAGTAGGATTTCTTGTTTTATTGTTGATGACTGAAATGATCATGAAATCAGTAACCTAAGGCCTCTCCTGATCAAATGATTTCTCTGTTAATGTGAAACAAAAATACTTGCTGGATATTAATTGTGCATTAAGTTTCCTTTAAATAGATCCTGTGCCTTCAGATAATCTCTTACTGTCTCCTGGCACAGGGAAATTTGAGACAACAGCAGGTGGTCAAGAATCCTGGCAGAAGTAGTTAATGTAGAAATTCCCCACTGGGATAAGGGCAGACTGAAGGCATACCACAAGGCAAAGAGAACTGACTCAGTGGAACTGGAATAGAGTTGTGTGAGTTGTTTACCTGAACATAGCAAACTTGAAAGTATAGATAAGGAGAGTTAAGTATGAGAAAAATAAGCAAAAAACGGGACTACAAGAGAGCATGGTCTTTCTTTGGCTGCTATGCAAGATTATTCTTTGGGGTTTTATAAGACATTATTATATAAAGGAACACTGCTAGCACTAAGCATTTGAAAAATTAGGTTTTTGATTGATGAAAATTGCTTTCTAGATTCAAAATATAGATTGTCACTTACTGAGTATCTGTCTTCCACATCAGTTCCCCTGACATTTCTCCTCCATTTCAAGCAGGTATCATTAAAAATTAACACGTTATTGAAAGCTTCCTTTACTGTAGAGACAATTTAAAAAGAGATCAACTTACTTAAAAAACTCTACCTTCTTCAACTGAATTGAATATGAGTAGCTGAGAATAAATTTTTTTTTTAAATTTTAAATTTCATTCTCTTCTGAGACAGAGAGGTAGGCTATCATTTCTTTTTGAATTAACAAGGTAAATAAAGCATGATCATTTTCCAGAGCAATCAGCTTTTGGAGAAACCCAAGCATGCTATTCAGGAAATCTAACACATGATTTACTTGTCCAGTCCTAGAAGGTTATAATGACAGAAAGATCAAGGGTTCAGGCCTCCTGATGTAGATAAAATTATCACAGAACAATTTGTCATAGCTGATGCCCTTTAGGAAAAAGCATGTGAGTAAAAGCATTTTTGTGGATTCCAAAAGCAATTATTTCTCAAGGTCTGTCTCACCAGAATTAGTATGTCAGAAGACAAGCCTAAAATCTCCATGACTAAAATACTACAGAAATCCACTGCTAGAACATGACTTCTGTACACTTACTGATAACTGCCAGAACCCTGTTAATCACTGGTAAACAGAGGAGCATTGTTTGTAAGGCTCATACCACTTAGATTAGTATCACATAGCCAAGCAACAGGGAATTCTCCTACAAGCAGAGAATCATGTTTCAAGGCAAAAACCAGAAACCAGTAGGCACCGTACCATGGACCAAAATTCTGTACCAATCCTGCCTCAGCCAGAAGGCAAGTCCTGAAAAAGTAAATTTTGCAAATCTTTCTAAAGGGGACTTTCTGCCACTGCTCTTCTTGCTCATAGAGTCAATGGCCAAGTGAGCAGAAAGAAAAACATCTTGCAGAAAAAGAGGATGCTGACAGTGGCTACATGTGCCTAGCCAGCATAAAGAATTATGGAGTCTAGGAAACAGCGCCTTTTCCCATCTGTTAGACTCAAATCAGTGAACTCTGCAGCACAGTAAGTTCTTTTATAAGCACATAGAATACAAAACACAACCTACCCTTTGTTTGAATTGTTACTGTAACTGAGACAGTGATGTTTGTAGAAGAAATGGTAGTTATATTCACCATGTAGTTGCTTCCAGAGTCCAGATCTAAACACACTATTGGATTATCTTCACTTGTACTGATGTTAAATATCACATTTTCTGAGAATATCTTCTCATCCAATCTTTGGCCCAGTATATGAAACTATTGAAACAAAGGTAATAGTGCAATTTGTTGTAGCTCTCCGAAATTCAGAATACTAGCTTATTTAATCCTATTAGTTCTTAAACGGAACACAGGATTACATCTGGTTCAGAGTATCAGTTCAAGGAAAATATACAGGTTTTTGACTAGCTACGGGATGTCTTAATGAACTAGATCTTTAGTTCTTCTGGCTGTTAAAACTATTCATATTATTTCATATATTCTATACAACAGATAGAAAGGATCTATTATGGAATCTAATCCAATTTATTAGGAACCTAATCTACTGTGGACCCTACAAAGATCTCCAACTCAAATAGCAATGTGTAAGCAAATATTGTTTCTTGTTTACAGCACACAGATAGAAAGTACATCTACTTGTTACTTTCTTTCCCTTTTGCTAGCTTTTCCCCCTTGCCCCACAGAAGCAGTAGTAAGACTGAACGCCAAACAACAGTAGACAAGCTTGTCTAAGATTGTCCCAGTGTAGTGAAAAAGCAACCTGTTGCTTGTATGACATGAAGGGACAGACAAAGCTCACCTTCTCTGGCTATTCTGAAGTGTATTTCAGATGGCAGAATTCAGGAGAAGCACATGAACAGAGCATATTATACCACAGATCCACAGCTTGCCAATTACCATTGTCTACATAAAAAACAGTTTTGACCTGTTAGGGGAACTGGAAAGCTGTGTTTTCCATCTCAGCAGTGCTCAATAAAAGTATGCAAACTAAAAATACTTTGGTTATAACATTGGAGGAGAATGATGGGTTGTTTTCCAAAATTATTACCCAACCTTGAAATGTTTTCCACATTATGTAATTACCCTGGACACCCTAAATAATCCCTTTTATTTTTTTCCTTACCTGTACATACTAAAAAAAAAAAGGGGGAAAAAAAAACAAAACCAAATAACACACATGCACACACACACAAAAACCCCTTTCTTGGGAGGTTATTGTGAAAACATGGGAATTCTTATCATGTTGTTTTGGCCTTCAATAACACTGACCAAACTTTTGTTTCTGAGGATTGCCTTAAGTTTTATTCTTATGCTCACGTAAATTAAAAAAAAAAAAAAAAAAAAAAAAAAAAAAAAAAAAAAAGAAGAAAAGGAAAAGTCCTTACAACGGTTGTTTTTAATTTCCAAGAAAAAATGGTTCTAAAATGTTCAGATATACATTAGTTGAAACTTTTGAGCAAGGCACACTATTTTGATATAACTTGCATTTTAAAACATGTTATATCCAGTATCTACAAGTGAGACACAGTTCAGCTGAGATGCTTGTCAAAGACAGGCACAGAACCCAAGTTCTGCAGTGTTTTCTGTGGCAATGTGAGCTTGAGCTCTTCAGTGGAACTTCACTAAAACATAAACTTATGCTATAATCTCTTACAGATTCAAGCAGGCATTTAGGTGATTTACTGGAATGAGACTCTGAACCCTGAGTTTTTCACCTACCTTTAGGACAGGAATTTTCTTCTTTCCTAGCACAGCCAGTCACCTCTAGGTATCTAGGTGTTCCACTGGGAAGATCAAGACAAATTGCCATACCAACAAAACCCACAATACAGATATCTACTGCTGAATCAGCAGATATAACCAGGACAAAGTTACTCCCAATCTCAAATACTTCCATTATTACTTACTGTGTATGTTTCCCGCACTCCCAGTCTTCCTGTTTTCCTTTGCCACCTCACACATGTTTCATTGAATATGGATAAATTACTAAATAATTCCTCCTCTGTGACCAAAAGCATGAACACAGAAAGAAAACAATTACTTCTCATGCATATCTTATGTTTGGAGCAATTGCTTATTTCTTACTTTTCCTGTGGTTTGGTCTTGGGGCTTTTTTTGCTTTGTTTTGTTTTGTCCAAACAGGAAAAAAACCAAAGAAGATAAGCACATGTTAGGCGGAAGGCTTTCTCTTAACTGTGTTGGCTCCTAAACTTAAAATAACAGGCTAACTGAAGAAGTATGTCCTGAGCTAAAGACTGTGAACTCTTTAAACATACAGCCAAGATTACATAAACTGACCCAAGGAACTTTTAAGAAAACTTCTGTGTTAGACTGGAAAAGAGTTTATTTGTAGCTGAATCAAAGTTTTGGTTCATTGTTGACTGGAGTTGCTTTTTAAAAGGTGTTGGCATTTTTTTCTTGTTGTAAAATAAATAAAATTAAATAACAGCGCAGAACATTTTTCAAAACAAATACTATATTAAAACAATGGAGCCCACAGAACCAAGTATATAGGAAGTACAGCTCTAGCAACCAGAGATACATCCCTCAACACACATCTGTTAATTTATACACTTAGAAAAGCAGGTTTTCTCAGAGACACAGCACAGCTAGGAAGGTCAGCTCATCCACGTTTTTTTTCAGCAGCTCTCTTACTGCTGCCATTAGACACAGTGCAGCTGCTCTCACATGATGAGATAATATTCTCATATAGCTAAGAACAAAGCTCCTTCTGGTCACAACTCAGATCAATAGTGAACATACCTACTTCTTTCCTTCACCAGCCTTCAAATTGTCATTCCTTTGTCCTACTACCATATTTTCTTATTAAATTCACTACATGACCAAAGTCATACAGACCCAACCTGATATAGAAGCTAAGCTGAAAAACACTTACTAGCTGCTGAAAAATTGAAAGGTATTTATAGGATAGCATTGGTAGATACTTCAAGGAATATTCACAAAATAGTTAGTGTATTGTTCTGATGTTAAAGCAAGCACAGGTCAGGGCACTCTTCCTCTGTATATAAACTTCATTACCATCTCACAGGGCCCCCCTTGTAGCATGTGGGCATCAAGCTGGCACTAAAATAAATCAGTATATTAAGAGTTTCTAGCATTTCTTGCATTTCATACTTATGCAGCTATTTAGAACTACAATGCAACTGTTAATGTATTTTGCAGCACTTTTTCTTTTTTTATTATTATTAGAAATGCCATAAAACTGTTTTCTAACATTATCCCCCTCTCCATATATTCAACAAATACATGCCTCACTCACTAGACCAGTTCATTTTCCAACTAATCTTAACTCCTCCATTCTACATCCATTGTATATGGAAATGTTGTTGAAAGCTTCCATGTTTCCAGGACAGAAGAAAGAGATTAATCTGCGTGTCCTTTAAAACAAATTTCTTACAAATAGGTGAGTGATTAACTATATTTAAGGGCTGCTTATTGTTATTGTTATCTGTTTCGCAGTACTGCCTGAAACTTGGCAGTTTTCTGTACCATCACAAACCAAAAGATTATGTTCTGTTCTTGTATTCTTTAAATCAAACACAGTTTTATTAAAAGAGTGGATAGCAAGAAGGATGCACAGAGGGAAAATGTTTCCATATCCATGAGATCTGAATTAAAATGCATAACAAGTAGGCAGGGGGGACAAGAGAGGGAGTAGTCTGCAAGACTTCTTAGCAAGAAAATCTGCAACTTGACTTACAAGTTTATATAATACAGCTAAAGAAAAAAAAAAGGAAAACAAAGCAGCAAACAACAAAAGGAATTGCACTGGTATTTAAACAAGGAAAGAAGTCTTTACAGTGACCTCCTTGGAAGGAAGAAGGTGGAACAAGTAGTTTTGTTTTTTTTCTGTAAATACATCCACTTTTTTGTTATGCTTTCTGAACTTTGAGGACAAGGCCACCGGGCAATGACCATAAATTCACAGAATAGTTGGCAGATCTTTTCTCAAAAGTTTCCACTTTAAATGGATGTGAGTGAAAGAGCATGGAAACCTGTACAAAGCAATTACCACAACAAAGTCTTCAGCTTTCCGAGGAGACCGCTTTTTGTCCTCTACTCTTACTGATCACACAATCTTTGTTTGGACAACCAAATATACAGAAAGGGCTTGGTTTAACATTAATCCCAGTAGCATAAACAGAGTATCCAATAGCAGCACAAAGATTTCTCTGAAAAAAACATTCTGCAACTAGAGGGAGACAGGTTCCTTGAAACAGTCATTCTACTGTGAAATCGAACAGTGCCAGTGACTTACAGAGCTTAGGAACTCGGTTTGTGAAACACACAGTAGCACACAGTAGCATCCAGGTCTTAAATGTATCTGATTTTGATCAACAGCTTATACTTAAACTCAAAAATAAGATGGGAGAAGCAAAGACCTTGCATTTGCCTGTATCTCAGCACTATAAATTTTAACTTGTGATAAACCAAGGCCAGTGAAGTTCACTGCTACCCCACTAATCTTCAGGTTACTTTCACAATTTTTTCCCATCCCAAAAGAAAGTGTCCTAGAAACAACATGCAAATAAATACCTGGAGAACCAGAGATGAAAGGTGAAAAGAAATCCTGGAGGAGTCAAAGAGAGAAAGGCAGCTTTGGGAAAGGATAGAGAGATGCAAATAGCACCTGGCTGTTGGCAGCCAGGAAAGACAGGTGCTGGTAAGCACAACACAAATGGTAGAATGCAAAAAAAAAAAAAAAAGCAAAGTGTTTCAACAGCACCAGTGAGTGTTGGAGGGGGAGAAATTATGTCAAGAAATTCAAAGATACCAACTTTTTAACCAGAAAGCAGATAGAATCAGCTCCACTCTTACATTTATCTTCAGCAAGTAGCTAAAAGAGAACCCACACATGCAAGTTCATTTACAGAGTTCTTGCTACCTATCCCCATTCATACAAGCAATTTAGTGGAAAGAAAAAAACCCAGGTATTAGACTTCTTTGTATATTTTTACCCGTTCAATTCTGTAAGTTGTGAACAATGTTCCAAATGCCATCTGCTACTAATCAAAACACATTTTTGCAATTAATAAATGAAAAAAGCTCAAAGACAGGTGCCAAGAGGATGGTGCCAGACTCTTTTCAGTAGTGCCCAGACACAGAATGTGGAGCGATGGCCATAAACAAAAACACAAGAAGTTCCAGCTGAACATGAGGAAGAACTTTACACTGAGAATGGCAGAGCACTGGAACAGGCTGCTCAGGGAAGCATGAAGACATTCCAAACCCACTTGGACGCGTTCCTGTCACCTGCTCTAGGTGACCCTGCCTTGGCAGCGAGATTGGACTGGATGATATCCAGAGGTCCTTCCAACACTAACTGTTCCGAGATTTTGGGAAACCAAGCACTTCTACTCCACAGGGAAAGAAGTTCTGTGAGGAGCAGCTCCACAAGATGTCCAGGCTCACACACTGAGCACACTAGACAACAGGTATTTTAATTGCTGGTCTGTTCTCTGCAAGTCAATCACCTCATTTTATGTGTATAAATCAGAGGTTGGTAAAAACTGTAATCCAGCTTACTCCTGCCTTACCTTACTGATGGTGTAATCCAATCAGAATCACAAGTAACATTAACTTTGTAAAGACATTTTTCAGTATTTAAACTAGCTACTTAGAAAAGTACTTGTATACACACACACACATATATATTTACCATATATCTGAACAGACAATGCACCAAACAATGCAAATAAAATGCATCCATAGCAATCACTTTTTAAGAAATGAAGAAATTAATTGTCAAAGAGAATTTCCTGCAGATGTTCTCTTAACCGCCTTATTTCTAATGAAATTTTTCAGGCAGGATGAAAAGGCAATTGGTTTTCCAATGCCTATCATAAATTATTTAGTAATGGTAAATAATTTTCTCTCATTTTAATGGGTGTTACTGTCACATGCCATTAAGAGCATGTAAATTTCAAAGTCATCTCTGCACAAACAGAAATTTCATTTAATTTTAAAGCAATTTGTTAACTCCAGTGAATATGAAAAATGTAGAAGTCAAGAAGATGCAAGATTTTGTAACAATTTCTTGTTGATGATTAATTTTTTTAAAGAAGTATGGACTAGTTAGGCTATTTTTGTAACCCTTCCTTACCATTCTACTTGACAATAACTGACTTTTTTGACCCTCTGTTCCAGCAACTAGGGCTGGAATCAGACAAAGCTCTTGCTGAAATCCATGGTAATCCTATGAGTTCAGTTTGCAAGTTCAGGCCCTTCAAAGCTTCAGAGAGCTCAAAACAGCTCTTGGCACTTCAAAGACTGACAGACCTGACTAACTTAGTCACTTCACACAATGTTGGCTTCAAAATCAATTCACAAAATACAGTCATGTGAGTTTCCTGAATGAAATATGAATCATGACTTCTAACAATAGTGGTTCCATTTTCACTTGGACACTTTAACAGCTGAGAGGACTGCTTTTCTGCATATTCATTTTACTTGATGTCACATGTTTTACATTCACCATAGATGCTCAAGAGGTCAAGTGAGGGAAGAGAGGCCTCATATAGCAACTCTGTATGAAGTGAAGTGCCAACAGTCAAGGACACATTTATAGTCATTTTGAAAACCATGAAGATGTTTCAAAGCTAAATGAACACTATTTTCTGCAAAAGACAGCATTCTACTTAAGAACTAGATAGAGAAAGTAGTAGACAGCTCCTTTTTAGGACACAGAAAAACATCAATGAGCACAACAGTAATAGTCCAAAACATCTGCTTGTTGTTGCTGTTAATAAAATGTCAGTACATCCTGCTTCCAAGTACACAGTATGACAACACCTTTAATATACATCTCCCTTCTTGGGACTCATTCTTTAATAAGAAAATAATTCTGGAATGAAATTCAGACAACTAGATGTAGGCTGGAAAGGCAACCATGAACAAATTTTGCTTTGGTCATTACGAGAAAAGAACAAAAAACAAAACAAACAACGAGAGAGCAAAAGGGCTTCAAATTAAATTTCCACTACTTTCACTGGAGTGCATTTTACAGTATTAGAGTCACAAGAAAATACTGTTAAATGCCTTCTTCCCTTCTGGTGACACTCCATGGGCTTCTAAAGCTGAAGGCCCTCAGTGAAGCAATTAAACTCCAGTTACATTAGTCTCTCTCTGTTTGAGATAAAAAGCAAGACAGCTATAGAAAGATCTGTGGCATCCAGTAGAAGCTGCTGTATTGTTAACACTCTCTTCTGTGACCTTTCCATCCAAAAGTACCACCACATTCCCTGTATCATAAATTAGAAGAGGATTTCTTGCCTTCATCCTTCTTTCTGTTCTTAACTTCAGAATAGCAATGACAAACTAATTAAATTACAATTTAAACAGCAACTTTGTATTGTAATACTTACCTTTGCATACGTATGTAATATTCTCCCATGACTGATCTATTGTGCATTCTGAAAAATTCCTGTCTCCATTGAAATAATATCCTTCTTTACAGTGATAGTACACTCTGCTCCACAGAGTGGTAGAGTTGTCCCAGGTCATTGTCGTGTGTGGAATCAGCAAAGGTTTGCCACAGTCTATCTCTAGAACACAGAAAAACAGGAAAACAAAACCTTGAAATGAAAACAGGCAAGACATATCCAAGTGTTAAAGATGGAGGGATGAACTGTCCTAGCAAGTCACATTTTGCTTTTTCCCACTTCTTAGAGATTTCTAAAAGTCAGACCAGTTCATCAAAACCCAGAATTTTCTGGCTGAAGACTTTCTAGCAGGGTGGGGCATTTATCCTCCAAGATGACCCATAAAACAAAAGAAAGTGTCCTGATTAGAAATGGAGAGTAAGGATCTTTAAGCTTAAGGATCTTCTTTTCATTAATAAGTCTATGTTTGCACAACACTCTCTTATCCTCCACATGCTATTTATTCCTTTATTTTACATACCATTAGTAACAGTAGATATTAAAAAAGAAACATGGTCCAAGTAGTGTCATGAAAGAGCAGCATCAAGAAGGTTATAGTCATTTTCCTTTGTCAGTGGATTTAATTCAAGTTTTGAAAAAAGATGCTGCTACAGACAAGATGAATGAGCAATTCTGAGGGAAAATTTGATAGATTATGAAAACCACTTTACAGATAATTAGAAAGCTAGGATAATGAACTAATAATTTAATTAATTTGCTCAGGTTTTGGGGGCTGAATAATAAAAACAGGAAACAAAAAGAATAAAAAGTGAAGATCAAATAGATGGAACAGTATTATTTAGGGTAAAATCTGCTTTTCAATTCACAATGAGTGTTATACTTCAATAAAAGATTCTACATCACTTCAGTTATAAGAAGCAAACACTGTAAGAATTAAAATGATACCCTCATTAAAGCTTATATGGAGCAAACAAGTTCTTTTAAAACCATTCAATAATTTTAAGTGATTCTGAAATTCTATTTTATAAAAAGGAAAGCAAAGAAGTAAAAACCAAAGTTTATAGAATCATGATCTGTGCAACCTTTAAAGAAAAATTTAAACATATATATTTCAATGGATGTATTCCATCATCATGACTTCCTTTTCATAAACCAATAAGTATGAATGTATCTACTATAAATCATCAAAACAAGCCTTGAATAACTAATGTGCATGTAAGCACATGCTTAACTCATTGAAGGACAGTATGTGACAAGACACAAAAACTCCTGTTCCAGCTACCTGCCCATGGCCATTCTGTAAGCAGACTGAAATGCAGAAGCACATTCTCGTGTAACAGTTCAAACCTCTCCTTACACTCATGACACAGAACAAGAATATTAAAGGTCATTCTAAAAGTAGAGAGTGGTTATAACATACATATGGAGCATTCAAAAAAATTACTACATTTGATTGCAATAAACTGAAAGCTTGATCCTGGATCAAACTGAAAAGATATTGCTTACCCAACAAGTGGAAAAGTGAAGCTGTGAAAACTGACTAAAGAGTGTAATTATTCTAAAGTCTCCTAATTAAGAATATGAGCCCAGACACAAAAAAAAAAAAAAAAAAAAAAAAAGGTAAAAAAGTTTTTTTTTCAAATGTACCGCTGTGTTCCATCTTACTGAGGAACTCTTTCGGCTACATTCTTCCAAATCATAGCATTATAAGAGACTTGACTCATCTCAAATAGCAACAGCATGTATGAGCAATCATAATTTCCTATGGGAAATTGTCCAAATACAGGAATCTTGAAGGCATGTTAATAATTTATAGCAGTTTAATTCCTGATAGTGGCTTCAATTGCTATCAGAAAAGTAGAGTGGATATTGAACTGGAAAAAATGTCAGCAATTTAGGCTGTATTTGCATCTCATGGTAATCCCAATGCTTGACATGCATTGGGATTATGTTCTTGGAATGTTAACTTTTAACAATTGATTGCAACTTCATTAGCAACACAGATTAAAAAAAACACCCTGTTCAATATATGGTTTTTGTTTTGTGACAACTTTCTATGTCAGAAGACTGTATAAACTGAATGCCTAGAGGATGACTGATATTTATTACAGTGATTTAAACAGTATCTAAGTAAAACAAATCAGAAGGCAGGCTTTATTTACCTTTGCACACCAAATCAGGGCCATCCCACTGTCCTTTGGCATTGCAGACTGCAGTGCCACTGCCACCTGCCATCAGGTAACCATGAACACAATCGTAAGTAACTTCACTTCTGTATGTGGTCCCACTCACAGATATTAGATGTGCATTCAAAACAGAAGGTGGAACCCCACAGTCCACACCTGAGGAGATGAAGGAAGATAGATCTATTAGTCATTCAGCAGGAGCAGTGACAGCTGCACTAACATAAGAATTTCTTCATCTTACCAGCTAACCTTCTTCTCCTGTAGTAATACAACACTTCCTCAGGTCCTCTGCAATATTCCCACTATGACTGACAGCGCTGTAGCTACTCCAAACATCTGCTTCCAAATAAAAGGACACTTTTCTGTCTTTCTCTCAGAATAGCATGCTAAATCTTTGACTCCCTCCTCAGTCTAGCTGATAGCATACAGAAATTCCTGATTTTCTTCTGAATCTTTAGACTCTCCTGCTTTTACAAACCTGATTACATTGGATAAGGTGTTTCTATACCATTCACAATGAGCAACACTCAAAGGAAGGCCAATGAGCGAAACTGCCTTTAGAAAACAAAACTTCAAAAAGTGTACAAAAACTGTAAAAATGCAAAATCATAGGAAAGATTACAACATACAATATTAAAGTTTCCTGTTAAGGCAAGAGTCTACATAATATTCAAACAAAGAAGTCAAGTAGCACACACACACATAGGAAGAATTTATTAAAGGTACATTCAGTAGTATTAAAAAAAAATGAGACTTGCTGGTTTTAGAAAGAGAAGTCCTAACTGAAAACAGGAAAAGGGCTTGCAATACAAGGAGAAAATAAGTTTGACATTTCAGACTTTTGGCTGTTTCTTGGTGTATCATGTATTTTATTTCAATTAACCATAAAAGATATGCTGAGAAAGTCTGACCTGACCTACTGTTTGATTGTAAAAATTCAAAAAAATCACATGAAAAAGCAACTTCTGAAAAACATTAACAAAAAATGTATCAACAACTCGCAAGAATTGCATTCCACAATCTTTCTCTAGGGACCACTTGAGACTCTGGGCACTCTCTTTTTGTTTTCAAATTCATTGTCCTATATTTATTTTTTGGGTGGGGGAAAGTGTTACTTGCATTGTTTTAAAATTGTTTTATCTTTTCTTATTAATTTCTAGTGATCGTTAATATTTTGCTTTTCCCAGCCACATTGTTTTAGCACCCTTATTTTAATTTATTCACTCCCCACAAATGTTACATTTCTATCCATTCTTGGAGAAAAGAAAAAGAGAGAGAAAGGGAAAGAATTGGAAAAAAAAAAAACAAAACAACTGTTTCAGAGAAAGAATGAACTCTTCTCACTAAGTGACAATTTCCAGGATGACAATTCTCCCCTACAGAGAATTGTCTGTGTATAGAATTGCTATACACAGTGTATCTTCTGTGAGCTAGCACTTCAAGTACCATGTAACTAATACAAAGGCTTTCTAACTACTCACAAGAATACAAAAAGAGTCCTGCACTCATAAGCAGTAATATTGCCAGAAAATGGATGATTAGAACACCAAAGTAAGTACATGTTTTAAAGACAGTCATAGGAAACTTAACTCTTCAGAGATGTGCAAGTGTTTGTTCATTGTCCTGGGTTGACTATATGATGCTTTCATCCCCAATCATCTGTTCTTTTTATGCTGAATAATAAGTTTTGCACCTTTAAGACTTGTTCTGAGAGTGAAGGGGGGAGAGAAGAAGTGTGGAGTTTGTTTTCAAAAACTGCACTCATTTCAATCCTCCACATTCCTGCTCCTGGACTCTGTTGTCTGCGGACGGACAGACAGTGAGACAGAGCTCTCCTTTGCTTTTAGTTAGTTTTAGCTAGCTGAGGCAAAGAAGTTCCCTGGACTGTGGGGTTTTTTTCCTTTTCTTTGGACCTGCTCAAACCTGCTCTGGACTGAACACCCAGAAGAGCACCGGCAGCTCGCACCTGTGGCCCAGTGGACTGGGCCTGGGCTGCGGCATTTCCAGTGCTGGAGGGACTGATAAGAGACTGAGTGAGCCGAGCTGCAGCCCCGGGAGGAGGGGATTTTCTGAGTTTTTCTCTCTTTGGAGCGGCAAGAGGTTTTATTGTTTAATATTTTTCAGGTTTTATTTTTAATAAACAATTTTTTCCACTTTTCTCCAAGGAGGTATTTTTCCCGAACTGGTTGGGGAGGGGCCGATTGAATCTGCCTTCTAGAGGAAGCCCTTCAGGGATTCTCTCCCAAATTTGCCGTGAACCAGGACATTCATGCACAAATGTTCTTAAAATTATGAAGACTACCCAGAGATGAGGAGTGCTATGATGCCCTCTTTTGCATCTACAGCAAACCTTCACACAAAACTTCACAAGATGTCAGGAAAATTAATGTTTTCACGAGACGTCAGTGATTCTAACTGAGTAGCCTTTCCCGTGAAATGCTAAAGAAATCTAGCTGTTTTCTAGGCCTCAGCTCACAGGCAAAAGGGCACACTTCAGTGTCTGTAAAAATGCAGGGACTAGCATAAAAAAATGTCACTACGCTAAAGAAAAAGGTAAACAATAACATGTCCTTTAGTCTTCTTCTTTTTCTGCAAATAACCAGATCTTGAAAAAACACTTCCAGATTGTGGAAACAGTCTACTGTCTTTCACACTTCCCATGCATTAATCCCCTTAATGAAGAATTTAAGCAAGATGTAAGACTCTTTTCACCTTTACAGCTTAAAGTAGCAGGTTCCCAAGTTTCATTTGCAGTGCAGTATGAGAATTTTCCTTCATTGCTGTAAAACCCTTCTTGACACTCATAATGAACTGCACTTCCTGGTAGCAAGCTGGAGTTCCCCACAATGTAGCCATGCTTCATTTCAGGAGGGGAACCACATCCAATTTCTGCAAAGAGACTGGGTTGAAAGATCTCACAGTACATAAATCACAACACTTGATTGCTTTAAAATCAGCTGAATTGGATGGTCACACCAGAAAATACTCCTGATCTGATGAATCTGAGGGCTTACCAAAGAGGTAGAATAATAGATTTGAAGAATTGTCCTGGCCACAGTTGGAGGAACACAGGGAAGCAGTTACTGAGCTACACCTTTACTAACATACAGCTGGAGCCATTCACAACACCAAAGATGAGACACTTCAATGTGATGGCGCTTTGCATGAGCCAGTCTCATTACAGCAATGGCTGAATGATACTTCAACATCTCAGGAAAATTTCAGGCCCCAACTCACAGCTTTATTTCCCTGTGCATGGGAAAAGTGAAGCACTTTGCAAGAGATAAATTGGAATTAAATGTTCTGCCCCTCAAAGCCTTCATCTCATTGAAACAGTCTGCATACAAAAGCTCCACTCCTCCAGCACATCTGCTTGGACAGGGCTCCCTTGTGCAACTCTGCAAGAAACACAATCAGTACAGACACTCTACTGTGCCACAGAATACGGAGAGGAGAGTCAGTGAGATAAGAAGCAGGGTTATCAGCAATTCTGGCAAACAAAGTGGAGCACTCCAGTCAGAAAAACTGAGCAATTACAGGCTGTGAGCTGTACTGATGGTTCTGGCAGTAATTCAGAAATAAAAGCTGAATATAATCTAGGCAGCTCCTTTCACTTGGGATGCCTGTGTTCATTATACACTCTGATATCCACAGCTTACATTGCTAGCAGTTTGCTACTGTGAAAACTGACACTAAAGATAGATTTTCAAATTGGAAACTTGGCTTTGTTTTTTCTGTTATGGCAATATGAACTGTTTATTTATGCAGGAGGCACAGTATGTAATAAATAGCTAAATTGTTATGTTATTATTCCTGTCCCCTGGCTTTTTTCATTCATCTAACCCGTCTTATCAGCTATTTAGTTTCTCTTCTCTTCCCCTTTATGTAGTGTGATTATATAAACAACTGGATTACAACACATTTCCTTTCTACTCAGAAACTAACTACATTACTTTCATAATATTATCAAGCTGCTCTGACCTTGCACATCTGAAGCACTGCTGAGAACCTGTAGGAATATCTGGTGTTGACTCTGGGATCCTGACATCACTGGAACAAACTGAATACAAGAAGAGAAAAACAAAAGACATACAGCAAGCAAAGCCCAGAGAAAGGGTTTCTGCCCTGGAGAAGCACAGGCCAGTACAAGCACTACACTATGGTGCAACACGTGATTTTATCTGCTAGCAAAAACAGCACCCAAAGATTCTCACCTTTGCATGAAACTATGTTTCCATCTTGACGAAAAGAACGCTCTCCAGTTTCTAATTTATAACCATCATTACAGTAACACATGTAGCTTCCTTCAGTATTCACACATCTTGCATTGTGACCACACAGCCTAGACTCCTCACATTCATCAATATCTAAAAATTCAGAGAAAAATAGATGCACTTCATAAAAGGGGTTTTTGTTTTAATTAATTAATAAATGGCCCAAGCTTAACTCTTCTTTGAAGAGTTCTACATAGCTTCTCACAGCTCTTCTAGGAAAATAAAGAGCTTATGATTGTCTCATCTTCAACATCTGGAAAGAGGACTGTTGCAATTTTGCCACTAGCTATCTTTAGAATTACTGTTGGTTTACTTGATAAATAGTTTCCAATGTTATATGCTGTTCAAACAATTCCAGAAAAATCCTGTACCTGGACATCTCTTAAATGGTTACAACAGTCCATCACTGACAAGAAAATGGCTAATAATCTACACTAAACACAAAAATTACAATCTGGGGAATTTTAAGTATCATCCTATTTTGTTAACCTACCTGCTGCTGCTTCTTCTGAAAAGATCATTGTTTGAATGAGTTTGTGAAGCAATGATTTGTAACAAAGTAGAGTTCAAAATGGAACTAATTCATAGCTGTTAGAAACCTGGATATCAAACAAGCACATCAACAAGAGAAGTTCTCTGATATAGTGTCAGAAAACAAATTCTACAGTGATGGGGGGGGAAAAAATTGTGCAGTTCTGGATTTGTCATGCTTAGAATTATTTGTGATGTCTACCTGTACAGTTTGTGCCATCATTGGGAATAAATGTCTTATTGTTGTTGGAGGCTCGGTATCCATCAAGGCAAACACAATAAAAACTTCCATGTGTATTATGACACAGTGTATGATTTCCACAGATCTTGCTGGCTCCAATCTGGCATTCATCTTTATCTGTCAGCACATTTAAAAAACATCAGAGAGAGATTAAGAAAAGTGGGGTGTCCTCCCCTCCTCACTCATGGTCAAATAACCAGACTTCTCCTTACTGATTTCCTTTATACATTATTTGGGATGTAAACACTGCTGATAAGCTGAAGAAAAACAGAAAATTTTGTCCCTGAATGAAAATGTGGATACAGTTTTGTGACACAGCTTAAGTTATCTAAGAGTCTAAGAGCTGCTGAAACCAGAGGGCCCTGCTCTCTCCTTCTACTCTTCCTTATGGCATACACTGATTATAGCACCTCATGGAACACCTGGGTGGGGGCAATCCCAAGACCAGCTACAGTCTGGGTAGAGAATGGATCAAGAACCGCCCTGCTGAGGAGGATTTGGGGGTCCTGGTGGATGAGAGGCTGGACATGACCCAGCCATGAGCACTCACAGACCAGAAAGCCAAACATGTCCTGGGCTGCAGCCAAAGCAGCGTGGCCAGCAGGGGAGGGAGGGGATTCTGCCCCTCTGCTCTGCTCTGGTGACACCCCACCTGGAACCCTCCATTCAGCTCTGAGGTGCCCAAGATAAGGATATTGACCAGCTGGGACAAGTCCAATGGAGGCCATGAAGATAATCGTGGGCTGGAGCACCTCTCCCACAAGGAAAGGCTGAAGGGATTGGGGTTTGCTCAGTCTAGAACAGAGAACATCTGAGGAGCTCTTATGGCCTTCCAGTACCTAAAGAGTACTTTCAAGAAAGCTGGAGAGGCACTTTGGACAACATCCTGTAGTTCTAGGACAAGGAAGAATTGCTTTAAACTGAAAGAGGATGGATTTCAATTTGGCACTATAAAGAAGCTCGTCATTGTAAGGGTAGTGAGGCACTGGAACAGGTTGCCCAGAGAAGTTGTGGATGCCCCAATGCCCCATCACTGAAAGTGTTCAAGACCAGCTTGGATGGAGCTCTGAGCAACGTGGTCTCGCAGAAGCTGTCCCTGGCCACAGCAAAGGGGTTGGAACTGTGTAATTTTTAAGATCCCTTCCAACTTGAAGCATTCTATAGTTCTATGGTTTTCCTACAATGAGATACCTGAACTCTGTCCAGGATCCAGCAGCTCCCAGTGCTTTGTGAAAGAAGGGTAAGAGACAGGGAGGAGGAGATCATTGGTGAAGGACCACCTTCTTTAAGCAGTGGTAAGCTATTACAGACACTGAGACAGAGTGTTTGACATGGTCCTTTGATTCACATATTGATATGAGATAGTCTTAGAAGGACATTATCAACCACAGTAACAAAACGTTAAACAGCACTTCTGAATATGTACAAGTCTTTTGGTGAGGAAAAACAATCCAAATATATTCTATGGGAAATTCTTCCAGGAAATGATAAAGCTTTTAGCACACTTCAAAGAATTCATTGAAATTACTTGAGAAGGAGCATTTTAGGAATTTACAGAGTTTCTTTCCATTTTATAAGCAGGCAGCTTACCTTGACAATGGGTTCTTCCGTTGCCTACAAATCCATAATTGCAGATGCAAACACTTTTTCCTCCACTTTGCTGGCATGTTGCATGAATGTGGCAAGTTGCACAGACATCCGGAATGGATCTTTTCACAATTACTTTAAGGACAAAAAGCCACAATTACCTTTTTAAAAATACCTTACAAGTGGCATGGTAGGATAACCAGCGCAGAATTGAAGGTGGAGATAAAATCCAGATTAAAACATATAGAATAGACTACTACCTCCTCCCACCTCATTTTGAAACTTGTAGAAAAACCACAGCTATTGTATTAAAAGACTAAAGATTAAAAATAAACAGAAAATATTAAAAATAACTACATTGAGCATTTTTGTCCATCCTTCCCTTCTCTGACAAAAGAAAAGAGTTTTTCAGGTTTCAGAAAGGTTTAGAAGGTATATAGTAAGTAGGTTTATCCAATATTATTAATCTTTTCTCCATATGCATTTGTTTCTCTTTTGTCTTTATTTCTGTTTCCTCTGTTTTGTTGTGCTTTTTTCTATTGTTTACAGATAGACATGGGATAGTTAGCAATCTGTTTGTATCATGTGTCAATATGGTAAAAATGTTATTCATAAAAATGTTGCTAACATTGCCAGGAGTAAAATTACTTACAGTAAAGTAATTTTATAAATTAATTTATATTAAAAGTGATTGAGAAGCACACAACCTAATTTACTATAATTTGACAGGGCTGTAAATATACATGAAATGAGAATAAAATAATTTTTTTTTCTTTGCATTCATACTTTCAGGGCATTATCTTCATTTTCTTCCATTTTTTATAAGCTCTTTTTGTTATCACACATACCCTCACTTTTCAAATGACAAATGGCAGAAAGGATGGATTTAACGTAGACAAAGCATGTGTATGCTGATGCCTTTTTACATTATAAAATAAAGAACTAATAATGCACAAGCTGATGTCTGATGGTGCTTGACACAGAAGTATGGAATTTTTTACTTTTCTAAGATAGCTGAAATTGATAAGAATACTAACATGACTTTATATTTAGCATCTTTGACAAAATTCTACAATCTACAATGTCTAAAGATATAACCAGAACTGGAAGGAGAAAGCAGCTGAACACTCTAGTATTTTTTTATGTATAAAATTTATCACTGTGATAAAACTGCCTTTCCACATTCATAGGGTTTCAGTTTTTTTAGGGTTTTTATGAGTGTTTAAGACTGTGGGAAGCGTCCTAGATTCCTACTCCATGCTTTTATATACTTGAGTGTGTGTGTGTGTTTCTGATAAGAGCAGAAAACAAAAACTGTCAGCATGCAATGGCAGCCAACATAGAACAGAAAATTAAATTTACAAACGGCCACGGAGAGAACTTGCTCATGATACCTCAATCTTCTGATAAGACATGGAAGTATCCTCCTCAGATTGCTGCTTCAGGAGATACAAAAACGTGTTTCCACCCCCCGCCTCCCCTTACTACTACAGCTGAAATTTTATTACTTACTTGTCCTTCACAACACACAATTGATCATACCAGCACTACAGTCCCCTCACGGTTTTGATCCTACCCATGTGCTCCATCAGGCGCGGCTCCCGCCGTGGCAAGGCTCCCTCAGCCCGGCAGGACACGAGGTCGCTGCCACCTCCGCCGTCAGCAGATGACACCCCAGCCAGCGCAAAGGACAGCACCCACCAGGGCCACCTCCGCCACCAATGCCACGGGTACCATCATCACCACTACGGGATGCTCCGCTACCACCGTGAGCTGCCTCCAACACTCTCACCACGTGCTGCTCCGCCACCATCACCATGGGATACCGGGACACGCACACCAGCATGGGCTGCCCACAACACCACCATGCTCCGCCATCACCACGGGCTGCCTCTGCCACCACAGCTATGAGCACCCGTCAAGCCGTGCACCTGACGTCGCGGCAGGGCTGGCGCCCCGCTCCAGCTCACAGTCCCCTCGCCCGGCCGCACTCACCCCGAGCCGCGCACTGCGGCACCGCCAGCAGCAGCAGCAGCAAGAGCGGCCCCGGGGCCCAGCCGCCCCCCGAGCTCATGTCCCCGCCGCCGCCGCCGTCGCGCCCCTCGGTGCTGCACGGCCCCGGTGCCTCTGCATCGTCCTGGGGGCGGAGGGCGGGAGGAGAGCCGAGGGCAGGGCAGAGCCCGAGGGCCGGGTAGAGCCCGCGGTCCCGGGCGGAGGGCGGCTGGCGCTGCCTCCCGGCGGGCGGGACGCCCTTATCGCCACCGCCGCGCCCTCGGTCCCCGCGGGGCTTTCACCCTCAGCGAGGCCCCTTTCCTCCCCAGCCCCACTGCCCGCAAAACCCTCTCTTTTCTTCCCTTTTTTTTTCTTATTTTCCCTTTTTTTTTTTTTTTTTTTTTTTTTTTTCTTTTTCCTCGCTTCCCCGGCACAACCCCTTTCTTTTCCCGGGACACCGCCTCTGCCCCGGCCAGGCAGGTGGCAAGGCTGATAAGGGCTGCTGCTGTCCATAGCCCGGGGGCAGGGGGAGGAACAGATGGTAGGATTATTTATGATTCCCAGGAAGGGCAGCTGGATAGACTCCCTCCAGCCGCCGGCAAACGGGACCGAGCAGCACCTCGGGCTGGGGCCGGGAGCGCTCGGTGTGTCCCCGAAGGGAGGGCGTCGCAGCTGCCTCCCCGCACGGCGCCGCCGCGCCCCGGCACGAAATTGGCCCATCAGTCCTATGCTGTACAAAACTGGTGCAGCCGTACACGGCCAGCCCTTACTGCTTTAAATAAAGCTTTTTCACTGCAGGCCTTAGACACCGCTCAGATTAACCCCCGAACCTCAGGTTTAGGCAGGACGGGTAGTGCTGCCTGAAGAGTTTTCTGCTGTAGAAGAGTAGTAATAGCCCTAGCGCTCAGAGTCGTCATTCATGTCCGTGAGCCTGCATTTCAGAAAGCTGCATAAACTTCAACTACAAATGCAGTCGGCCCAGTTACCACAAGAGAGGAATGCCAAGGTTAGGAATTGGGGGAGCCAAACACAAAAGTAGAATGTCGCATATTTGATAACTCTAATGAGATTCCTGAAGAAGAAGAGGAATTGTTCTGCACAACATATTAAAACGGTTTGGAAATTACATTTTTTCACTTCCTCAGCTGTCTACTGTGTAGCAGACCTACTAATCACTGCAATTCTTACTATTCTTTTCACAAAAAGTAGTGGAAGCAACTTTTTATAATTATAAACACCTCATACAGCAAACAGAAAAACATTTTTAGCACAAAACCTGAAGAAACACATCATATTTATAAAAATAACAAAATAAAAATTATAATAGAAATATTCTTTAAAGAAAGTAACAAAGATGTGTATCAGCTGAAAAAAGTACAGGACCTAGACTGGAACTGACCTCCTTGTTATGTTCCTGCCTAACATGTCTCAAACACACAATTAATTGCTCTTTAAGACATACTTCAAAACCAAATAATTAAACTACATACAAAGGCTACTTTAAATTTAATGCACAGTAATAAGAAATAAGTGTTAAAAGATGTTGAGAGGTCATTTGTTCTGTTTTCCACTCTACAACAAGGTCAATTCTATGATTCCTGACATACTTGTCTAACTTGTTCTTTATGCTGACAGTGATGTAGAATTCACAGCATTCCCAAACAATCTCTTTATGCTGACAGTGATGTAGAATTCACAGCATTCCCAAACAATCTCTTCCACTACTTCAGGTTTGAACCCACCAGTGAGATTCATCACAGATCACTTCTGCCTTGAGGTCACCTGACCAAACCCTAGCTAATTGGGTTAGAAAGATAATTAAAGATTCAGAAGGGTAAGACAGACTAGTGTCCCAACATGCTCATCCTTAACATCTTTGGCAAATCTTACATTTTTCACGTAAAAAATCTCTCTAATGAAAACACAGACTAATATCTACCTATATTTTCTGTTCTGGATAGGATAAAAATTTTAATCTTTTCATGGTCAAACCTAAAGGAAGCCTATTTTGTAATTACAGTGTTTCCTTCATCCCTAATATTAAATTAACCAGAAGATGTATGTACCAGTATTTGCTTCAGTTGTTCCTCTTTGTGAAAAGAAAAGAGTTGTGATGGTGAGAGTAATACAATTCATCCAGAGATGCTTGGAAGTTTCTTGTACATTTTTAGCTTTCAAGTGTCTAAATGAAGATAATTGAAAATCAGAAGGGCAAGCTGGATTAAACATCTCCTCAGGCATCTGTATTTATTCTGTCTCCTCTGCAGACAATGAATATCACCGCATCATCTAAATCACTTTAATTTTCTTCCTAAGCACTTTTGGCATAGACTACACTACTTATCTTGACACATGAAGACAAAATATTTTATACTAATAGCTCTTTCAGCAAACACATTTTCAAAAATACAGCAAACATCTTCAGCCAGAGTGAATAAATGTATTTCATCCTTGTTAACAGATCACTCAGCTATTCATTGTGCAGTTGCATTCTTGAACAACTTTCTATCAAGTGCTTCTTTCCAAATGACAATGAAAAGAGTAACTACAGCTTGATGGAAGATTTCTTCTATTGGAATTCTGTCTCTCTTGACTACTTAAAATTAATCAAATTAATAACTGGTTTCTGGTTACCCACTTAGCTCCCAAAATAAGACACATCAATTGTTGAAAATAACTCAACATACTCAGAAATAACTGAAAAGATTGGCTGACCCTCTTCAGTTTCTATTGAAAATGCTTCAGTAAATACTGTGCAGAAGTAAAGTAGTATCTTGTTTGATTGTTTTTAAAGGAATTACTATCACTCAAGTTGTTTGCAGTATTTCTGTCTGTACTCTCAGGGTGCCTATGTCACTGTCTCAACTCCTAGCAGATAAAGTCAAGATGAAAACGTAAATGAGATTTCTGCAAAAGCTTTGGATACCTGAATTTGAACCTTAAATATTGAATGTTTCTATATAATTTGACTAGAGGACAGGCCTTGAATGTGACATATGTCAGAGCCCTGTACATCTCATAACAAGGGCACGGTAGGTGATAAAGCCTGCTGACAGTTACTGCTAATCAGAAAAGCAGTTCTCCAGAGCAAAAGGACTGCTATCTGTGGGTTTTAGCATGGGAGACCAAACTAGGCTTTGCCACAAACCCACTGGGAGCTTTGATAAGATAACCCCTCTCTGCCTTTCTGCACTTCTCCCTCCTACTTAGATATGTAACAGGGATAGTATTCCTCCATAACTGTGTACGGTGCAACATAACCTCTGGTAGAAGCTTTCATGCCACAGCACCCTGCCCCAGTTTTTAGAAGTTTTTAAACCACAAGGACTTAATGTATATTGGTTTATGGAGAAGTATCCTAGTGTTCTCATATCTTGGAATGTCATCCAAGAATACTGCTGATAGCCATTGTTTCTGATTGTTTCATGCTGTGTCATTGTTTTGAGGGTTGTGCTGACTGAAGCCTGTAGTTAGGAGAAAAGAGGTAGAGAGGCACAAAGGAAAAGTTCAGAAAGAAACAGTAACAGCACTTCCTTCATACATTTTAAAAATAATAACTGAATAAATAAAAAGTAATGCTGTGATTTTTTCAGTTCCAAGTAGATGAACAGACATCTTTTCCTTTCAGATCCTAAAATATCTGCTAAAATCTGAAGAGAAAGAACTTGGCAACAAGATTCATGCTTTCTTCTCTACCAGGCTCTCCAAACTCACCCACAGGGGTGTTGGCCTTTCTATTGAAGCTGCATAGAACTTAATAACAGCTTGTCAAAAAGGCAAAAATTAATGACAATATCTTTGATAGGTACAGGAAAAAACCCAAATCCCACTGACTACACAATTGTCCTTGTATTAGCTTTCTCTCACCATCAGCTTTGCTGTATTTATGGGCAAGATGAGTCTTAAAGCAAGTCTAGAAACATTAGATGGGAAATATGGCAACTTGTCAAATTATATTATCTATGAAGATAAATTCTATATTTGTGTCGTGCGAGTTCCTGGCCATCCTGCCTGAACATGTTCCTGTGAACCTGCTTTAGCAGGAAAGTTGAACCAGATGATCTCCAGAGGTCCCTCCAACCCCAACCATTCTGTGGTTCTGTGACCAGAGAAAATAAACCAAACCATTCTGAAGCTGCTCAGGCAGTTGGGGATTCTTTTGCCATGGCTTCTTTCTCCACGGACCAATTGTATTTTGTCACCAGGCAATCTCAGATTTGCATCAACACTGTGTAGCGGGAAAGAAAAGGGAATCTAGTAACCAAACTTTTCATAGTAAATATGTCAGCCTTACTCTCTGCGTTGTTGTGTAAGCCATTAAACTTTTACATGCTGTTCATCAAATTTAAAGTAGCTGTTTTTATCTCAATTAGAAAGTATCTTAAATTACTGTATATTTAGACCCTGAGAATACAAAGCTAGCAGAGTAAGTTGGATTTTAGATTCATAAAATTATGCATTCATTGGCATAAAAAAAGAGAGTGCTTTTGTTTTGTTACTAAACCAGCACTTTGATCTTGTAATATTAAATTAGGTGTAACTCTGTTATTTTCTGGCAATTAGAGGCAAAATACACCCTGAGTGATGGCCTTTCTGCCTTGTTATAAATTGTAATAAAAACTTAAGATTGGCATTTCTGTGGCCACCTGGTCTTTTTATTTCCTTTTTCATTCAAATTGCAAAGCTGAAAGCCCTATTTATGTTCAAATAATATCTGCAAGAAATCAAGTTTGTCTTACAATCACAGAACCATGGAATGAGAAAGATTAGAAGGGTGCACTGGAGGACCCTGGGCCAACCTCCCTGCTCGTGCAGGGTTATCTGCACATGGCAGATTTCATCCAGATGGTTCTTGAATATCTCAGTTGAGGGAAACTCCATGAACTCTCTGGGCAATCTGTTCCAGTGCACTGTCACTCACACTGTAAATAAATTTTTCCTTATGTTCAGGTGGAACTTCTGTACATCAGTTGCTGCCTCATATTCTATTGCTTGGCATCACTAAGCAGAGCCTTGCTCCATCCTCTCAACACCCTCCCTTCAGATACTTATAGACAGTGATGGGGTCACCTCTCAGTTTTCTCTTCTCAAGGATGAAAATGCTCAACTCTCTCAGCCCTTCCAAGAGATGTTCCAGTCCTTTAATCATCTTTGTTGCCCTGCACTGGACCCAGTCCAAGAGCTCCATGTCTCTCTTGTACTAAGGAGCCCAGAACTGGACATAGCATTCCAGGTGAGGCCTCACCAGGGCTGAGCAGAGGGGCAGGATCACCTCCCTTGACCTGCTGGCACTGTTCCTTCCCATGTAACCCAGGATACCATGGGCCTTCTTGGCCACAAGGGCACCACTGGCTCATGAACTTTCCATATAGCAGAAAAACTTGACATTCAAATAATGTAAGCTTGTGAGAAGTAAATAATGACTGGCCATTTAGGCCTGAACGACGCTGAGAATTTTTTTCTTGCTATGTGCTACATGAATCCACTGTCTAATTACAATTACAGATTTTTTATTTTATACCCATTTGATACACAACCAGGGGTGTTATTAAAGGGTGTTTTAAACTTTGTCTGAAAGTACAGCTCCATCACTTGGAGAGTAAGAAGTTATGTGTATGTCAGTTTAGAGTGTGGTTGTTTAGACTGGATCCCAGTCTTTGAAAGGGACAGAATCAAGATTAGTCAGCAGGATTCCAAAAGTTACTTTCAGCATCTTAATCAAGCCCAATGTTTCTAGGCAATTGATCTGCAAAGCCATCAGCAATTTTCCTGTTAGATTTCATGAGACAGTAAGTGAGCAAGATATCCCAGGCAAGACAGGATGCTGCTGCTAAGATCTTATGGTCAGGCCCTTCAAAAGTAACCTCTTCCTTATCTATGTTCCTGTTGATGAGTGGCAACAATGACCTAAAAATATTTTTGAAGGGCCTTGATTAAAATCACATGCATTAAAAAAAAACAAAAAAAAAAAAAACCTAAATGAAAAATGCAATCTTCCCATAATATAAAATTGGGAGAATCTAAGCCCTGGAGAATAAGCAGTTTGTGTAAAAGCTAGACGTACACAGTGATTGAACAACTACCTCAAAGAAAAACTGTTCACACAAGTAGCCTAGTTCTGCACTGACTGGTGAATAAAGAGCTCTACAAAGTGTTCCAGTAAGTTCTCTGGGAATCTTACAAGGACATATAGCATGCCTTTAAGGAGACATTATCTCAGGCCATCTTGTGTCAGGCAGGCTGTAACCTGCAGTGCCAAACCAGAGCAGAAAAAGAAAAAAACATTTATATCATAACAAGTCTCAGCATCAAGAAGTGTGGTGTTGGTTATTAACCTTCATGTCTCTGTGGTTGAATCAACATTGAAAGACCTAATGCTCAAAGAGCATAATGCAGAGTCATTTATTGTTGAAACAAACACACTCAACAATGATGGAGTTGATTGGGAGAGGTCTGCTATCAAAAATCCTCAACCAGTTTAGTATCTGATAGAGCAATGAAGGCTCTGGGAAAGAGGATAAACTTATTGAAACACAAAGAGCAACAGTATAAACCCTGTATGCTTTTGAAAAGATAATTAAAGCCTCAGCAAGACAGATTTTTAAGCTGCTCAGTCATAATGAGAACATATACACAAAAAGGAAAAGAGCATTTCACCCAACCAAACATCACATATGAAGAAAAGTATAGAAACCACTTTCAGTTAATAGATGTGATAGGAGAGACTACTTGGGTAGCAAACTGTTCTTAGAAATTTATTGTGACCTTAAATAGAAAAACTACTTTCAGAGCTTTTCACAATGGGTAACCTTAGTTACACAATTCACAAGATACTTCAAATCTGATGACCAGATGACTCAAATTCTGCATATACAGAAATTACATTTTGCTGAAGGTACAGTATTGCTGCTATTAAATCTCACACTGCTTTTGGATAAAATGGCCATAAGAGAGAATTGGAAGAGGGGAGAAAAGGAAAGAAAGGGAGAAGGTCAGTAATGCTGAAATGTCAGCCAGTAACAGTGCCATGTTTTTTGGTAGGAACTAAACCTGACAACTTCAGGCTTTTGTCAGAAGTTTTTAATTAGAAAAGAACCCACAACCCTCCTCTCCAGCACCCACCCACATTACACTGACTAAAACAGACCATGGAGCTACAGACAGTTCTTCACAGATCATGAACAGAATTCATAGTACTGAATAGCAGAGTTACCTTAATTTCTTTAGCCTTTGTAATTTTTTTGTGTTGAGATCGTATTTGTTTTAAAAGAAGCTTCCATTTTCTTTTTACAGGCAGTGATACTTACTGAATATATTCTCTAGGTATGTGTTAGGCAGCACCATAGCAGAGTAGAAATGGAACCTGTATCCAACCACAGAGCTGCAAGCCTGCAGCATTATGCAATATCCTTCAGCCCATCCTCTAAAAAAAGTTTCCAAACATTGAGCAATGTGGCTTTGCAGACCAAGATGGGCTCTGGAGGGAAAAAAGAAACACAGAAAACCCGTAATAAAAATCCTTACAGACCCTGCATTGTACAAAAAATATGCATGCACAAAATAAACAGTTTATACAATCATATAGTCTCACTTGGAAGAGACTTTAAAGATGATATAGTTTGACCTGCCTGTCATGGGCAATAACACCTTCCACCAGACCAAGTTGCTCAAAGCCCCATCCTAGCTGGCCTTGAATACTTCCAAGGATGGGAAGCCCGCAACTTCTCCAGCCAGTTTGTTCCAGTGTCTCACCACCCCTACAGTAAAGAAATTCTTCCTAGTATCCAATCCAAACTTAGTCTCATTCATCTTGAGGCCATTTTCTCTTTCTTACTGCTCTTGTGAAAAATCACTCTCCAGCCTTCTTGTATCTCCCTAAGCTGCACAGCTAGAAAAACACTTTACATAGTAGATTTAATGGAGGAATTACAGAAGGTATACTTTGTTTCCATTAAAAGCTCTGATTCTCACAAAAGGACAGAGTAGCTGTACTTGAAGCAGATTGGAAATAAAACTCAGGACCTAAAAGTGTTATCCTGATGAACTGTCTTAGAACTAAGCAGCAAATACTATGGAATAAGAATGATCACTAACTTGAGACTAAAATATTAGTCTCATTATAAGAACTTTTTTGGAGCCAGACAGCTCATACTGCTACCTTAGCACTACCTTAAAGACATTTGTTCTCATTGTCACTGGACTGTTTCTCTCTGGGTTTTTTTTGCAGCATCTGAGATGAGTTAATGTTCAACAGCAAAGACATTGGTCTGGAAATGGTCTCTGAGATAACTCACTTTCCTCAGGTCTCTTCTTCCCTCTGCCTCTAGCCCCACACCTTCTCTCACCTACATATTCTACCACAACTTCTGCTTTCATTATATTTTGTTTAGAAATCCTTGTACTCACCTGCTATATGCCAAAGAACTCAAGTACAAATATCTCAGCGCAGTTAAGAAAATGCAAGTGGGAATTTTTATTGTATTTTCAAAGCATACAGTGATCTTCTTTCCAGCTCTGTAAATGGGTGAACCCTAGGGCTATAAAGGAACCTTTTGGGGCTGATCCAAACCATATGAGAAATCAGATGCTGGCAAATTCACCAGTTACTGCCCTTTCTATTTCAGCCTGCAAGGAACAGAACAAATTCTGGTACCAGAAGTTCTACATCTGTGCTATTTAAAAGTTGTATTTAATTTTTCATTTTCCAAGATGGACACTTAGATAAACTGCTTAAGGAAAAAAAGTTACTGTGATTGTATTGCGGGCTTAACAATAGGAGACAAGAATTCAAGATGGGATTTACTTTTTGGTTAAGGAGTAATGGGAGAAGACAACAGTCAGGAATTTCACTTTCTCACACATTCTCGGGCAGACTTGGTCAAAAAAATAAGAAGCCAGATTATGGCCACCAAAAGCTAGCATTTTCCCTGGAATGCTTATCAAATATTTAGGTATCAAGGACAAAATCAAGAGTTACACATGGGGACTTCGTATCTAGCCTTTAAAGAATAATTTGTTTAAACCTTCAATTCAGTCTAAACTGAGTCAGATTTTTCTCCCCACAAAAGCATCTACACTCAGAGACTGGCAATTGCATAATTTACTGGGTGGCAGTAATTAAATCCTTGCCACACTGGCTGAAAATTTTAGTTCAGAAAGAGGTGTTGCACTCCCCTCATGTTTGTATCTATAGCCTTAGATTACTATCTGTTTACCATCAATCCTGAATTTTGGATGCAAGAATAAGAGGGTCTAAATTAGTATTGTGCAACACAGAGAAGGGCAACCAAAGGAGTATGAAAGAAAAGCAATCAACAAGACAGTTGAGAAACAGGAAGCTGAAAGCAGATAATCTTTTTAAGCTGCTACTTACATTCTTTTAAATCTTTGTGCAAAGGATATGAACTTCAATCCTAGGACCAGAAAAGAGTACAGCGTGCTAAAAGATGAAGAAATTCTCAACAATAAGGCCCCAAGTCTCTCATCACTGAAGCCTCTCATCCCTGTCTCAAATAACAAAATACTCAACTACTGTATTGGTTTAGAGTTGTAGAATAATTTTCCATCCTACAGAAAGTAGGAATTTCTGCACCGCTCAGGAAAAAGTTTAGGTGCTGCTGACCTTCGCTTCTTGCTGAAGATGTGCATTAATCCTCTTAAAATACTTTTGGTATGAAAAGCTTTTATTTTAGATGTCCATGGATGCTGCAGGAAAAAAAAATAGAAAATTAGGTATTATTAGCTGCATAATTGTAAGACCAAAAAACCCCAAATAGACAAGAACACAGGAAAATTTAAGAGAGTACAACCATAATTACATTTATTAAAAGACATGCTACAACAACTAGAGTTAGGAAATTAGTTGGGTATAGATATCATGGAATCAGAAAACACACTAACCTAAAAACCAGAATATATTACAGCATAAACACAATCAAATTCACCATGCACTACACAGTCATAAAATAGGTTTCTTTAATACATCTTTTATCTTTTCAGTTTTAAGTCATCTCCACAGATATAAAATACTTTTCATGCAATGCCACAAGATGCTTTACAAATGAAAGCTTTTGCTTATTAAAATATACAGACAATCTTCTTATATAAAAACATTTTACATTTCCATTTGTTTCCCCAAACACTCTTTTGCCAGATAAAAAAACCAAACAAACACACAAACAACAGGATGTTACAAATATTTACAGTATTTTCTTGTGTTAGATGAACATTTTTATAAACTGAAAGGGAACTTTTATGAACAGATAGTGTGAAATGAGGGAACAACAGCAATTCTTAGAGATGTTTACTGTGTCCTGAATACAGTACTAAAAGCAACATATTAACTTTTTGCCTTCTTTCACACCATTTGTTTCACTATCCATTTTCCACTGTTTCTACCATCAGTAACAGTCTCAAATAGTGGCCACTTTGCATTGGGTCTTCCCATCAGAAAGAAGTGTGAGAGAAAACAGGTTTTCATATATCTCAGTAAATCCAGAACAGTCTTTGGTCAGAGAATGAAGTGACATTCTGATGCAAGAATCTGCTTCGTTAGCAACTTTCGTCTTGTGCTCTGCAGCTGTACGGTGAACTTCTGCAGAAAGTGGGTAACATATTCAAAAAGAACCGGAAAGTGCTTCAAATCAAGTTTATGTGTAGTAGTTTCCCACTCATAAATAAAGCACAGTTTCCAAGAACTGAAAAACTGCTTACAGTCATGACATTAATCTGCTAAAGTAAAAACTTTCTTCATTATCAAGGATCTTTAATTATGTAAGCATTTAATTTCTTTGGGACTGCTCCAAGCACAGCATGTCTTTATTATCTGAAACTGGAAATAAAGTGAGTTATGCTTGGATTCCTACATATTGCAGTACAAAAAAAAAAAAAAAAAAACTGTTACAGGAAAGACAGTAGAATAATTAAATCTGTATTGAAACAGCTGTAGTTCACTTCTTGTATAGTCAGTAGACAATACTAACTTTTTCACAATATAAATATACATTTTCCAGAGGGTAAAAATGTTTTTATTATACTTAAGACACCTACAGATATGAAAAACCCTACAAATAAAACTACTGAAGGCACGAAACTTTGGTCCAATTTTGTTCCTATATCACATCCCCCATCAATAAAATCCTGAAGTTGAATACTTCAGAAATTCTACATTCAAACTGTTAGGATTTGCTTTGAAAAGAGCAGGCAAACAATCTTGTATATAGCAAACCAAACTTCAGAAGACAGAAGATAAAGAAAAAATTCTGTGCAATCTGACTAGTATCATTTCAGCACAACAGTAACAAGTCTGGTAATAAGTAATAAGTAATAAGTAATAAGTCTAGTAGTTGTGCTCTAGCTAACAATGTACCAGGGTCAAAGATTAAGGCAAAACAATGCTTTTTGTAGGCAGCTGACCTCTCAGCTTTGAAAAACAGAAGTATAAGCTAACAGCATAAAATGGCAACTAGTAGGTCTACATCTCTTATAAAAAACCCCAGCTTACCACTTGCCTACTGACATGAATCAGAGGAGGGCAAGATAATTGATCCAACAGACCTCACTGGCATTACCATCCACAAAGACTAATAGTCTTCTTGGCACACAAACACAGGTTTGCTGCCTGTAATCAGAAAAATGTCACAAATAGGCAAGTTTCCACAGGTATGTGGAATATCTGGAATATCTTCTGAATAAAAAGGACCTTGATTTATCAGTATACCAATCCAGTGCAACTTACAGGACCAGCAGACAAGGCAACTGAATCAAATTATGAGTCAAAATTTCAGAAATTGGTTCTGATGTTTTAAGAGTTTGGCAGAAATTAAAAGAAGCAGAAGTTTTACCATTATATAACAAATCAAGGATCATTTGAAAAGGCACTTAGCTGCTCCTGGGTTTTTAAAAAGGTCTTATTATACTTTAAACCAAGCGTGCATCCATCAAAAAAAATGGACTAGGAGGTAACTCAGAGTTGACTCAAGGACATGACATATACAGAGGCATAACCATACAGTCACAGAATCATAGAATATGCAGAAGTGGAAGGGACCCACAAGGATCATCGAGTCCAACTGCTGGCCCTGCACAAGACAGCCCCAAAGAACCCCACCATGTGCCCAAATTCCAACTTAAACTGTGCATGTTACCAGATACTTCACAAACAGAAATTAATAACATATGCTAAAGAAATTATAAACATATCTTTAACAGGTTAACGCCACAGTATAAAGAAGATGAAGCCAGAATCCTCTTCAGAGTTACACAGCTAACAGGGAAAAAGGCAAAAGACATAGACTGTAGTATGTTTAAAGCCTAGTTACAAATTAAGGAAGCAAATCCACAGTGAGGATCGCCAAACGGAACAGCAAAGAACAGAGATTTTGTTCCATTTGATTTTTTTTAATTTACATGGACAATTTTTTGAGTAACTGCTTAAAGTTGTCTATAATCTGACTGAAAGGTACGCTAAGGCCTTTGGAGGTCCTATTCCATCCACATTACCCTAAGACTCTGTAGAATATGATTCTTTCCCAAATCTTGCTTCTTTTCAGATATCAAGAGCTTTAGAGAATCAAGAACTGAGATGCAACTGTGCTTTTGCACCAGGCACTAATGAGTCAAGCACAAGTATAAAAAGTATTCCTTCTGCCATGAGTCTTCACTAACAATGCATTGTAATAACTAAGGTGTTATGTTTATGCTTCCAATTATTCAAGGTGGAACACTAAAAGGGAAAAAGTAGCCTTAACTAGTGCCTTCATGCTGCTAAGCAAATGTTAAGATGTACTGTCCAGTTTCAAAGCTTACCTGCATGTCTTGTAAAAGCAGATCTCACTAAGAGGCAGCATCTTTCAGATCCACACAAATCTAAAAGTATGCTGGCAAGAATAATTTGGTTGCAAAACCAGAACAATAAAGGTGAATCAAAAAAGATACACAATCCTTGTATCGCAAATCCAAAAAGCAAATATAATAAATACCAACATTCAGATTTTTCCTAAGCTAAAAATTTTTAAGATTCCACAGGCAGTCTTTCATCAATGCTCACAGTCAAAGGGAAGGTGTTTGAAAGGGCCAGTCAAATCTGGTGAATCAACAAATGCCTCTGGGGCTGTGTCCCATCCAGGGGTTTGTCTGCTTTGACCATGGGACTTGCTTTCAGAAATTGGGTCTACTGAGGGCTGACAGGATCCATCTGTCAGAACAGGGGAAGGCCACCTTCTGCCACAGGCTTGCCAAGCTGGTGAGAAGGGCTTTAATCTAAAGATGCCAGGGGAAGTGAACTTCAGTCCATCCCACTCCTATCAATTTGGTGCCAGTGCCAGCAATAGATGCCCAGAGCCTGAAGAGGAATCACAGATCAGCAGAAAAGCACGTGAACAACAACGCAAAGGAATTCCAGCTACTCCAGCCAGTAAGTCAGCTTCATTAGTTTCAACTCCAAAGCACCTATGCAAGAGTACATAAGAAGGGGAATAAACAAGCAGAGTTAGACATGTAGGCATGCCTATGACCTCACTGGTATGTCATGGACACATAGTGGGATGGTTCCAAAGAGTAGCGTGTTGGAATGGAAGGATATAGATATAAGCTCTTCAGGAAAGACTGGAACGGTAGACAAGGAGGTGGTGTTGCCCTCTATGTCAATGACCAGCTGGAGATCATGGAGCCTCACCTGGGGATGGATGAGGAGCTGGCTGAGAGTTAATGGGTCAGGATTAAAGGCAAGCAAAGGACAGGTGTCTTTATAGTGGGGGTCTGCTACAGATTATCTGACCAGGAAGACAGAGAAGATGAGGCCCCTTACAGAGAAGAGCAGCCTCACATACACAAACCTTCCTCATGGGGAACTTTAACCTCCCTAATATCTATCAACACAGCAGCATATAAACAATCCAGAAGCTTCCTGGAATGCACTGATGATAACTTCCTTCTTCAACTGATGGAGGAGCCAAGGAGAGGAGGTGCTATGCTGGACCTTTTTGTCCCAACAAGGAGGGACTGGTGAAGCTCAAGGGCAGCCTTGACTGCAAGGACCACAAAATGGAGTTTGAGATCCTTAGGGCAGCAAGGAAGGTACACAGAAAGCTCACTACCCTGGACTTCAGGAGAGCAAACTTTGGCACCCTCAGGGATCTACCTCATAGAGTATCATGGGATAAAGCCCTGGAGGGAAGAGGGACCCAAGAAAGCTGGTTGGTATTCAAGGATCACCTTCTCCAAGCTCAGGAGTGATTATCCCTTCAAAGAGAAAGTCAGGCAAAAATGAAGGAAAAAACAAGGAACTCCTGGATGAACTCAAACACTAAAAGGCTACAGAGGGTGGAAGTAACGACATATAGCCTGGGAGGAGAAGAGGTTTTCTGAGCAGCCTAAGTCTATGAAACTGTGAAAGCTAAAGCTTTCCTTGGAAAGGGGAAATATAGCCTACATTTGTAAAAAGGGAAATGAGAAAGACCCAGGGAACTGTAAGTCTGGAAGTCCCACCTTGGTTCTCAGTAAGATTATGCAATAGGTGGCTTCACTAAAGCCAAATCATGCCTGACAGATTTAATGGCCTTCTACAACAGAGTTACAGCAGTGGTGGATAAGAAAAGAACAACTGATGTCATCTACCAGGACTTGTGCTAAGTATGACACTGTCTCACAAAACTTCCTTGTTTCTAAACTGGAGACATGGATTTGATGAGTGGTACTCTAGCTGGAAACAGAATTGGCTGAATGGCCACATTCAAAGAGCTGTGGTCAACAGCTTGATGTCCAAGTGGAGACCAATAATGAACAGTGTTCTGTAAGGATAATCATTGGTACCAGAACTGTTAAACAGCCTTGTTGGTGACATGGATAGTGGAATCAACTGCACCCTCTACAAATTTGCTGACAACATCAAGCTGTGTGGTGCAGTCAGCACACCTGGAAAGGAAGGATACCATCCAGAGGGATCTGGACAGACTGAGCAGTCTGAGTCTGTGAGAACCTCATGAAGATCAACCCACACCATTCTGTGATTCTGTGAAATCCAAAAGATAACATCCCTTAGGGGAACATTATTCCTAAGCCAGTTGAACTTTCCAGTACATAGTACATTCTGCATATTTATATAGATGCGTTGTACAGCACTTATTATAGCTACATCTATGCAGTCAGATTGGCTGCTGTTGTTGAGGAACACATTCACTGAGGTAGCTCGGGGTGCAGCTGCAGTGGAGCTGCAGGTTGAGCTCAAGCTGGGGGAGCCCAGGCAAAGAGGCCATGAAGAGCCAACCCTGGGCACAACAAGTGCCCAGGGACCTGTGCCCAGCCAGGGGACACTGAGACATGGCAGGAGCTGACAATGCCAGACCTTCCCATGCTTAGACTGGTGAGGGGATAAAAGCCCAGGGGATCCTTTGTTCTGGGTCCCTCCCCAGAGACACCAGCCCGAGCTGATAGTTTGTTATTGCACTGTGATTAAATTGTTTTAATGGTTGGGATGCCTGATACTGCTATGGGAAACCTGGGGTCCACCCAGCAAGGAAACCTGTTCTGACTGTGGGAATGTGGGAGCTGTAGCTGGGAAGGGCCTCAGTCCCAGCTCAGGTGGTGAAAGAGTGACTGCCAGAGTGGCTTCCAAATGGTTGGGCAGGGAAGTTTCCTTAATACTACACCTGTAATCAATTTACATAGATAAGGTAGTATTTGGCAAGCTACTATAAGGGTGATTTTGCAAAAATAATTCAGAGAGAAAATTTGAGAAAGCTCACTACCGAATACTCAGATCATGGTAGAAACATACTCTTTCTTCTAGAAAGGAAAAAGTCATACAATTCAGACGAATAAAAACAATTACAAGTGGCAAAAAATTACAGCAGAAACAAATTCTGCAATAGTTAGAAGTAAATAAATGCCATGTTTGAAAGAAATAGGTCTTTAAAATGTGGTAAGTAAAATTAAATTAATTTTCAATTAATTTATGTGAAAGAAAACACTAGGGGAGAAAAAGCTCTTAAAATGAAATTTAGCTTTTTAAAATACGATCAGAAGTCATTTGTATTCATCTGTATACTCATGGCAAACTCTAACTGCATCTCAGCTCATTCCCCAAAGAGGAATCAAGTTTCAGTATCAAACATTTTTTCATACTTACAAAGGAAAGAAAGATAGCATTCTATTAATTTAAGTTTAATACTGTAAAGTATTAAAAATAAAGAAATGCAGACACCCAAAAGAATATTCTGATAAAGCCAGTGCCTCTCAAAAAGTCAGATGAAGTCCAGAAAATTAACTGGATTTGCTGTTTGGCCCTCCTATATAGGTTTGTTTGGGTTTTTTGTATATTTTTTCTGGGTCTGAATTTTTTATCAGTGAAGAACTACTATCAGAGAAGTTCAACTAGGTAAATTTAAAGAATCTCTATGTGATTTCACAGCAAATGAAACTTCATTTCCATCTACATCCAATCTCCATAAGAAAGCACAAGAAACTAGAATTCAAAATATTAATTCATGAAAAAATATATATCTTGACTTATCATGGAAAACATTTACAAAAAGACCAAGAGGAGAATTTTCACAAAGCCCACAATATTTTTGCAAGATACTTCAGGTAACACTCTAATGTATTAATACACATATAGTAAGGCACAAAATAAGAAATTAGGTAAATGCACAGTAATTTAAGTATTAGACTGTAGAGTGGTAAAAAACCTCGAGGTTTAATTTTTCTGCCCTGAAAGATGACCTTAGCAAAAATAACTTTTTAAAAACTTGAGAAACCATCACAGACCTGAATATTTTCCGTAAGATTGCAAACATTTAATTATTTAGAGAAATGTAAAAAATTATTTTAAATCAAGGCCATTTTCTTGTTTTATTTTCTCCAAGGTACTGTTACACATCCCTTCATAGTAGAAATAAGACATCAAACTTCCAACCCACAGTCACGCCAAACTAATTCTCCAATACCACACCTTAAAGAAATTCGTCAAATACTTTTATTTCACAGAGAGAAGGCACTGCCTTTTCTCTAATAATTTAATCTATAAGAACAGCACAGACTTTTTATTTTTATAAACAAGTTATTTGTAAAGATTCACCAAAGTATGAAGACACACCCTGGTAAACATAAACTATTTAGAGGATACTCACAGTTACTGTTTGTTTTGCTTCAAGAAACCCAAGCACTTTTTCAAATTAGTGTTTAATCTGCAGAGTAGATTTACCTTTTCATTAAACATACATGTTTGGTACATTGTAAAAGCACTCTAAATTGTTTTGTAAGGCTGATTTCAAACAAAAGCTGAAAGGATGGTCTCAAAATATAATTTTAAGTAGGAAATTTGCTGATAAATATTGTTGCTAGAATGATTTCACAGAAGAATCTTTCTATGGATGACATAATTGCAGCTAGAATCAGAAAAAATCATCACTTAATTCTTTGTGTATGAATGAGGTTTTTCTTTTAAGAGACAGAGTTGGTCAGAGCTGTCTCAGTCTCTATTTGAAGATTTTACTAAAACATTATGCAGCCATAAAGGGAAAATTCAGATTGAAGATTTTGAGAAGGAAACTCTGAGATGTTGGTTTTCTCCAAAGTCATGATTGTGAAGCTCAATGAGAGCATGAACTGCTTCTTCCACTGAGCCCAGCTGGATAAGAGCCATTTTGCAATCTTTCCTGAAGAACAATAAAAACACTTATTAATCCTAACTAAATTTTCACTAGCCAAAACAGAAAAGTGGCATAAGTGGTTTTTTTTCCTCAGCTATATCACACACACTTGTACAGCAAGTACAAGTGTTTATGCATGTGCTAAAATGCAAAGATAAAAAAACTACATAAATTTTGTGAATCTGTGGCTTAAAGTCATGTCATTCTTTCATTACACTGGACTTCAAAAAGCTAGGTCAAAATAAGGCTTGAAGACCTCTAAGAAATACTTGTATTGTCCATAAAGATGGGATTATTCTAGCAGGTATGATTGTACTAAAACAATACTGCCAACTAACCTTAATTCATGTAGATACATTGTCATCACTGTCATTTTTTATATGGCATTTTACATTCACAAAGCTTGTATTTTTTCAAGAAGTAAGCATTTACTTTCCTTAAACTTGTTTTACTTTGAATACACATGGAATTTGTCAAAATGCTACATATTTTCAATTTAGTTATGTTAAGCATTCAATTTAAAATTTTAAGGCAAAGTATCATAAAAATCATGGTAGGTGTACCACTTTGCCTATAGCTATATATACATAGAATTTTGCCTGTAGTTGTGTACACACAAAGTCACAAAAAAGCAATTAGCTATTTTCTAGGATGAAAGCTTGCTTAGCAATTTTACAAGAGAACTTACTGGAAAAATTTGAAGCCTTTCACAGTAGATCCTTTACTTGTAAAAAGGTTCTTCAAATCATCAACAGTAACAGAAGGCCTAATTGAAAACAACAAAAACAAACAAACAAACCAAAAGCATACTCCTCTTAACTTGTAGAAGGGCACAGAGTTCTGTAATAATATCAAGATCTCAACTTTGGCTTCTAAACTAGTTTTTGCTGTTTAAATTTATCTCCATCAACTCACACACTTCAGCCCAAAACATCTGCATTTACTCTACATTTTAGTATTACATTTTGCTACAAAAATATTTTAGACACTCTATTGTTTTTCATCCAACCCTGTTCCTTTGTCAGTAAAATTCAGATTGCATGAAAATCTCCTAAAATCTTAAGGAATACATTTCATCTTGCAATTTGTGCAAGTGCACATCACATATTTTCAATTTTGAAAGATTTTCATTTTACTCAAAAAGCTGTTTTCAAAGTGTCTTACAATTTACTTTCTTACTGTGGCAAAATTCCATAGTTTCCTTTTTTCCTCCTTGCACAGCTGCCAAACAAGAGAAGCCTGTAAAACTTATGTTTGGCTGTTATTCCACATACTACTGATAATATTCTAGACATAAAAAGATTATTTCACTCTTAAAGAGCACACTAAATACTTTTTACTTACTCACATCTTGCCCTTCATGTAAGACACCTGAGTTCTGTAGAAACTGTTCTTTAAAAAGTGTTAGAATTATTAAATACTGTATCTATATTAAATAACAATGTCAATGATGAATTTGTTGTCATGTACATTACCTCAAAAAACACAACTTTAACCTTTGTGAAAATTTGTGACATGTGATTTAGTATGTCAAAAACCAAAAGCATGCTCTCAAGAAAATATAAATTGATCAAAACTCAAAGATGATAACTCCTTCAGTTGTCCTCTTTGCTAATGATAATAAAGGGACATTTAAAGGATTCACTTATTGCTAATTACATGAATTACAGAATGATCCACAGCAGAATGAATTGTAAAAGGCCAAGGAAAGAAAACCAAAACTTATATTAGACTTCTTAACTTGACAAACAGTTGCTAAAAAACATCTTTCCAAGAAGATGACACATGCAGATACTCACGGGATGTTGGACAGATGCAAGGTTGCAGATGGAGGAAAGATATTTTGGAAATTCTTAGAGCAGGGATTCTTAAAGCGATGTAAAGGGCTATTGCTATAGTCCTTTGTCAGACCTTTGTCCTCTTGTCCCTCACGAGGAAGTTGAATTGTCTGATATTTTGAAAGAGTAGCATGCATGACCCTTCCATAAAGCCTCTGTCCATTCAAGTAGTTGATAGCTAACCAGTGGAAATGTAATTTGAACAGGAATTAATGGAGGGGAAGAAAAGTCTTTGACTACTAATAACTGTTTTCTACTTAGTGTCAGATTTCACATTCTAAATTTAAACTGCAACTTCCACATCTACCAGGTGGGCTATGTCACAACATTACATTTTAAAAAGGTATAGGATATAATATAATCTCCAGTTCAACTGCCAAAAAAATGCAAAACAGCATTTCAATACAGATCAGTTGATGATTCTTAAATAGGTAGATGTAAGATAAATTACAGGAAAATAATATCATGTATTATTAAAATAAATGACAGGAGAGTTGTATACTTTAATTCTATTATTTACTAGATTGAGATTCATAGTACTACTTTTTTAAACCACTAAGAGTATTATCAAAGCTTGCATGTAGTAATGCAGCGTAATGATGAATTTTGTTTATGCTTGTCACTGACAGATGAAAAACTCCTCCTTTATTTTAAACTCATGTTAGCTTGAAGCATAACTGTGCCTTAAAAATCAATAAATACCTAATTGAGCTTGGGATGCATCTGCCATCTGAACCAAAGCAATTCCTCTTTTCTTAAACATGATTTTCACACGATGCACATCACCATACACACCTGCGGAAATCCAGAAAGGAACTTTTTTCAGAGTACTACTATGAAAAGCACAAGGCCAAGTCCAATTCTTTTGACTAACATTAGTGTTACAAAGAATAATACCTCATTAAACAGGTTGGGTAAAATATTAGTACAAGGAGAGTTTCAAAGTTTGTTTATTATATTCTGGGGCTCATAAGTGGAGGAAAATTCCCCAGATCCCAGTCAAACTACTGCATGCTTGTGTTCAGTTTTTAAGTAGTGCAATAGTTGCCCAAGTCTTCTTAAACGAGGCATATTAAAATATTAACTCTACCCAACACTGTCCCCTGCAACTAATGTATGAGCCAATTCTGTACAGCATTTCCTCTCATGCAACCTCTGTTTTTTCATCTTATTTTGCTTTCCCATTTTTTGTAGTAAACAAATTGGACCACACACCAAAATTCTTCTGACACTAACTGTTTTGCCATTTTGGCATCTGTGGCTTTTAAATAATGACTCAACTTACTGCCATTTTAAAACCAGTGTATTCTCTCAGTGCATTTCCTGGACATGCACAGAGCAATGGAGTTTGAATTAACCAGCATGGGTCAGATAAATAAAAATAACCACTAGCCCTGTGGTTTGTCAAGGTATATTTGACATATCTTACCAAATAGGATGAAAAGTCCATAAGGTGTGATGGCCTGTTTAAATGATAAAATGAGTACATTATTTCTAAAGCCATGCAAATGAAAACATCTATTCTGTAAGTGCATGGTAAACAAAAATAATGGAAGAGATGCTGCATACTAATACATAAACCTGTCTCTCCAAAAGCTATTCCCTGCAATAATCACAGTGTATGGCACTCTTGTTAATACACATTTGCTATGCACATGTAAAATATGTAAACAAGCAAACACTGCAGCTCATGCATTTTCATCACTCAAGACTCATTCTGTCATGCTGCAGAAGCTATTAATTTTTAAGTAGCTTCATTATTTGACCTTATCCTTTCTAAGCTACCTGCTCATTCCATGAAAAGAATGAAAAACATTTGTTAAATTAAAAATAAAGCATTAAAGAACTCTTTTGTATATTGTAAACAATGGACAATACCAACAAAACTAAAACCAGTTGCTTCAAAATGTGTTTGCTTTGTCTTCAATTTTGTCCCCATCCCTCTACATGGCCATGACATTCTAAAGGGAGACACAGAGAATTTAACTTTATGTATGAAGCATATAGAAAGTAGTACTTAAATTGTATTTAATTAGAAGCTGTGAACAGAAAGGTAAACATTGAAAGAAATTTCTCTTCAGTGATTCTCAATACAAATCTTATGTGCCAAGAACCAAATAAGATAATTTACAATCTAATGCAGCCAAAATTTTTTCAACTGAGGCAAAGGTTTTGCCAGAAATGAGTTCTAAAAATATCTGCATATGAGAAGCACTACTCACACTCTCTAGCCCTATTCCTCCTCAACTCAACTTCTCAAATGTGTACCAAACATACCTAAATTATTCAAAAATAGAAGATATTGCAGCCTAAGTGTAAGGCCATACCCATTTATCATCAGCATTTAGTGATAGAGAACAATTACTATCAATGTAAAATCTAAATTCATCAGGAGTTTATTCTTCTGGCTGAAATATTTAAATTCAGGATGGAGACTTCTGTTTTTAAAAAGAATTTTTTTATTCAAATGAGACTGAAATATTTCTACTTAAAAAAAAGGGGGCGAAGGAAAACGAAAGACAAAACCAGATAATTTAAAAGTCATGAAGGAATGTTAAAATGCACACTGAAACCCTGCAACAGGAGAGAAATATGAACCACAATAAGGTCAACCAGATTTTCTATACAGAGAAAAAGGAGTGACAGGGGTCAGACAACCAATACTGAAGAACAAGCGCTACAGAACTGCCAAGAAATGTATTTCCAACAATTAATGCTGTAGTACATTCTTATTCTTATCCTTTCAAGAAGTTGAGCATTTCTTAATACATGGATACTGTATCATGCATTACAGCACTAAGTTCTACATGAATTCTTAGCTATGATTCGTTTTACTTTTACTTTTTCGTTTACTTCTTTCGCTTTACTATGTAAAGCATCAATGTCCTAAAAAGAGCTCTGACCTATGCTTCACGTATGCTTATTTTTAAGAGGCACTCTCCTTTCAGATTCAGAAAATAATCTTAAATTGTCAACTGCAGAAAGTACATCTGCAGCCATCATCAGAAACTCCCTGATACATTGTAAAATCAAAGAAAAAGTAACTTGTCTCACAGCCCTATCTACAGCTGGGTTTTTGATGCTTACTGTGAATTTGGCTATTAGTACAAAACCAGAAATAGAACAATTACTTAAAGAAACTGGTAAACAGATTTTTAAACCTCAGAATATGAAGGCAACTTCAATTTTGCCAATAACTCCTGAAGTTTTACAGTTAAGTAAATGTATGGAGTGTGCGCAACAAGAATTTTACATTGCTGCAATAGAACTGCTTATCAATAGTCAAAAAGAATTGTGTTTTAAGTCATGGCCCTGGTAAAGCTTGATTTTAATTTTTTACAAAGATGTCTATTGCTTTTAATTAAGAACTGATCAGTGTTCGAATAACATGAGGAAGATTATAGACCAGCTTACGTCATTTCCACTACAAAAATAACTTTCTAAGTTGTCCTTGGTAATTTTACTGCCACCATAGGAAACAGCATCTATGTGGTACTATGAAAAGTGAACATGGATACTTATTAACTTTTTTAAATAAATGTAGAGTGAAGTCAATAACATAATGTATCTGTGTTCTTTTTTTTCAATCTCAAAAAAGTTGCAAAACTAGAAAGATCCTACACATGTTTAAAAAAGTATTTGATTTGGCATGCTTTTATTTCCTTTTCAGTTTCCTCCTTTCCATTTAATTCCTTGTTTTTTAACCAATGTAAGGAAAAATCCTTTGCCTTCTTTACAGATAAAAAAGCACACAGAGGAGTCATACTAACAGAGATATCAATAAATTATCATACGTATGTTGTTTACATCTTCAAACATTTCCTACAGTTGACCATAGACTACCCTCTAATTACTAGCTGCCCTGCTAACATAGGGTTCCTAAAGTAAATTGTGTTAGGAAGCTTTTCATTGACGACAGGAGTTTTTAAACCTCACCAATATTGCCAACTACCTAAAACAAGTATAGATCTGTCCTGTTTTTTGTATTATCAGCACAGAGAATTTCTCTTACTCCTTCAGCTAATGTCAGTTTGCAAGGATTCTGGCAGTTGGTACAAGGTGACACATCAGTTCCTCCAATCAAACTTACTTCAGGGTTGAGGTTGCTGACCAGTAAAACGGAGTTTCCTGGAATATCAGGAATAGTCATGTGTCCGGGCGCTGCTGATGTGGTGACCGTGAGAGGACCAAGTGCTCCAGGAACAGGCAGAACAGAAGGACCTGGAAAGGTATAAATAGCATCACTTGACAATATCTCAAAGTGGATAAGGAAGAACACACAAGCAGGTTATATTTGGCAAAAGCATCAATATCCAATTTTAAAATACTTTTAAGGAATTTAGTTATTACTAGTATCTGACCAATAAAGCAGGAAGCACCTCCCTTTCAGAGAAAAAAGAAATATTCAGCTACACAATTAGACCCAAACAAAAGGGGACATAAATTGCAGCCCAAGAAAGCAAAAAAATAATTCAGCACACAAGTTTGTCCTGTGCTAGAAAGGGAAAGATCACAGTCTAAAAAACTATCTATTTCTCACTTGATAGCCAGAAAAGCAGAGAGTTCCCTCAATTTGCTTTGAATGTCATAGCAGTTTTATGATTCTGAGAAACAATAAATGCTTAATTTCTTCTCTTGCAGGTAATCTTTATCATGGCATTTAGGTTCTTTGCTTATTGAACAATTGTATCAGGATATAGTTTTTATTACAGAAACTTATTTTATTGAGTATTTATATGAGAAAGAATTACAATTACTCAAATTAATACTGTGTTCTGATTGCTATATTTTAAAACAAATGGCTCTGAATAGATGTATTCAGATGAGCCATAACTACAAACACCACATTTTTAGAAAACAAACTTACCTGCTCCCTGAGGAAAGCCCAAGGTTGGGGCAAACCCAGGAGGCCCTGTATATGACGGAAATATGATATTTTGGGTGGCTAGAGAGAACAGACAGATTTTTTAAAGCAGATTTTTAAAGTTTTAGAAAACAGAAGAGATTTCAGTAATCAGAATCAGCTATCAGTGTTGCTATTTTGACTTTATACATTATTCCAGATATTTATACAACTTTTGGGTTAAAACTCTCATTGAAATCCAAGATTCTATGTTTTACAAAGACAATGTTCAGCCACTTTTAAAGGCAAATATTCTGGTCAGCCTCAACATTCCTCTCTAAAATAAGGAGTCAGGGCAAAATGTAAAATAGAGAAGTTTGAATAGGAAGGCACAGCAGAGACTAGTATCCATTAAAGCCTGTGTTCAATGGTTTCTATTCATACAATGGATATGTATTCTAGAAATTTTCTGCAAGTAAATACAGTCAAAGATGTTTTGCAATGATTACATACAACTCCTGAATACTAAGATCTGTATAAGGTAAACAATATCAACTCCTACAACTAATCTCTGAATTTTACTAGCTGCTGAAATGCATAAAGCATATATATCCTGCTTTTTAAGGAGATGTACTTTTCCAGTTTGTGTAACTTTATAAATAATCAGTGGTTTTTATAGTTTCCCTGGAAATCACAAGCATTAAACAGATTTGGAATAGCAACATATACAGAGTCCCAGCATCAAAGATAGCTCAGTGTTTTCCACATTAGTTTGTGGAGTCAAGTGCTACCCAGGGTAGCTCACAAAGTTGTGTTCTAAGCAGTTAGATACAAGCTTGAGTTGTGGATTCATTCATATGTAAGGACATACCAGATTTTAATTTTTTCAAACAGAGCATGTATAATTAGAAGACATTCTTCAAGTAATATCTGGTAATATGTCTGTTTTACTTCTCAGACCTCCACATCACTGACTAAAATAGAGCTAGTTATGGTTATCAATGGTTATCAATGGTTATCAATGGGGATAATACAATACCAAAAGAAGTATCTATTATGAATTACAAAAAGAAATGTAACAGACACTATAGACCAAGTATTCATGAATACTGAATCACATCACACCTCTTATCTGTGGCAAAAAAAAGTATCTTTCATACAAAAAACTGAACACATTTATCACACCAAAGCAAGTAAATAAATTTTTGAAATTATACAGACAAGTTCTGGTAATATAGTTATTAATCACTTATTCACAATACAAGAACGGTAATGGAAATATTAATGAAGAAATAGATTTTATTCTGCCAAATAAGACCTGCATACTGCACCCTGATACCAAAATAAGAATGTAAAAATTGTCAAACTGAGCTAATGGAGAAAGATCTGGAATTCTTTGTTGCCTTTTTTTTTTTTTTTTAATTCATTTCCTTCATGGCTATCAGCCTAGCTTTCTAAGCAAGCCAATTCATGCATTTATGCCCACTGGATGCAAGAACTCTTTAAATGCAAAATATGTGCAAAATCTGTTTATTTATGATGCAGTATCTTTTCCACAAAAAGCAAAAGAAAATTAAAGAAAAAAGAAGAAAAACAAGTTTCAAGAACAGTTTAGTTTTGCTATTAAGGTAACTTCAAATCTGCAATAAGAAACAGATATATTATTCTGAAAGTTACCAGCTTTGTCTTATAATTCTACATCAAAACTACATCCGCTAGTAATAAGAAGTAGTGAAGGTATTCACATGACTTAGAACATCTTTTCTTCATGTTCTGTAACTAAAGCTTCTCAGAACATGCCAATGAACATGGAAGCACAGAAATAAACTACTCTAATTGTACTTTTCCCTTCCACTGACATTTCAGATAGTGCAAGCCTAATTAGTTAGAATATATTAGACTTGTAACAGCACATTTCTATAATGCTGTATGGCAAATTCCACCATTCTCCTCTGCCCCACACTGCAATGATCTTTGTCCATTACATAAAGATCCAAGGCCTGCATTTAAGGGGAGCAGTAAAGACAAAAATCAAGAAAGTAGTGAGTGCAACTCGCTTTCTTATTCTAATCTAAGCTAACTCAACTATCCAAAAATCAAACTAAACCCAGTATTTGCCCTAGCTGCCACAAAAAAAGTAAAGGAAAATAGGGAATTATTCTCCCACATTTCTTACTGTGATAATCAATTGGACAGCACTTGGATATCTATTCAACAGCTAAGACAGTTCTTAGCTGTGTATTACTGCTAATGGCTGTCATTAGAGAGAAAAATAGCTAAAACTGCTCAAATTGTGTTGTGAGCATTTCACTTCAAGCAGACACTGTCTCCTCTATGCCAAAATGACTTCTAAAATTTAAAAAAAATGTCTTACATTTTATATTTTAAAAGATGAGTATAGACATGTATAAATACGTATAGAATTTTGGGTTTTCTTACAGTTTTGTTTCTTGCAGCACTCAATTATCCTAAAATATCAACAAATATGAGATTATACCCTTAAAACATTTATTTTCAAGTAGCCTTAGGCAGCCAGTGTCAATTTCTGATATGCAATATTTACTACATTACCTGTACCAATGATACAATTTCACAGCATTTTAGTAGTATTTTGTAGCTTTTTTACAACACTTTAAAATTTGCCCACTAGTATTCCTCATGTTATTGTTTCAGGTATTCATTTACCATGACTTGGACTTCATGCTTTCCACACAAATTTTACTGGACATAGCAAACAAAAATGTACCCCTCTATGAACCTGATATGATGCCAAAGCATAAATGTGACACAAAAATTATGATCTCAGCGTGTATTTAGCACTAGAAGTGAAGGTTTCTTACCAAAGGGTAAGGATGTCTCCACGGTTCGTTGGCCATCACCAAAAGGAAGGTCAATGCGAGTGAAATCTCTACTTTTGTCATTGTTGTACTTCACTGTTAGGTTAGTTAACTTGGAGAAATCAATACGCAGAGTGCAGCATCCAGTGTAGATACAATGGCCATCCAGAGACTGAAGAAAAATAATTACATTTTCAGAGATAAAATACATTATGGCAGCCATCACTACAAGTTTATATTATTATTGCAGCCTTTCAGTACTTGAAGGTCGCCTCTAAAAAAGATCAGGACAGATCTTGTAGTAGGACAGGTTGCTATAGGACAAGGGGTAATGGTTTTAAACTGGGAGGGTTGATTTGGATTAGCTACATGGAAGAAGTTTTTTTACAATGAGTGTAATGAAACATTGGCAGAGGTTGCCCTGAGAGGAGGCTGATGCCCACTGTACAGGGCTCTGAGCAACTTGATCTAATTGAAGGTGACCCTGCTCACTCCAGGGGTTTGGAATGGATGACCTTTAAAGGTTGCTTCCAATCCAAACCACTCCACCATTATGAAGTTTTCACCTTGCAATTGAACCCAAGCAGTAATTCACCTTCTGGTATTAAGCCCTCTTTCTAAACACCAAGTAGACAATTATGCTGCCATTATCGTTACCTAAACCTCTAGTGTAATCCACTAGTTAGTATTACATCACCTTGTAATACTAACATCACCTTGTGCCAGTATCACCTTGTGCCAACTGGATAAAACACAGCTTTAAGCATGACTTGACTTCCTATTTCTCTAATCTTACTTCTCTCCCATTCAAGACACAATATCAGATGGTAATAGGAATACTAACTTGTAAATTTTAACTCCATGAACTGACCCTTACATGAGGGACTCTAATGTAGGATCTGAAGCACAAGTCCCGTGAGAAGTGCTGGAGGGAGCTGGGGCTGACAGCCCTTAGAAAAAGGAGGCTCAGGATAGACCTTACTTCTCTATACAATTGCCTAAAAGGAAACTGTAGCAAGGTAGGAGTCAGTCTCTTCTCCCATGAAACAAATGACATGACAAGGAGAAATGGGCTCAAGTTCTGCAAGGGGAGTTTAGACTGGATATTATGAAAAATTTCTTCATCAAAAGGGTTATCAGGCATTGGAACAGACAAGTGGTGGAGTCACCAACCCTGGAGGTATTTAAAAGATGTGCAGATGTTGTGCTTCAGGACATGGTATAGAAGTGAACTTAGGAGCATTAGGTTTATTATTGGACTCAATGACCTTAAGGGTCTTTTCCAATACAAGTCCCAGACCTACGCATGATTTCAAGTGAAACAACAGAGCAGATGGATCCTGTGCCCAAGAACACCCAGAAGCAGTGTATAATTGTTGTAGATGATGCCCTGCCACAGTGAACAGAGGCACCCATCTGCTGACCTGACCATTGGTCTAAAAAGGTCTCTAGTCTGCCTCTCTGGGACTTGAATCACAGGTGTCATGAAAGGATTGCTAAAGCTTTTCTACACATCTGACTATTTATTACCTCCTGCTCCCTTTATATGAGAACTAAAGATGACTTAGATGAAGGGGCAGAGGCCTCGTCAGCAATTTCACTGACAACACGGAGCTGAGGAGTGGCTGATACCCCAGAGGGCTGTGCAGCCCTTCAGAAGGATCTCAACAGCCTGGAGAGGGGGGCACAAAGGAACCTTCTGAAATTCAGCAAAGGCAAATGCAAATCACAGACTAGGGCCTGATCTGCTGGAAAGCAGCTTTACAAAGATTGTGTATCTTTGTGGACCACAGGATGCCTGTGAGCCAGCAATCTTCCTTGTGGTCAAGAAGGCCAGTGGCATCCTGGGGTGCATTATGAAGAGCAGTGCCAGCAGATCAAAGGAGGTGATCCTGCCCCTCTACTCAGCCCTGGTGAGGCCACATTTGGACTGCTGTGTTCAGTTGTAGGCTCCTCAGTCCAAAAGAGACATGGAGCTCTTGGAATGGGTTCAGTGTAGACTTACAAAGATGATTAAGCAATTGGAGCGTCTCTTTCATAAGTAAAAGCAGAGGGAGCTGGGCCTGTTCAGCCTCAAGAAGACTGAGAGGGAATATCATCAATGATTTTTGTTTTGACAGACTCATTCAAGTCCTGAGTATATGCTATACATTTGTTTGCAGTTGATGATAGAGTGCTGTCATCTTAACTAAAGAGAGATCTCAAATGTATTAATGCGCAGCAAGAGTGTTAGAATAGTGAGAAATCACAAAGTTAACAGTCAAAATATTCCTAATGCTTCCCCTGTCCCTTAGCAAGGAAATCCCCCCAACAAACAAACAAAATCAAGCTGAATACACTATACTTACCATTTTGGCATAATATGCATTCATTGCCTCAGCATATTGGAGCAGAGATTGAAGTTGATTGTTCTTATGGAACATGACAATCTTCAAGACAAAGCCAAATTTAGAGAAAATCTGTTAGGGAAAAAATATGGGCTTTAAGAAGCAGTGAGTAATTCATGCATACTAAAAACTAGCATTTAATATTCCAAATAAATTTTTGAAAAATATTTCTGTTTTGAGAGCTGAACAAAAATTGTGTGAACTCAGAATTTTGTTTCAGGTAAAAAAAAATTAAAGAAAGGCTACAAAAGATGGGAAAGAAGGATAAAATTTCCTTGAAGAATTAGCAGTGTCTAATCAACTAAACAGGGAAGGACAGTCCAAACAGGCATTTGCCAAGTGTCTGCAGATAAATTGTGGATAACACAAATCAGAGTTGAGGTTTGAGAAATGGACTTCGCAAGTCATAGAATCACAGAACACATTGAGTTGGAAGGGATCCACAACGATCATCAATTGAGTCCAGTTCCCAACTTTGCACAGGACACCCCAAGAGTCACACCATGTGCCTGAGAGCATTGTCCAAAGGCTTCTGGAACTCTGTAAGTCTTGGTGCTGTGATCACTTCCCTGTTCCAGAGCCCAACACCCTCTGGGTGAAAAACCTTTTCCAATCCAACTTAAACATTCCCCAACTCAGTTTCATTCCATTTCCTCAAGTCCTGTCACTGGTCACAACACTGAAGAGATCAGTACCCGCGTCTCCCATTTCTCCTCTGAAGAAGCTGTAACTGCAAGGTGGTCTCCTCTCAGTCTCCTCCAGGCTGAACAGATGAAGTGCCCTCAGCCACTCCCCATAAGGATTCCCCTCCAGACCTTGTACACTGTTGATATTCAAGTTGCCATTAACCAGGATGTACAGGTCTCTCTCCACAGAGCTGCTCTCCAGCCTCTTGTTCTCTACCTTATACACATTCCCCTTCCCTGTTCCAAGCTAGTTTAAAGCTGTCAACAAGCCCCACTAACTCCTACACTAGAACCCTTTTCCCCTCTGAGAAAGGTACATCACATCAGATGTCAGTGGAACAGGTGTTGAATAGATTATCCCATGGTCAAAACCCCCAGAATTTATTCAAGTACACAAGAGAGCCATGTGTTGACCTGATGGATCTATTTCTATTGATATTATTCCTTGTTACTGGAAGTCAGCTGAGATGGGAACTGCAAACTGCATGTCAAGTTTTATTTATTTATGTTCTCTACATTAGACAAATTCTGCAAATCTGTTGAATAAAATACAATTTAATTAATTGATGTGCTTATTAAGACCCACCACTTACATAGAAAACAACGAGGAAAGAAGCAAGACAAAGACCTACATTTGAACCTACCCCTATAATTTATACTTAAATGGCATTTGATTTATTGCAAACATAAGCACTGCAGAAATACTATTAAAGGCTGAGTTTAAATATATATACATTCAAAATGAGAGTGTGCATTACATGAAGGTGTTTAAACAAAAGCAATGCCACAAAGAGTGAGGACAAAAATAAAGCTAGGACATATCACGCAGTGCAGGAAAAAAATGTCCAGTCAAAGAGGAAAGGTGAATTTTAGAAATACTATTAGTTTTCAAACAAACTGTTAGAATCAATGCAAAGTCAGGAAAGCAGAAACCCCTGAGAAATATTAAACCTGCAATGGAAAGAAAAGTCTAAGATGAGTATAAGTGTCTCTTGCCAGCCTCTTAGGCCTAGAATCAGTGATACAAGACTAATGTACCAACCATTTGTGCCCAGTTTCTCCATCTCTCAGAAACAAGATTTTAATGCTGAAGTCATCATTTACTTGTAGAAAACAGAACAAAAACCTTTTCACAGCAATTTAAAATTAGTCTTTGAGTTCCTGTTGATAAAACACTTCCTCTTAAGAAATGCCTAAATACAGCTTCTCAACATATGCTTTTCCATGTTTATCCAGAAAACTTAATAGACCTTTTTAAGGTAATGAGATTTAATGTACTCCTTTCTGTTTGATTTTAAGCCTAAGCACACTATATATATATCAACTTTGTTTCTGCAAAAATAACACTGAATTTTCAGCTTCTTATGATAAATATTTTAAGGTGAATTGTGGTTAAAAAAAATAATTTTTTGACAGGTAAGACAACTTAAAAAATACAATCCAAGTATGGGATGACAACTTGCCTACTAGTGTTCCATAAGATGCTATACTGGTCAGTGAAAATACTCATTTTCATTAACCTTACCACACAAAGTAAAAGTTAGATTGTAGCTATTGGGCACAAAGTGCTGTTTTAATTAGAGGAGATTGTCCTCTATTAAGAACTCCAAATAAGATCCCTTTTTAAATACTGCTAAATTTTCAAGATATATTGGAAAAGTAGTTGAGTGAGAGGAATTCAAATACTGAAAATATAGTTGCGCTGCACTGAAGTAGACTAAAATCAAATGACAGTAAATTAGTATTAATTTCCTCTTTGCTTTTGCATTCTTAGAACTGGTACAGCTCCCATAATCACAGGAGCTTGTTCTGAGGTTATTCTGAATGCAATAATAATCCTAAACAGCTGATGTAGTATTTGCACAGGTTCAGTAATGAGTGAGCAACACTCCAAGACACATACAAAGGTTTAGATCCAAATGGCAACTAATATGTATGCTAGTTAATCAATATCATGGTAAGGAGATACAGAGAAACAGAAAATTTTAAGAGGTAAGAGGAAAAACATAGTGTTGCTAAAAACAACTATTGTTTGAGACCTTAGCAGAGCAGGAAAAGAATCTTCCTACAGGAAAGGACTGCAGGTTCCTAAAAAATCATCCCAGTTGTTCTAAATTGTATTATTTAAGAAATTCATATGTGGGCCATGGTTTTTACTGCATAAATTACTACTAATTACAAAAGTTTCAAGTATAAAAAACTTTGCAATATTTGCAAAGTATCAACAAATATTTTGGACACAAAGAAGTGGTCTTAAAGTTATTATTTTTAAACTTAGAGCTTTCAACAGCATAGCTCAAACACCTAGCAGAATTTATAGCAATGTCTTTCATAACTACAGCCTACCATTATTCTAAGCTTTCAGAGGTAGACAAATGCCATTCTAAAGATGAACAATCAAAAACATTTAATTTGAACAAGCAATTTGTATATTACATCACTTGCACTGAGGCATAAAAATGAACATAAAACCCTAAATATAAAGCAAACTACAAAGGTTACTCAGCTAAAAGAGTGCTAAAATATGGATTTGCAAGTTCATAACATTCAGTTAGGTATTCACTAGCTCATCATGAAAGCAGAATTAAGAGTTCAAGTTTGTTGCTACTTCCACAGCAAGGAACTAAATGAGACAACATGAAAATCTGAGTACTGAAGTCCTGTTTACTTGAATATCATTTAGGTACAACTATTTCAAGCCTAGATTCCCAAATTCAGGAAATTATTTTAAAGAGACAGTCCTCAGTCAGAAGATTCAGGAACCACAGGTATTAAAAAAAATGAATTTATTTATTTACAATAGCAACATTGGAACAGATTTTGACTTCTTTAAGCAGTCCTCATTACCTGATACAGTATGTCTAAAGTGACAGGATAAAAAACATTTTCAACAACGATTCGAAGAACAGAACCATGACTTGGAAGGACCCCACCTTCAGCAGCAAGAGCACTTGTAATACCCAGGTTTCCGTGCTGCACAGCATTCACACATTGCGGTGCAGGTTGGGGTCTCTGAAATTAAGTCATAGCAAAGAGTGCAGTTACTTTACATACAAATTATTCATACTGAAATAAAGTTCTCCTAAATAAAAAGGACATAAAAAATAACTACATAAAACCATAATTCCTTCATATTATTGATTCAAATCCCACATTAATAAATAAATCATAACTCTTACTTTCTGTGCTCCTCCCTGTGTTGTAATTCACAGAATTACAACTTTTCTTTTTGTTAAACTGCTACTACTTTGTAACTATTTTTCTTTGATTCAGTAAACTATTGTCATTCTAGACGTTTTTCTAGCAATATTATAGATGATAATATTGTAATATTGTGATAGACATACAACCAGTCAGCATACCAAAAACTATCTGCTCTGCTTTACTAGGATTTAATTCTCATCAGGAACTAAGATTTGGTTGGGATAAGCTTAAACCTGCACACCCTACTTTTCTTTCAGAGCAAAACTATCAACCACAAAAAATAGGTTCTAGTCTCACTCCTTAAACTAGACTTCTGTGATTACACAAGTCTCTTTACTTGTTTTTCATGGGTTTTCCCCAAAGAGGTCTTCATACCTCCTGTGAGTAGCAGGACTAGGAGAGATGCTCCTTTCCAGATGCAGTCTTGTGACTTAAAGTCATGTCTCAGCTACACTGTTTCTTTGGAAGACAGATTAAATGGGGCACATGGTACATGTTACCTAGTTTCAGAAAGATATAACCCTGCAAAATAATCTGTATTTCAGGGCTCAGCCTAGGGACTAGAACAGTAACAGTATTCAGCTACCCTACTAGGCTCTCTTTAAAATTTAGATAAAATTCAAATATAACTGCCAAACAGCTTATTTTTAAAAGTGGACAATGTTGTTATTGAAGAAAGCAAGTGCCACATATCAAGTTGAAAATACTTAGAAAGAGACCCAAGGAGTCTTATTTGCAAATATACATATAGTTTTCCTGAGGCTGTTATGCAAACCACATCCTTAAAACAAAAATATTGTTATTTATTTGGTTTCACAGATAACAAACCAATACAGCAATCTTAGATGAGGAAAGAGACAAGTAATATTTACCAGACTGACAAGCTTGCAAGACTTGTGTGACTTTTGTGCCAGCACAAATGAATGATTTATGCCCAAATCACTAATGTCAACATTCTTACAGAGAAAAAAAAAATCATGATGTACACATCACAGTATATAACTTATGTATCTAAATGTGAGGTCAATTGAAATTCATCCAGGAATCCAAAATCCAGTATTAACCCCTAGGGTACTCTGTCAGTGACCGGACCCCAGCTTTATGCCATTGGTCACAACCATTTTAGCCTTTCAAATCACTTCACAGTTCACTTAACTAGACTGTATTAATCACTTCATCTATTCAGGTGTTATTGGAAACAAAACCGAAAGTCTTGCCAAAGTCAAGATAAACAATATCCTCTTGTCTTGTCCACCAATCCAGCCATCTCACCATAAAAGGCCATCACATTGGTCAGGCATAACGTCCTTTTAAAAATCTATTTTTTATGACTAACCAATTTCTTCTCCTTAGAATGTTTGGAGATAGTTTCCAGAATGAGTTGCTCCATTCCTTATCCAGGGACCAAAGTCAGGCTGATCAAGCAGTGGTTCCCCAGGTCTTTCTTTTCATCTTCTATGTTGTCCTTCCTTAAGATAGGAGATGGAAGGACTTTCTTTTTTCTAGTCCTCAGTAGCTTTTTCCAACTCCCATGACATTTTCAAGATTGTACATTGGTATTGCAATGACATCGATCTGCTCCCTCAGCATTCAACAGTGTATCTCACTAGGGTCATAGACTTTTTGTTTATCAAATTAGTTTAAATGTTCTCTAATATGATTCTTCCCTACTTCCTTCATCAAGACTTTTCCACTCTTCTCATATGCTTGGTAATACCAAGGCAAGTCTTAACCACCACGCTGCCAAGAAGGCTCTCGGTAATTCAGACTTTTCCATCTCCTTTGTCCCTGCCCCATTCAGCAGCAGGCCTACATGTTTTTTTAGAAAAAAGAAATCTTATTTCTACTGCTGATACACCTCAAGGAACCAAACTTACTGCTTTTCACAACTCTCATCAGAGACAACTCCATGTGGCCTTTGACTTTCCTAACCATATGTTTAGATAATGCTCTAATTATAGAGCATGTTTAGCTAATGCTCTATAATCTTCCCGAGGCACCTGTTCATGATTCCAACTTTCCTATGCCTCTGTTTTATGTTTAAGCCCAATCAGGAGCTCCTTGTTCATACAAGCAGTCCTCCTGCCACCTTCACTTGATTTCATTGTCATTATGATGAACTACTTTTGAACTTGAGCTCCTTCACAATAATTTTACAGATTTTGAGAAGATTCTGTCTGTAAGAAGTTACTGAAATTATATATATCAGAATTTGTCTACTGATATAGCAAAGAGCAGCCTGTTTATTTACTAGTGTTGTGGTTTAACCCTCGTATGCAGCAAAGTGCCACACAATGGCTCAGTCACTTTCCCTTAGCACAATAGGAGAGGGAATTGGAAGCATGGAAGTGAGAAAACTCATGGGTTCATTCACAGACAGTTGAACAGGCAAAGCAATAGCTGCATGTGGAAGTAAGGCAAAACAAGGTGTTTAAACACCTCCCCCAATGGCAGAGAAGTGTTTAAACATTTCCAAGAAAGTAGGAATTTCATTGAGAGTAACAATTACTTGGAAAGAAAAAGTCCACAACTCTGAACATCCCTCCATCCTCATCCTTGCCCCAGCTTTCAGTGCTGAGCCCACCATCACACAGTGTGGGACATTCCTTGGGTCAGTTGGAATCAACTGTCCTAGTTGAGACCCTTTCCATCTTCTTGTGCCCTATCACTCACAGGGTAACGTGAGAAGCAGAAAACACCTTAATACTTTCTGCATTAACACATGCATTCACAACTCATGCAATTATATCCTGCTAAATGGAAATATTGTACTTACAGCCTGATTATGTTGATTGTCAGTCCTAAGTTCCTTGTAATTGGAATACTGAATATAAACTGGCTGATTGTGGAGGTGAGGTGTAACAGGAGTGTAGTAGTTCACCATAGAAACAGCAGCATCTAGGGAAGCCATTTCCAAAAATGCCTGCAACCAATACATAGCTGATTTCAATGCTGGTTTTGTTTACAGGAGAGAAAAGAGCATCATTTTTTCCCAATTCCACTCTCACTAGAAAAAGATTATGTGAAAGTACAATACTGATTTACCCAGTATTAGAATGCATTTGTGTGTGCATTTTTATGAGGCTGTTTTATTCAATTTGTGGGTTTTCTTAGAAAATTTTACATTGTAAGTACACTATGTAATTTAAGAAGAGATGGAATAAGTATGATATATGGGAAGCAAAGCTGCTAAAAGTACTACACTGTTAATCAATTTGTTAAATTCCTGAAATCAAGCACTATTATTTAGGTAGCTGAAATGCAAACTGATTGAAAAAGCTGGAACAGAACACTAAAACATCCATTAGCTTATGCATTGTATTAATCCAGCTCAGTGCTCCTGACAATTTTTTGAATGAATGCTTATTATTTTTAGGATTTCTGTGTTTCTTCATGGCACGAACTACTCTGCCACAACTAACAAGATTAAGCAGATGTCAAAAAATTACATGCATGTTAATAACTCTAAGCAGGCAGGCTCTTTGAAGACATATGTCATTAACAGTGACAATGTAGTTCTTTATCATCTATATATTCTCACATAAAGTGGATATAATGTTTAGCAATATCATTAACAAATTTCTAGTTTATTATGTAATCCAAAAGCATATTAAAAACTTAAAATAAATTTCAAAACATCCTTTCACATTTAAAAATATTAAAGTCTTCTGCTATCAATGAAATATTTAGACATTGTTGCAATCATTTCATTCAAGGTCAAGATCAAAATTATCATAACATGAACCACATCTTCAGTCTTGCTCTTGTTATTGAAACATTGAAAACTACATACCTGACCTTTTCCTCTTAGCATCAAGAGATTGGTTACTTTGCCAAAAGGGAGACCTAATGAAATAACTTCTGCTCCGGTAACACCATTTGGAATTTGACGAATATGAAGGACACGTGAAGGGGAACATGGCGATCTTTTTCCTTTACTTCTTTTCTTCTCATTACCTAAAATATTGTAGGGAGGGAAACAAACAAGTAAACAAGACAAATCCATTGCACAGTGTACATATCAAAACCTAAAGGAGAGAAACTGCTGCCTCAGCACTGACATTAACTTAGGTACTTAGTTCTTCGAACCCTAAGAAAGGATATTTCATATCTAACAAAAGGACAGTGTAAGAAGATATCATCAGCTATTCCAAATCTTGATAGTAAGGGGAGGGTGGGGTATGTCTGGCTTTGCTTTGGACTTGTTTGTTTATTTCTTGAAGATTTGGTTTTGATTTGCTGTTGTTTTGATTTTTTTAATGGGAGGTCCGTAACTTCTCCCCAAATGCCTACAGAAGATATTTACAAAATGTTAGCTGCACTAAAGAGGGGAAAGTCCCAGTTGGGAGGTAATACATTAATTTTCATTTTATCACCAACTTATCTTTCTGTGACTGAATTGCTAACTCAAGGTTTTGGGTTTGTTTTTACTTTATTAAAGAAAGCCTGCTGTTCCAAATTATTTTAAGTTTTAAAAAAAGTTTGAAAAAGGTAGACAGCATGAAATCCATACAAACTCTTACATCTTCCACTTTGATATACTGCCAGAAGTGAGGCTTTTTTGAACATATGCCTATTTGGATCCTGTAAGGGACCGATTTGGATTGGTAAGTGACCAATGACTACATTTCAAGAACATTACTCAGTATCCTTGAGAGCACTTTAAAGCAGAACACCATATCTGGAACAAGCATATTGTTCTAGAAGCAATTGCAAAGGAGGCAGGAGAGATAGCCTTAATAACTAATCTGTTGCATTTAGCCTTCCAAGGAGAAACACAAAAGGTTGGGAAGAAATTTCTGTATGAGCTTTATAAGAAATTTCAGATTTTGCTGTAGGTTTTGCATACAGTCTAAGGCTGCGAACTGGTTCACACAAGTCATTCTGCATAAGGATATTTACAGATAATATATTATTATTATTATATATTATGTTTTTATTAATGGAAGCCTGTAAAATTTCAAGTTGGATGATCAAAGCCCCAGCCATACCACACTTAACAATTCTCCCAGCTGCAAAACAGAAAAGTCTGTTGTGCGTTGATTTTTCCATCAAGAAATTTTAAACAGTTTCATGTGCTCTGATGCATTCTGAAAAATGCGAACTTTGAGACAAACATGACCATATTAAACACATATTGGTACCAACTCACGACAGGACATATTACGAGTAAACTCTAACAACCTATTTTATTACTTTTCAGTTTAAAATGGACAAGATGTCACTGACTTAATACTAAGTCAAGGAATGCTTGACCAAAGAAAGCAGGAAATGAAGCCTAGTATGAATTTTGCCTTTAGTTTTATATGAGAGAAGCAGTACCTTCTGGTGACAAAATGGAACTAACTGGCAAACTACTGAAGTGTTTATTTTCTTGCAAAACTTAGCTAAGTTACTAAATCGGCAATAAAAGCTAGCACATCTCAAATATAAAACCTCATAGTTTTTTAAACCATGCTTCTTTCTCCAGCTCTGGTTTGATATTAATTCTGATGCAGAGTGATAACCATCCGTATCGTCCAACATCTAAATTTCAAAATTGATTCAACATTTCTTTAAAGCATGCCAAAGGTGATCACCCTTCTGAATTGTACTCTCAATTGAGTGAAAGTAAAAAATGTTTTTAGACAGACTAAAAGAAGCCTTATGGACAAAGTGAAAATTGGTTCCTGATGTACAAAGGAAAGTTCATTACAATCACAATTCATGACTGGTACAAATGTATTCCCTGAGTAGCTTGAGGTAGAGAGGTACACATTTTAGATATGTCACCCACCAGACCAAAAAAAAACCCAAAACCCCAAACATAACAACAAAAAACAAGTCCTGCAGCTGGAGCAGCCGTATTAGGTAAAAACATGCATTTCAATAGAGATCATATTTAATTTTAGATTTCTACAATTATTAGTGAGAATGCCTACTAATATATCCCAAAAACCTCTATATCATTTAGACATCTTGGATACCACTGTGAAGGATCAGTCATTGCACTGTTAATTAATAATACATATTTCAGCTATTACATTGCTGAGCTATAATCTAATCCTATTTCAAGCCAAGCAGAAATATTTGGACATCACATTGACTTGATCAGCAGAAGTATAAACAACCTGACATGTGCAAGTCAAAGAAATCAAAAAGAAAAATCTTCAAGTTAGCTCCTCAGACTCCTCCTTCTTCCCCACCGAAAATATAGCAAGTCTCAGACACTTACCAAAAGGTGATCTGCTCTATCCTTTGCCCTGATATAAAATAAACTATTTGGAAACCACTGTTGACAGGCAACTGTCTATGTCATAATTTAGTTAATTTATTTGACATAAAGTTACTTCATGCAACCATAGGTCATTAACACTCCATGTACACCTAATGCTGGAAGTAATAGTAACAAAACTAGTACCAGTTTCTCTCACTTTCAACTTCCTGTCTGATCTAAAATCACAGATAAACAAACAAATATACTTACTGCATCTTCCTCAACACACACACAAAACAAAGGGAAAAGAAACAACACAGAGAAAGAACAGTTGAAGAACTTTGATTTTTTTTTTTAACGTGTACCTGTAGCTGGAGTAGAATTGCTCATGGTAGAAGGTCTGTAACTGACACCAGAAGCAGCTTGTCAGGACCACACTAAAGAAATAAAATACAAGATTAATAATAAAAGCTGTTACAGAGAAAGCTCAGTATAAAAGTGCAACAATTCCCTTTACTTATTCTTCCCAAGAACACCTGCTTCCTATATGCAATACCCACATCTGTCAGGAATTTATTTTTCAGGAAAAAAATGCCAACAACCTAACTTTTTCCCATGTCTCAATAAATCAGCAAATTCAGTTGTGTTACACTTCATATTTAAATCTATCCCACTACAGTTCACTTTTTAAAATACCAAGAATAATAAATGCTTAAGAAAAGAAATGAGCTGGCTGTAGGCTTTGTGTCTGCAATACAACATTACTTCCACAAATGCACAGCCACACAGGTAAAGTCTGCATTTGCAACAGGACACAGGGCACCGTAAGCAAAACTAATTTGTGACATATTTAAACACACCCATGGCACATTAAAAAAAAAAAAACAAATTGGTTTCAGTACATTTTTTTAAAAATACATATGACTTATCATCAAATTCTTAGGACAAAGATCAAAGTATTTGCTTTAAGAATGTTAACAATTTGAGGCTCGAACTACTGACAGAAAAAAGAGTTTGAGTACTACAGGTCTTTCATTCTAAAATCAGCATCTAGCTCCAGTTATGCCCATTTACTCATTAAGACTGCTGTAATATCCCAGCCAAGCATCAGCTTCAAAACACCAACAAGAAACAAGGTACCACAACACCTCTGAAAGGCAGTTACATTTCCTGAAACTTTCACCACTCTCTTCCATAAAAGCATTTTAATGAAAAATAGAGATCAAGGGAATGATTCTACAAGATGGAATAAGTTAATCCAAACAGCTTCTCATCACAATGAGATCATCACTACTTCACAATGGGAAGAGAACTTCCCATTGTCCTTGGTGCAATATTCCCACATGCACATGAACTGTTTATTTTGCATCAAGTCGAGTGCCCAAGAGTTTTCCTATGAGATTAATCAATTCTCCAGCCTACCAGCATTCTAAGCTGAGCTAGATTAGTTATTCAGCTGAAAGAGACGTAGAGAAGTGGCAGGATCCACTGCAAAGAAAGAGGTAAGGATAAGCTATCATGTTGGCTTGCATCAGCTGCAAAAACACTGCTCAGAGTACTGGCTTATATGGGGTCTGTGCTAAAAGGAGCAATTAGGTTCTCCTCATCTTCGTTAATCATGCATTCCTGCTGCTTCCCTAGTGTGGGAAAGTCATTCGCAACAGACACAACTAGGCTAGGGTGCTTAAAAACCTTTTCAGCCAAATTTAGCTGCTGGTGAAGGAGCATAGGTGATAGTGTGGATAGAAGAAAACATGAGTGTGTTCATTCCTCTCCAGCAACAGCAGAGACTTATTTTTAACCATGAAACTGCATCTTAACAGTATATTTAAATACAACATCTAATTGTGACAAACAACAAAATCATTTTTACATTAAGAGAACTAAAAAATATAAACATTATATTTTAAAGAAACGTCAATTAAATGGTTACTAGATGTCATGCATATCACACTGCACTTGCACAGATACTAGAATGTAACTAACATGCAGTACTGATATTAATTTTCACCTATTCGCACTACATTAAGTATACCAGCACTCAGGTACTGCACATCTAAAGAGCATATTTCAATTGTAAAATGCATATCATACTAATTAAACAAAAGCTGCATGTGCAGTAGAAAGTAGTAGAAAGTATTAATGATAGTCCTTTGCTACACCAAACCTTCCCTTTATTTACTGGAGGGCAGGAAGAAAAACTGTTATTGACACAACTCCTGTTGTGGAGGCTTTAATTTGTTTTTTAATTTAGCATTTATTCAACAGAAGAAACCTCAGCATATTTCCAGGAGGCTGTGAAAAAAACGTGGTGCATTACCATGTCCAACATGTATTCTTACAATTTAATATTTAATTTTATATACACTGGTATTAAAAAAAAACACTTCAGACATTTTCAGAGGAAAATATTTTTCAACCTCTTCCATTTTTAACACACACAAAAAGAAACACAATGTAGATGGCTGCAGTGACCTGTTTTACAACTCTCTGTGCAACTGGCCTGTATCTGTAAAACTGAAGCTGTAGCTCACTGCAGCACACAATGAACTGCTACTCCAGGATGGTGGACTAAACCAGCTTCAACAGGAGAAAAATATACCAAAATTACAACCTTCATCCATGATATGTGCTGGTACTTAAAACTGACACATCATTCAGTCACTATATCCTAAGACAGTTCCCTAGATTTTGCTGTTACACTGACAACCGTTAACCCAATACAGCAGCCAAAACACAAAGGAACTCTTTAAACCCCAAGCTCATCACCTAAGTAACTGTTTTATAAAAAAATCAACAAAGCTTTGGGCTTCTTACAATACAGGGAACCATCATAATTTCAAATATATAACTGTCTTCGTATGTAACCTGATGTAAGGAGTATTTTTAAATGTACATACTTTTAACTATGTTTGCATTAAAAAACAAAACAATTAAACATTAAATCAAGACACTGTAAAATAATTGCCCTGGCCTAGGCTTGCTAACTCTAGAGCCTGAATACAAAACTTAGTTTCTCACAGAAGAATTTAGAATCTTACTTGATTATTTTGGTTATACTTTTTGTTATTGTCTGAATGCTCCACTGAAACACTACTCCAATTTTTAACTTTTAGCATCAATACCAAGTTACATACCCACCCAATTATAGCACATTTATTAACTATAGCATTAGTATGCCCCTTAGAAGGATGTAGTATATGAAAACTGCTAAGAATTCCACTGTTTTTGCAGGTGGCTAACCAAGGTATTTCTCAAGTATAAGAATACTAAAAAGATGCTTTTCATCATCTCCTTATTTAGCCAGCTTATAAATGATAAGCCTTCTCAGTCACTGACTGAAAGCAAAAATAAACCAAATGTAAAAACGTTCTAGAAAATTGCAAAGATAAATTGACACCATGGCAGTTGTGCAAGTTGAAGTAGAAAATGTATATGTTTGAGATACTCTGGATTAATGAAAAAGACATTTACTTCTTCAGTGTTTTCACAACTCTGCTCATATAGAATACACAAAGGAATTTCAAAACTTCAGTCTGTAAAGACCGTTTGTCCAATCTTTCTTTCCCACATAGAAGTGAAAGAGATATTTTTAAAATACTTTGTAACATGAAGCATTTAATGTGGTGACAAAGACCTGTTACAGGCTGCTCTGGGTTTGCAAGGTCTTTAGCACTGAAAAAGGCCACACAATAGGGTAGTGTGCCCTTGATAATATCTTACAGGATTCCAATTGAATCTTTCTACAGAGGCTAGAGAGTCCTACCATGCCCTTAATCTCTCTGTATACTGGTTACTTCTTAGTTATCCACTATTTAAGTCCAGCTGAAAAACAGTCAAAAGAACAGCCAAATCCTGCTTATAAAGCTGCCTTGACATCCTTCCTTGTCCACAGTTCATAGACACTTGACAAGCACTTCTTTAAGCAGAGACAGGAGCTCACACTGCCCTTGTGCCATCACATCCATTTCAGTTTTCAAAGCACAACTATGTGGGCTAAGACAGCTGCTTAGCCTCAGCAAGCTACTTGCACCAGTTCTCCATGAGGCCACACAGTGAAAGTGAACAGGCAGGTAGGACAAATAACCATGCTGCCTAACTCTTCCCCGATATACACTTCTTCCAGCACAAAGCCTAACTCACAGAAAGCGGCACCTGCCTTCTGAGTGCCAGGACTGTACCAATTACATGAGAAATATTCCTTCTTTCATACTGTGGTAAACAAGGTAAATGGAATAGTTCAAAACAAGGACAGCTACCAAACCAAGGCTGCAACATCCTCCTCTATTCCATCATTCCAAACACATTAATCATCTCCAAACATCTTAAGACTTTTTTTTTTTTACACCATTAGACTTTCCACCTCTCCTACTTCAAGGCAGCATTTTTACATTTTTTGAGGATTATTACTTGGCAACAGGTAAGGCAAGAGCAACAGAACAGCTACAGCTAGATTAAGTTTATTCTTTCCTTGTATTATTGAGTAAGAACTAGAAACCAGTTGCTTAGAAAGCTCAGTTTGATCTTGGAAATTTTTTTAAAAACAGGTAATCTATAGTGCCAAGTAAACAGTTCAGTAAGAGGCCACCACAAAGTGTGGCATTCAATGATAGGTTAATGAAAGAAAGTATTCTTCTGTACCTACCAGATCAATTTCCCTGACTAAATAAGGCATATTACACAACTGACTACAGCAACAGGCACCTGTCCTGAAATTACTTCAGCTGTTCTATGATTTTTAAAATTCTGATAATAATTTATGCTAATGATTCTGCAATTACAGGATAAAACCCACTGCATTCATAGCAAAAAACATAAACATCTGAAAGTCAGCAAGGCTAAGTTCCTAAAATCTTTGTGAGTCACATATAGTTGGAAACACAAGGGTAAGAATAGTACTGCAAAATCCTTCTTTAGAACATGTCCACGTGTTAAAACTATGGCAGGTTTCTATTTAGCATTACTTCTGGAATTACAGAATTTTATAAACAATCTTTTCATTTCTAAAAAAGCTTGAAATAACTCCCTTATTACCTTCCCCTTAGTGTTCAGCTGCTGTATTTTTCCCCCCCTCATTTTCTAGAAGCCACAAATTCTTCAGTACAGTTCAATTAATTAAAATGGGATAATTGCAGAGAAACTTATATTTGTATTTATGGTTTTCCTAGAATTTAGCTAGTCATCTTTCTATGCTATTATTTTTATGTCAACAATAAGGAAGGAATATGATCATCATTATGAAAAAAGAGCATGGGCAATTTTAATGGAAAATAATTCTTTCAATAAGGACCTCTCTCCATGCATGTAAATTTAAACTGTACATTTTTGTACAAGATTCTACATGGCAGAACAAATTAATTACTTGAAATTTGTCCAAAAAAGGTAAATTTCAAAACATGACAATTTAAAGCTATACCAGTGATAAACCATAATTATATTTGAACTAACCATTCTACTGCATACTTTATTAATTTTTATAGAATCTGACTGTGAAAACAAAAGCTAAGGGTCATGAGAAGAATAAAAATTTCCTTTATCTTCTATTTCTGCAGCATGTCTTTAGATAATTACTATACTTATTTACTCTTTCTTCCTCTTTCATGTTTGCAAAGGAGATGCAGCTCCTACTTCCAAAATGGGGATTTAATATGAAGTACAATGCTGTTGGTGCCAAAATAAAGATTTCAAAGAAAGTGGAGCCAAACTACAGGAAATTTCAAAACCATGTATTTGTACTAAAAATAAACTGACCATACATAGATAAAGCCTACCAATTCAGTAAGCTGAAGAAGAAATAAATTATAGGCAATGATCACAAATAAGCAAGCCTCTTTTACTCTGCTATAAAGACTCCCTCCCCAAACACAGGCTCAAGCTACTGATCACCAGTCACCGTAGAAACACTGTCTTAGCACTGACGCCTACTCTTCTGTAGGCCTGAATGCTCATTGGCTCTGCCAGCAACACAGCTTGCTCCACTGCCTGTTTTGTCAACTACTGAAGCTCACTCCTGTACTGGTAACAAGGTACAGGACACCTTCAAAGAGTTATGTAACAGTAATTAAAATGTTAAGAGAAAAATATTATGCACTTTGCATTTATGCTAGATACAGGGCAAGAACATAAGGCAATAACATTTTCCTCTTGAAGATGCAAAATATGCAAAAGCAACCTTGAGCGTGTGATTATCAAGAGCTGTAAAATTAAAAGCAACAAGTTTAGTTTTTTAATTAATACAAAATACGTATTTTTATTCTAAAAGTCAGAAATACCTCTACTTAGTGTAAAAGCCTTAAACTCATCCAAAAGAACAATAAGCCATATACCATACTGAATATTCCAGAAATCTAGCAGGCATCATGATACAGAGGCAAAGCTTTCTTTGAAACTGTCAAGGATGACTGCTGTTCTTTGTGATATCATCACTCATTTAAAATTTCCAATAATATTGTTTTCTGACAGGATAAGTACAAACTTTACTGAAAACAAAGACTGATGTCTATGCTTCCTAACTAGCTTAAGCTTTAAATATGTGAAGTTTTCCTTAAGAGTTAACACAGGTTTTTTGCAAAGAAAATTTACTTAAGTTACTGCAATACACTCCTTTCACATATATTTTTTTTCAAATTATCAATAGAACACTCAACACAATCCTTACTAAAAGTCTTCATTCTAATTCTTAATAAGCAAGTGAATATGGGAACATATCTACAAATAAACACCATAATGAATGAAGTGTACAGATGTAAAGATGAAGATACTAAGCTTTAAATTTAAAGGTTTTACACTTCAAGTCACAAATGTATGTATACAATGCCACACTGTGTATGGTTTTGCATCATTTTATACTTCACTATGCACAAGTCATGCCATAAATATCCAGGATCCCAAATAAACCACCAATAAGCTCTTGAATTTGGCCAGAAGAAAATTTACATAGCCTTATAAAGTACCATAACTTGACAATCTGGTTTCTAATTTATTATTAAAGGTTAAAATCAAGAAAGAAGAAGAGCTGAAAGAAACCATGACACCAATGCCAAACAACATGGTAGCAGCAAAACCCAGGAGGGGTTTCAAAAAAAAAATCCATTTTTATGAAAGGCTATAAAAGAAAGGCTATATTCTTCCATTTAAATTAACTGCTAACAGATCTGTAACAACACTTATGCTATCTAATGACATATATTAAAAAAATTGAAAAAAAGATCGAAAGGTGTTACCAAATTACGCAAAGGTGATGGTAAATAGCTTAAAGGAAGAAAAAAAACCCACTGTGATAAAAGTAAAAATGTGATGAACTCTGGATTCTTTTATTTCCTCTTGCAAAGGAAATAGTTTAACTTGCACAGCATGAAGAAAGAGAAAGAAAATAAAAGCAATCAAAATTTCTGCAAAACTGCTACCTGCAGCATCCCCTTTAGCATTCATTTTTAACTCTAGCTCCTTCTGAAAACAGAAAGATTCCAGGATACTGTGTTTAGCAGCAGCTCTACCTTGCAGCATAAAAGACATCTACTTTTGTTACTTGATTACTATTGTTTTGCAGAAGTAAATATACACAGCTTAGTTTAAGAAAATAATATTGATGGGGGGAAGGAAACTCACATCCCATGTATCCAAAAACCATCACAGATTCATAGGAAGATACCAAAAATATTTGACTCTTAACTGATCAATCATTTAACTCAAAAGCATGCAACTACTTTAACTTACAAATTTTCAGAACCCAACAAATTGTTTGAAAAATGATCTTTCCAGTCTCAACTTAACTGTGACACTCTAAAGACACAAATTCTTGACTGTATGGTTTTTGACTATTGAATTTTTTGCTTCACAATTAAAGATTTCATCCAAAAGAGAAAAAATTTTACTTTTTTTTTTTAAGGAAAATTCATATGCACAAACACTCATTTAAATCTAAGACTAAAAGCTCTAAGAATTGCACACTTAAAGAGGTTGGAAAGAAATAAAAGTCTGTTTGATGATGCATATCACAAATTATGAGTTGAATATGTGTTCTAGCACATGCTCAAGATCAACAACAGATTCAATATTTCTTTTCACAAGTTGAATTTTTAATTACTCCTTAATGCTTTCTAGGAGTGTTGTATGCAAAGAAAACACAGTCACAACTATGAACCCCACAGTTCTTGTCCTTTCTATCTCATGTGTATTTGGTTTCCTCTCTGCTTCCTTAGCAAAGTTTCTTACTCTAAGAAACTTTCTCATGCAGTGGTCTGTGCTTTTGGGCCCACCTTCACTTCATCTTTTGGAAAAAATTAGTAATAAACTAGTCCCTGTAAGGATCATACTTTAAAAGAAAACTTCTGTATTAATACACTAGTTGCACAAATGAGAGGAAAGTCATAATCTCAAGCCTGTTGGCAGATGCAGGAGATAGCACAGCATCGACAAACCCCTATTTTTGTTTACATCTCCACCATACCCAGAAAACATGCATCTTTTGTTGAAATCAATGTTTCATATTTTCAGTATACATGGACAAGGCCAAGTTCTTCTCCTTGCTCATTCCTTCACCTAAATATTACACCAGTCACACAACATGAACTTTTCCCTTCAGTTTTACTTCACAGTGATATATCCTCTAACAGTCTTCATTTCTTCTACCTCTCAATGGAACACACAAGTTAGTTGGTAAAAAAATTATTTTTCCCTGATTAAAGTATACTGTGAAGTGATTTAACAGTAAAACATACAACCAGCTACACAAGAAACATGATTTTGAGAAGAAAACCTATGAAGCAAATACAACTCATGAATTTTATCAATAATTAAATCCACGCACCCTATTAATACTCTGTGCTTTATAAAAGACTGGTTATAAAACAACTTCACCTTTGGAAAGTCTACAGTTTTAAATTTGACCGTTTGGTTGAAATTTGAATGACTAACACTTTCCAGTCTAGGACAGTTCAAATCTAGTCTTTGGATTGAATGCTTTGAGAACCCTGGATCCTGCTGAAACACTGCTTTGTGTGTCTGTTCTGAGCTGTTCTCCTTACATTTAAAGGTACACACTGAAACAGCAACCAGTACCATGATAAATAGCTCCTCTGAGAGAGTATAACACCCTTCACAACATGGTAGGCTACACTTGTTACACACATTCACTAAAAATACCAATTTTGTATACAAAATAGCTGAATCCTATGTGTCCAAAATAAAGTTCACAAAAATAAAAAAAAATTCTAATGAATTATAATGTTGTTACTTCAGGATTCTACACCAAAGACTGCATTTATTGTCCAATCCTCAGCCCTACAGAGAGCAACCATTATACACCAAAAACAAGCTATATAGAGCAGATGCTGCAGAGCACCAGTATAGACAGAGTGACTTTTTCAAATACATAGAAGTTGCATTACTGTACATACATATAAATATACACACATACAGTTGAAACTTATGTGACAGCAAGACAAAAATTACCATGAGCAAACTGATTTCACTACAGACAGTATGTTATAAAGCATTGTAGGAAAGATTCATCAATAAAGAGTTATTTTCAAGTTACTTTCACATTTTTAAAGCACTCAATTTTACTTCCATACATTTGTTTTTTACTTTAGAAAACTGTTGTACATTTACAAACAGGGTTGTACGCAGCAGAAGAAAATTATATAGAAAGAGACTCTTCTATGACAGAATTTCAAACTAATGACAATTAAGACAACTCAGTATCTCTACCAGGTTTTATTACACAGAAAGAAGTTTCTAGCACTGACAGAAATCAAATTAAAAACGAGCATATCACCTACTTTTGAGTTCAAGAAGTTTCCTCCACAGAAACTAAGTTTTGCACTACAGTTTCCACCATATTCAAGGTCATATACTGTGCACTAAATAACTTCACAATAATTACTTCAACACTGATAGTGTTTTGGGAAAGGACAGATAACTGAGATGAAGAAGGACCAGACGTGAAGCTAGAGTAGTTTTCCTGGTAACACAAGACCAGAACAAACAGCTTGCCTGTATACACGGAGCAAGAAAGACAAACTAGACACTAGAAAATAGAAACAGATGAATTGACAAATCAAAAGAGTAAGAAAATTAATTATCACGTGTAATAAAGTGAGGAAGTCAACCAGCAAAAAACCTACAGAAATGGGAAAAGAAAAAAAAAAAAAAAAACCTAATTAAGCGGAGTACAATCAGAAAGACAAAGAAGGCCTAAAAGTAGCAAGAGGGATTACATGCAATTTATTAATTAAACTACATCACCTCTTAATGCTACAAGTCAATAAAATACTTAGATGCTATATTCTTCTCATTTTCAGTGGTCTTTGGGATCACTGCACCATCATGCATTTCATGCTGACTCCCAAACAGCATTATAGCCTAGAAAACACTATGGTTAAAAGCCTGAAGACATAGAGAATCATAGAATCATTTGGATTGGAAAAGATCTTTAAGACAGGGGAGTCTGTATCTCAAAAGTGTTGAAGCATAATTTACACATTCAAATGCAGCCCTTGAAGTATGTTATCACTCTGGACATGTTCAAAAATGTGCCTTGAATTCTTGCCTTAAAAATGTTTCTTGTCTTTTCCAAAGTAGTGCAGTCTAGGAATCACCTAGTAAGATGGATCAAAAGCTGGAGCAATACTCTAAAATTTTGTCACATCCTTCTCATGTGCCACTTCAGTTGTAGCTACCATGCAACCTACAGACAAGGAAAGGGTTACCACTCCCTGATTTTGCCATACAGTCTGGTCCCACCCAAAGCAGATGATGTGGTAAGATTTGATTTCTGCCTATATGTGAACTGGTTTTGGATCATCCTTATTCCCGTGACTAACGCACTCCATCTTCCATGAAAATAGTACCGTCTCATTTAAATCGTAAAATCATAACAGAGAGCACTGAGCCCACCATACACCTCTGCAGCTCTGTGAAGTATGCACACTTTCACAGAGAGCACATATGCAAACATAATTTTGATTCCTTTGCTTCTACTACTCACTGTGCAGAAAGAATAATATATCTTCTCCTTGACTTTAAATGCCCTTGTAATAGACCATGTCTTTTAATGAATAATAATGGCAACAAGTTAAATTACTAGTAGTTCAGTGTGATTAAGGAAATTAATTGCAAAGATAATGGTTGGTTTATTGAATCATATGAGCATTCATTCCATTGGCTTTCACAAGAAATTCAGGGTGTGGTTTCCTGATCAGTTTAAGCTGATCTATGGCTAGAGCGAGCAAAGGCAGTCATGTCATTCCTCACCCTTGTGTTTTCACAGCTCTCACTTCAGTGACTAACAACTGCAAGGCAGCATGGTACCAGAATAATTTATTTTACCATGCAGTTCACATATGGCAGTTGCCACACTATGAAGGAGGTGCAGTAATGCACTGTTGAGGATGGTGCTGCTCTTTTGGCAGCAGACCTGAGTTTCAACAACTTCAGCCAAGAGGAAAACAGCAAGAGCAGGGAAGAATGGTATCAACAGGAGTAGACAAAATACTTTTTCACCTACCCACTCTGCAAAGAGTGTCAAAAATGCTGCTTCTAGCTCCAATGTAAAACTCACATCCACAGACCTGAAGAAATAGGCACAATTTTCACATGCTGAAATGAGAAAAGAAGAAGGAAAAAAAGGCTCTTAAATATAGTTTTTCATTAAAAATATGCAGCACCAAATGAAACTGTAATTACAAAATATATACAGTGGTCAAAAGCAGGAAAACCAAAAGCAAAAGTGCTGTTACATGCAACAGTTAATGAGTGTAAAAGAATTAAGAACTGCAACTTAAAACAAGAGCTGCAGGCGTAATTTTATGATATAACTAACTCTCATCCTCATGTTTTGACACAAGATTTTGTTTAATCAGGATATTCTCTAAAAGAAAGTTGACAAACACACACTTGTGCTTATCACTTAACACATGATTAGTTCAGCAGAAAACCTGATAAATACTCTCTTGTAGAACCCAAATCAACTGCTTATCTCCTCAGACAGGGTACACAAAGCAGATTAATTGTCTTGACTACAGACTAAATCAAATGAACAGCAATTTGACAACTGCTAGGGAAACTAGGAGACTTATTAATATTGTGCTATTTTCGTGTTTCTGATTGTGACAGATTATTTCCATTTCTGATTATATCAGACAGTAGTAGTAAACAACATTTAGGAGTGAACAGCAAGCTCAGATGGAGAGATAACTTCATTCATACTAGGCTATACTACATGTTTTCCACAAGCACATAACTCAAAGTGGGTTAAAAACAGGTATTTATGAAGCAACTATAGGAAAAAAACCTGTGTAATTCTATGTAGAATATAAATTTTTTAAAAAGGCTTCTGAGCCAGAAATCTATGGATAATAATTAAGGAAGTGGTTTAAAAGCTTGAGCATCATCTTCCAGAATTCCAAAGTCTTGTTACCTGAAGATTTAATCTGGTACCAGAATGATTGAATTTTATTTGAAAATAAAATACCGCTGCTGTGTTTAGTGTTTCTGAGCTTCCCTCTTACTAACCCACAAGGAGGCCACTAACTTCAACTATAAACCATAGGTCTAGGTACATATCTGGTCTGCTTTTCATAGCCAACAAAAAAATTACAGTTCACACCACTCTGGTTCCTTTGAATTTTATAAGTTTAACTTGAGTCACATACTCCTGCTAACATAATAAGGTTAAATAAAGAATCAATTTCTTTGCCATAAGACTTAATCTCTCACAGCACTCTACAGAAATTTTCTGATTCAAATAAAAATTATTTCTCTGCGTTTACTTTTACATATTCTCACCCTTATTAAATATAAGGATTGGATCTCAATTAGCCTCAGCATTCCACAGAAAGAAATTGATGCCTCTATTTCATTTCTGTATTAAAGCAGCATGAAAGTGTAATTTTTCTTCTTTTACAGTTTTTTTTTATTATTAAATGCCCTTGAAATTAAAAAGTCACAAGACAGCTTATGAAAAATTGTTTTACTTTAGGTTTACTAGGGCAGTTTTAACCAACATCTCAATAGCTTGCATTTTCAACTAGCAGTTTGGAGATCAACCAATGGCATACATTTCTCAGAAGGTATTTAGTATCTTCTAACAAAAAAAAAGAACATTCCCACATCACCCAGATCCTCCTGTAGTGTCACAGGCAGCACTTAGCATCTCACAGCATACCCAAACTTGCAGTTATCACCAACCACCTGTATCTTCACTGAAACATATCAAGGCTCTACTTCAGAAAATTTCTTAAAAAAAAACTCAGCTAAATCACCTTTAATCTGTCTATAGTCTTTGTTTCACTGTCTCAAAAGAAAGTTTAATATGGAAGTTCTACTTTGCAATGTTAGATTTGTACAGTTTAAGAACTACATATATTTTACCTACATCACCCAAACCAGAAACAATGTCAACATTAACTTATCTTTATTAGTATTTCAGGGCAGTATACAAACTGACATATGACTCTTCTTCCTTCCTTTCTCAACTGAAATAATAAAACCTTTATGAAAATTAAAAAAAAAATACTTGGGAAAAGAGGTCATCGTACTAGTTGTATGACAACGTAGGAATCATACACCCACATTAGACAGCAATTCCACAACTTAAGGAGGAAAAAAAAAAACTGTATTCTTAAATAGAACAAAGAAAAAAACAAAATTACAAGTTCCTGCACAAACACATTTGACAAATTAATAAAAAAAATTTCACTCCAGTGAGAACTTTCTTAATTTTCTCTTGAAATACTGAAACATGCACTTTTAAAGCAAATGTGAAAAAAATGTTGATCATAGCAGAATTACTCAGTATAATTTTTTAATTCAATTTTTCAAAAAGATACCTCTTAAGACTATTTGCTGTTTGATTAATCATACACAGCATTTATAAAAGGCATGTCTTTTATAAAGACATGTCTCCCTATAAATGCTTCTACTACCACAGTGTGTTAAAAGATATCAGGAATTTTTTTGCATCACAAGGAAAAAAGAAGCTGTAACTTCTGTATCACAATACCTAGACTTTAAGAACAGCAAAGGTTTTACATGTTACCGAGATGCAGGATGCACGTTTAAGTTAGTGTAACAGCTACATCTTTGCATGAAGTTGTAAGTGCCGATTCCTGTAAACATTTCTATTTTAACCTCTGCGTATGGTTACAATGAAAAAAATAAACATTAGGCATGGTTAGTTTCATAGGACAGTTGAATTTCCCACCAAGCTACTCAGACTTTGGATTTTGAAATATCAATATGTAAAGGAAAAATATCAGTAATCAAATGTTCACTTAAAAAGCAAAAAGGGAAGTTAGCAGTACACACAATGAACTTGGGTTTATTACTTAGTTTCAAGTTGAGAAACTTTATTCAAGTCATACAACAGCCAGCTACCGTCACACTATCCCAGCAATGGGAGCACAGTAATTCAGAGTTGCTAAAAATATTTTTATCTTCTGAGGACGACAAAGTTGTAGAAACTTCACCCCTGTAACAATCTGCTACATAGTTAAGGCTTTCAGTAAGGTCTATAAAAATGCATTACATGAATAACCATTCTGATTATTGATTAATCCCGCAGAATAGATGTCAATCAGTTCGCTTCCACATATGCACTTCCACCAGGCACCAGCGACCAGGCAAATAGCAGCGGCTCCACGTTTTCTCTGCTACAGACAAGCACCCCCCAAACTCGGGGTACTAAACTTCAACTACCACGTGAAACCGCAAATACCCAAAAACTCACCGCTAAGAAACCTGCGCTCCAAAGGATTTTTTTACCACCTTAATAGGGGTAACTCCGTAATAAAGTTTAAAACCCGGGAAAGCACAGGCCTCGAGCGGCGGCCGCCACCTCCGCCCCGCGGAGGGACGGGAGCGCGTCCAGCCCCGCGGAGCGGCGCATCCCGGCCCGGGTGCGGGGCCACGGCCCCCGCGGGGCAGGAAACCTGCCCTGGCCACGGCCGTGGGGAAAACGCGACTCCGGCCGCCCTGGGAGAAAAAGAGAGAGGAAGTGAACGCAAACGAGACCCGCACGCACTGAGTACCACAAAATTCTCCGCGGCAGCGTCCGGCTCTTCAGCTCCAGGTCGCCGACGGCCGCCAGCTTCCTCCTTCCACAAGTACCTGGCGGAGCAGCCCTCGGGAATATCCCCACCCCAAGCCCGGCCCCTCCCCGACACCCACCTTTCCTCTCCTTCGACGGGGGCGGAGAGGACCTCCCCCAGCCGCTCTCTCTCCACCCCCGCTGCTCCGGGGAAGAAGGAGCCGGGATGTCCTGGTCACCGCCCCGCCCCGCCCCGCCGCAGGCGGCACCAGGTGGAACTCTCGGGGCGCTCCCCTCGGCCAGCGGCCGCCCCCCGCCCCTCAGCGCGGCCCCGGCGCGGCTGCGGAGCGGGATCCCCGTGCACAGCCCGGCGGGCGGGCGGGGATCGCCCGCGGGCGGGGCCGCCCCGGAGCGGAGCGCGGCGCAGGCGCACCAAGGGCCCGCGCCCCTCCCCGGCCCCTGCCTCCGCGGCGGCTGCGCAGTGCGGCGGTCCTGCCGCTGTGGGGCGCGGTCGGGCTGTGCCGCGGCCTCGACCGCCCGCCCCGGAGCGCGGGAGCATGGCATCGATCACTGAGGTCATCGAGTCCAACCTGTGACCGAGCACCATGTCAACTAGACCATGGCACTACGTCCAGTCCTTCGTTAAACACCTCCAAGGACGGTGACTCTACTACTTCCCTGGGCAGCCCCATTCCAAACTTTAATCACGCCTTCTGTGAAAAAAGTTTCTCCTAATGTCCTCCGCTGGCACTTTTGCTCTTGTTGTGTCCCTGGCTGCCTGGAAGAAGAGGACGACCCTGACCTGGCCACACTCTCCTTTCAAGGAGTTGAGGAGAGTGATAAGGTTTCCCCTGAGCCTCCTTTTCTCCAGGCTAAACATCCCCAGCTCCCTCAGCCACTCTTCAGAAGACTTGGGCTCCAAACCTTTCCTCAGTTACGTTTTCCTTCCCTGGGTTCTCTCCAGAACCCCACTGTCTTTCCTGCTCAGAACTGAAAGCAGGACTGAAAGCATGGTCTCACCAGTGCCCAGTTCAGGGGAATGGTCACTGTCCTGGTCCTCCTGGCCACACTATTGCTGGTATAAGCCAAGACAAAGACAACATTGTCCTTTTTGGCCAGCTGGGCACACTACTGTCTCATGTTCCATCATCTGTCAACTAACACCCCAGGTCCTTTTCTGCCAGGCAGCTTCCTATCCACTCCTCCCCCAGCCTGTAGCGCTGCAAGGTTCAGGGCGGCAGACACGGGTCAGGGACTTTGCCATCCCTTGAGGTTCCCAGTATCCTCCTGCCCTTTGGGTCCCACAGAGCACCTACAGCAGCCAGGACAGAGGGAGAAAGCCGGCCACTCAGCTGACACCACCAGATGAGATTCAGGTACCAGCCCTTGAAATGAACAGGGCTAATGCCTTTATTAATGTTCAGCTCTTTATTAAAAAGATCAGCTGGGCAGGGGGCTCGACACAGAGCTCGCCCCCGCGGTCGTAGCTTTCCCAGGCAGCCGAAAGGAAGGCGGCGGGCAGAGCCGGTCACTGGAGTCCCGAGCAGCAGCTGTCCTTTCTCCTTTCCTTGTGGCACACCGGTGGCCCGAGGATGAGGAGGCGTGGTGTGCAGAGTCTGTTGCTGAAGTCCAGAACAACAGCTGTCCCCACTCCTTCCATGGTGGCAGCACCAGGGCTCTCTGTCTCTATCTCCCTGCTTCTCAGAGCCTAATATAGTCTGTTCCTTCTTAGGTGATGGCGATGGTTAAAAGCCAGTCAGGGGATGTGTTTCCCTCTTCCTCAGCTAGGGCATTTATCTAGACTCCTCTATTGTGTTCAGTTTTTGATTTATATTCATTTTTATCTCCTAAAAATACTCCCATGATCCTAAGGGGTTTTTATTTGCATGTTAGTCCCAGAATGGCAGGTGGAGGGGTGGGAGGCCAGGTAGTTTAGAGAAAACAAACAGAGCAATTAGCTAATTAGCATTTCAATATCGGTACTTAGCTAGAGTTAGTAGTTTTCTTTTAGTGTTGCCATGGGAACTAGGAAAGCCCTGCCTGCGTCTCTGGGGAACACCTGGAAACTGTTCATAACAGCCCTGACCTGGATGCTGGTTGTGCCATCCCTCCATGTGGCACAGCCTCTGCTCTGGCTGTTACACTGTTAAAAGGTTTTCCGCCCCACGCTGTTAAAAGGTGGTCCGCCACATCCATGTAAAAACTGGATGTGTGGGTTTGTAAATTCACTGAGCCATATGTTAAGAAAAGTTCCCTACTTGACCAGGAGCTACTCTGGCAGTCAATCTTGCACCACCTGAGCTGGGATCAGGCCCCTTCACAGCTACACCCCCCTACTCACACAGTAACACCAGATTTCCACACCACCTCCACCCTAGGTTTCCCAGAGCAGAGTTTCAGACATCCATATCCCCTGGGTGCAATAACTAAAAAACAAAGTAACAGCTCAAGCTGTTGCCTCCAAGATCCATAGGTGGGACAGCGGACAGGTGTCTCATCTCCTGACTGGAGAGTAGAGTGGGAAGCTGGATGATGCCGGGCAAGGTCTGTGTGCTGTGTCTACATCATGCTCCCTATAAGTGGGCACCCAAGGGCAAGAGGTGCCCTGGAGATACCAGATAGTGGCATCTGTGTTTCATGTAACTGCAAGGAATTGTGTTCCTCTGGTTATGTCCTGTGTAGGGTGGACTTCCCTGAGCAAACTCCTTTTCTGGGCTATGTTGTTAAAGAAAAGCATAGCCTCAATCAAATGGATTACAATTACAGGACAGTTCTTGGATGTCCTGTGAGTCTGATAGACTTCACTCCTAAGAATACAGGAGTATCTAGAAGTTTGCTTTTCTGTTCCCCCACTAACTACAGGAACAAGATAAGTCACCATGATCAAAGAAGTACTTTGGGGAGTAGTTGTTTGAAAAAAATGAATTTTAGTCTTAACATAAGGGTCAAAAATAAATTTTAGACATAACAGCAGACTCAGAAATTATTATGTTTGAATCAGGTATTATGAGAAAAGGAAGTAAAAATATCAATGTATCTATTTTAGATATGCTAATATGAGAACATACATACACACATATGAGAATATACTAATATATTCAATATTTCCAATGTATTGGAATATACTTTATATGTGTTAGTAATTAAATTTTTATATGTATATAAATCTAAAAATAAAGGATTTTTGAGTCCTTTGAAAGAACTTTTCTTTAGAGGTCAGATTGTGAAAAATGACATACAGTTTCATCCCTTAGCACACATGTTTCTTGTTACAAGTTAAATATACAACGTAATTTAAAAATACTATAAGGGTTCTCCTGTAATTGCTCTGTACACTATAAAAATAGAAAGAAGTATGTTTTGCCAGTAATCTAGACTTTGCTGCCATTGAAGAATGCTTTTAAATTAACTTTCAACTGCAATTCACAAAGCCAATAGAAATTTTGATAGATTGTTATAATAGAAAAAGAAAATAAATCCTTTGTGATAGGGCCTGTGAGCTGGTTGCTAGCACAAGTAGGGAACAACAGAAAGGAAGAAAACTTTGATCATTCCCTTCCTGGGAGGCAAGGAGTGAAGGGGAGAGAGAGAGATAAAGATAATGTGAGGGAAAACACTTCTAGGAAGCAAACTTGGGCTTTGGGAGTTCTAGTCATACTTCATCTGTCACACTTTTAGTGGTTTTTTGTTTGTTTTCAGTTTGGAGGTTTTGTTCATTTTTTGTTTTGTTTGTTTTTAATTGGTCTCCTTATTCTATTTATTAATTTCGGCTTGCTTCTCTGATTGGTTATGTCTGTTGCTTTTTCTCTTTTTCTCATTAATTTAAACTGTATTCTTCCTGACCTATGTCAAACTCATGTTTCTTGCAACTTTAGGGAAGTCCATGGAGTTGTGGTGTCTATAAATTAGGTGTGTATGATTGTCTTGAATGGATGTGTTGTTTCCAGCTGCCTCTTTTATATGGACATATAAACTGAATGATGGTCTTGTTTACTTTAAACAGGTATGTAGTGTAATTTAATTAGATAGAATTTTGAGGAAGAACAGGTATCTGTATGCACAGATCCAATTATAGCATCAGGGCCTGGGTGGACAATATTTTGTCTGCTCAGCATACAAATATGAGTAGACAGATGCAATTAGTCAACCTGATCTATTTTAAACAAGCTATGTTTATCTGGTTTTAGCAACACCATATTTTACTAAAAATTACATGTCTTTGATATTATTTGATCAAGTTTAAAGAAATTAGCACTTTCTGTATTTTTCTCTTATTGATATTGTTGTTGTCCATGTTGCTAACACTTGCTTACACTACAAAAACAAACCAAAACCAAATTACCTGTTTCTGTGTATTGGAGTTGTAATTGTAATTCCATGGTTTTGAGTGTTTATGACATAAATTAATATTTGGCAGCTAAAAGGTCTTCTAAGCCTCTCTCTATTCAATGAGGACCTATTATCCATTTCATGTAGCTCCTATTTACCCGGAATAATTTGATACATTGTTGTTTTTCAGGTAACTCTTCTAGTAAAACTCCAGTTCTTTATAATATGTTATGTTTACATAACCAGATACATCATATTTCTGAGATTACTATACAGTACCACTTCTAGTAGGAACTCCTTTGTTTAGTTTCCTGGAAAAAAAAAACCACAAAACAAACAAAAAAAAAACCACAAACCCAAAACAACTAAGAGATTTCTTAGCAGGGTAGTCATTGACTAGGTCATTTGACTTACTCCAGCCTGACAACACAAGGCTTTCAGCTAGAGGCTGTAGTTCAAGAAATAACAGTCCTGATTAAACCTTGTAATTCACTGCAATTTTACCTGCTTCTCAGCTGTTTTGGTGCAACTAAACTGCAAAGTAACTCCACAAACTGCATTTAAAAATGTAACTTCCTCCACTTTTTTGGTTTTAGGATTAGTACAGTAGTGTAGCAGAGCAGACATCTGTAAAGAGCAGCCAAGGACTTCCAAGGCCCAGCCCCTCTCAGGTTTACTGTGCACTCTACAGGCTGGCAAGTCCTGGTAGGGTATGGCTACACCACCTAACTGCTTACTGCGCTGAGCGTCAGAAATAGAAGATGCATCTTTGACTCTGCTGATCACTTCTAGAGTGAAATGTAAGTAGATGCTTTCTCTGACTAAATCAGTTCCTTTAAGGGAACCACACAAAGTGACAATTACATATTGAAATTTACCATTCTGTGTCTTCCACTCAGAGGTCTGATGCATTGCAGAAAACTGGGTGCAAATTTTAACAGAATTTTACTGGCAGTGAAGAAAAAGGTGAAATTGTTTTAGTAAGGTACTAAAAGCTGTATTTATCAAAAACCTGAGTTTTGATCAGACTGAAATCACTGTGTGGCTGTGGTTCAGCAGCAGCTATCATTTTTTTTTTTTTTTTTTTTTTTTTGCAGGAGTGGTGGGACAAGGAGAGGGTTTGTTGTTTTTCTTTCCTGAGATAAACTTGGGAAATTTCTTTTCAGGTAAGCATGAGAATGTGTTAAAACATATGTGCTCTTGCCATAGTCATGCATTAAGATATCATTAGATAATTTAGCTACACTGTTTCCCTATAAAGTTTGTAATAACCTCGCATGAGGAAAATGTTTTTTTAGTTAAGACTCACATGCCATTTGAGACCATGTTTTATCTCCTGATTTCAATGCAGAATCATTGTAAGATCGCACTAAACCTAAATAGCATTTATTGGCAAATATCAACAAATTAATATATGTCTGCCTCATGGAATGTACTAACTAAATTAACAGTGCTGGAAACAGCATAGCTAACCTGTTAACTATAGCCTGTTCAAATTAGTCCAGAGCTGGCAAGATCTTTGGATGCTTTAGAAGGTGGCAAAAGGTCAGGTGAAAACAACAGAAGGTTTTGGCAGAGTTTGGGTTTCAAGAGCATTGAAATGGTGTGTAATATTTAACAATGGCAGAAATGGAAAGATATTATGATTGTTTTTTATGATTGTTGATATAAAATTTTAGATTGTTGCTAGACCTTAAAGGAAAACGCTGATGCAAAATGTAGCAAATTTGGGATGTAAAATTATGCTCCAAAATCAGTGTTTGTGCATAGAACTGACAGAATCTGTAAAATTTGGAACATACAGCCCCCACTCCCAGTGAGGTAAATACATTTTGTTTTTAAAATAAATATTTGGCATTGGCCAGTTCAGAGAAAACACAGAAGATCACCCCAAATCCATGTTTAAACTCAAAAGTAGTGTCGTGGGGACAGGACATTTTCATGCTCATTATCCCAATCGTGGTTTCTGCTCCCTGTTCTCAGTTTGTTTTGTCTTCCTTCCCCCCCCGCGGCTGGCTGCTGGCTTGCTGCTTAGCTTGCTTGCTGCTCTTGCTTGCTGCTGGCTGCATGCTTTGCTGGCTCTGTTTTCCTCTCTTTTTTCTCTGCTTTTCGCTGGCTTGCTTTTTTGCCATTTTTTTTTTCCTTTTCCCCGGTTTCCGTTGTTCTCTTCCCCCCCCCCCCCCCCCCCCCCCCGAAGACATCGGACCTACTCCGGGCAGGAGCTCCCCCGGGGTCTGCGAAAGAAGCTCCGTACCCTCTGCGACGAAGAGAGATACAGCTCAACCCCCTTGGACTGGTGAAAACATCTGTAGTCATCTTGGGCTAATTCTCTTGTGCTGGGGAGTGTTTTTTGTTGTGCCTTAATAAACAAGTTTTTTCCACTTCCCCTCTGAAGGAATTCCTCCTGAACCCGGTGGTGGGGGGAAGTTGCGGAGGGTTTGGTTTCCTATAAGGGGCTCCTTTGGAGGTGTTTTCCCCTAATTTGTCCTAAACCAGGACAAATAGCCATTTAAATCGCAGAGCAGAGGATCAGGAGACAAACAACAGGCATAGAGCAAGAGGAGTACTTGCTGTGTGAACTCTCAGGATGACCAGTTTTCAATGCTGATAAGACAGTACCAAACACTTCCTGTTGTATCTGACTGTTTTGAGACACCCTTTGTCCTTGAGACAAAAAAAGTAGAAAAATTTAATAGGAGTCCATGCAGTGAGTATGGCAACAAAGATCTAATTCTTAGTCCTTTTCATTGCCCTTCTCCCAGGATCCAGTCAGTATGAATCAGGTATGTATGTAATGCATCACTAATGAGGTGTTTTATCTCCTAATGAGGTGGTATGTTTTGAGGGTGCATCAAAAATTTTGGTATGTTCTCAATCTAATTCATAATACATACTTGGAAATTATATGGGAATATTATATCTTGTTTCCCATTGCATTTTTTATGCTGAATTGAGTTACTCACTGCCACCATTTACAGACCTGTTAGATATTACTGGATGTGACAGATCAGAGAAGCATTTAAGGACTGTTATTAAGGAGGGCTTCCAGAGGCAGAAGTTATAGACATATTTGTAAGGACAAGTGGAGCTCTTTTAGGAAAGCAAGTGTCTTTTCATCATGGGAAGGTCAGGTAGCAGCAAGAAGAGGCTGTTTCCCAAAGCAGGTTTGAGGACAGCAGCCACGAGGCAGGCCAGGCAGTGACCTTGGCAATACAGTGCTGTCCCCTGGCACCAGAGGCAGGTGAATCCAAACAATAATTCAGGCACAGTAGAGGCAAGTGCACCTATGATGTAGCTAAGCACAGACTGAAGGCACAGATGTGAGATTAAATGGAGGCTCCAGTCAGAAGGTGTAGATATAGGCTCCGAGAGAGGCTTGTAAGGGCAACTGGAGGCTATTTGTCATCAAGGCACCTGACAGGATCGCTCTGGGTATGGGCTCTCCTGTTGACTCTGTTTATTTCAAAGAAAGAAGATGGGATATCAAGATGAAGAGAAACCAGAAGAAAGGTTTTCATCTTCACTAGTGGTAAAGGGCTGTTTGGAAGGAAACTAATGGTCAGAGTTTCCTTTAAGCAGACTGTCTGTTGGAAAAGCAGACATTGCTTTTGGATGAAGAACTATTCCTACCTTTTTTCCCCTGATGGGACACAGACTAGTGATATAATCTTCTGTTGAAAGAGATTCCTCCCCTAAGCCTTCTGGATAACATCAAAACATTGTGTCTCATGTTTTTCTCACTCAATTTTTTCCCCAGATGCAAGTGGCTTGCCTGTATTAGTTGCTTCGTATTTTAACAGTACTTACAGTTATGAGGTAGCTAATGTAGCTAATGAGAATATCTTCAGGATGTAATATTTTTGGTAATGAAGCTGTGAATGTTGGAAATCATTTTGCCTAGGGTTTCTTAGCTGACTTGATTGTTGATGGAAGAGAAACACCTATCTTGCCTATTTTAACCATCTGCTTTTCAGGACACAGCCTAATTTATTGTACTTGCATCTCAGCATTCTGTGACATGGATTTCTGGTACAACTTATCTTCTGTAAAGCTTTATAAGTTTTCTCAATTTTTATTCAACTGAGGCTACTGCTGTGCCTAATAATGGAGAAATGATCACATCTTTTCTGTAAAGAAGCTTTTGTACTTCATTGTGTGAGCAGCACCACATGGGTATAACAGGTTTGTTGCCTCCTTCATGTACCTTTCTGCTACATCTTGACATAACACCTGTGTAATAAATTTGTTAGCACCTCCAGGTGCCTTTATTCTACAGCTTGACATAACAATACCCTCCACTAGTAAGCTTTGTTTGTTTGTAGCATATTGGGAAGTGTCAGGGAAATAGCAGAGCTTCCAAGATGGCCAATTAGCTAATAACTGTTATAGTGGAATATTGTTATCACACAGTACATTTTTTTCTCCCTGAAGAATTTTCTTGACATTCTTACAGTGTTTATGGAAGCAAGTTTCATTAATGGACCAAATTTCCTATCAGTGCATGGCCCTAACAATTGGAACAGATCTTTATTTTATGTATGTAGCTTACTTATATTATTTTTTTTTTCTTTCCAAATATTCAAATAATCTGGTTTTGGTAGATAACTGACAATTTGAATTTTCTTAGAATTCATATTGTTCCTTACAGACTTTGAATACTTTGAAAGAGTATCATGTTCACACTTGTTATTTCTATACATCTGTCATTAGTTAGTTGTCCATTAGGATGGTCTAGTGTGGTTTTAGAGTTCATTCACACATTATACTTAGCAAATTACTGTTTCTAGCTCTATAGGCTTTGTTTCACAGATACAGAAGCACTAGCTCAAATGAACTTTGTAAATAGCTAAGTTTACTGGCATACACATGACTGGGTGAGGAGTTTAAACCAGGGAAACAGCTGCTGTATGTTTAATTTCTTGATGCCTGGAATAAGGATAATTTGTGTTACTTGTGTTACTTGAATGTTACTTGTGTTACAGTGTTACTTGTATGTATTTTTTGACTACAATTAACAATTCTGTTCCACAACTCTTTGGAATTACTTGGTACCAAAGAATTCACAGAGTTGCAGAGTTTGAACTCAAGTTTGCTCATGTGTTTTGGTCATTTGTGCTCACAAACAGGTCATGGCATATGGGTGATTTCTGAAGATTAATCTCTCTATTTGCAGTCCTGTGGATCTAAATAATAAGTAAGCCGTATAAGCATAAAGCATTTATGCCAAAATTTCTTAGGCTGTAGCATAGTGTCTGTTTGTGCCTTTATTGGGTCATGGTCTAAATGTTAGAAAAGTGCTGAAGGACTGAGACCAAATCTGGTCATTTTGGTCTTGGTCTTATGCCTCCTCCATTGGAAGAGCTTTTAATTGCTGCTGGTAACAGTGTGTACTGTTGACTTAAACCTTTCTTTCTTTAATCAAATTGTTCATAGACTCTGCTGAATGATCTTTTGATAAGCTCTGTCCTTTCTGCTCAGGGAGCCATCCATACTCCTGCCAGATTTACAAGGCTACATCTGCCTGTGTGAAGATGTATTTCCACTCATAGTTCTCTTCTGCTTTATTAACTAACTGTCAGGTGAGAAAGAAAATTACAAAATGAATATGAGAAGTGGAGTTGTTTTTGTGTTTTTTTTTTTTTTCCTTTTAGGCTGAACTAGAAAATAATATGAAAAAGGTGCCCTTAGTTTTATTTAAGAAGATGGCTTCTGCCAGCTCAGATTAGTCCCATCTTACAAACACTTGACCTAGTAACACTAAAGAAAAGGTGATAATCTAGCAAAAGATGAAGTGAGTGTGGGGAATAGGACCTGACCAATAGAGATTTGGCACAGCTTTTAGGAGAATTTCTTTTCCCCTCTTTTTTTTTTTTTTTTCTTTCTTCTTCTTTCTTTCTTCTCATTTTACTCATCTAGTTCTAAGGAATGACTAATCAACTTTGTGTATGACTGTACTTGAACACAGGTGGGAGAAGATGCTCATTTGGGGAAGTTGGATATCTCTGATAATGCTATCAAAAGGTGATGAACATCTGTCAAAATCATAATTTATAAGATTAACAGCTCTATTAATGACTGCATTGTTGGTCTGTTCTTTCATGTACCCAGCCTCTTGCTTCTCTTTGGGTTGCCCATTCTTTAGGGCAGGGCGACTCATGCACTCTGTGTTTGCCCAGCAACTGGCCCACAAGACTCAGTCTTTAGTATATTCCAGATAAGCAACAAGAGATAATGAATAGAATAGAATAGAATAGAATAGAATAGAATAGAATAGAATAGAATAGAATAGAATAGAATCTTTGGAAGGAACCTACAAAGATCATCCTGTATAACTACCTGGCCCCTTCAAGGCTAACCAAAAGTTAAAGCATTTTGTTAAGGGCATTTTCCAAATGGCTCTTGCTTGGGGAATCAACCACCTCTTGGGAAGCCTGTGCCAGTGTTTGACTAGATAAGACACACTAATGAAACAATCCACCATCCTCCTAGACTTTTACTTTGCTCCTTCTGGAGAATCATACACACAGAATCACACACAGAATCACTAGGTTGGAAGAGACCTTCAAGATCATTGAGTCCAACCCAGCTCTAACACCTCAACTAGACCATGGCACCAAGTGCCACATCCAGTCTTTTTTTAAACACAGCCAGGGATGGTGACTCCACCACCTCCCCGGGCAGACCATTCCAGTAATTTATCACTCTTTCCATAAGGAACTTTTTTCCAAATATCCAATCTATATTTCCCTTGGTGCAGTTTGAGACTGTGTCCTCTAGTTCTGTCAGTTGCTGCCTGAAGAAAGAGACCGACCCTCACTTGACTACAACCACCTTTCAGAAGTTGTAGAGAGTGATAAGGTCACCTCTGAGTCTACTTTTCTCCAGGCTAAACAATGCCAGCTCCCTCAGTCATTCCTCACAGGGCTTGCATTCCCACCAGCCCCTCACCAGCCTTGTTGCTCTCTGCTGGACACACTCAAGCGTCTCATCATCCTTCCCAAACTGAGGGGCCAGAACTGGACACAGCACTCAAGGTGCAGTCTCACCAGTGTCAAGTACAGGGGAAGGATGCTCCTGCTCCCCTGCTCCTGCTGGCTACACTATTCCTGACACAAGCCATTGGATGCCATTGGTCTTCTTGGCCACCAGGGCACACTGCTGGCTCATGTTCAATCTGCTGTCAGCCAGTACCCCCAGGTCCCTTTCTGCCTGGGCACTGTCCAGCCACACCGTCCCCAGGCTGTAGCACTGCAGGTGGTTTTTGTGGCCAGAATGCAGGACTTGGCACTTGGACTTATTAAACACCATCTTATTGGACTCTGCCCATCCATCCAACCATTCCAGGTCTCTCTGCAGAGCCCTCCTACCTTCCAACAGATCGACACACGATCCCAGCTTAGTGTCATCTGCAAATTTACTAATGAAATACTCAATACCCTCATCCATGTTGTCAATAAAAATATTGAACAGAACTGGCCCCAGCACAGAACCCTGAGCATTGGTGAGCAGCCACAGTTGGATGCAGCACTGTTCACCACCACTCTCTGGGCCCGGCTGTCCAGCCAGTTCCTAACCCAGCAAAGAGTGCTCCTGTCCAAGCCGTGGCTGCCAGCTTTTCCAGGAGTGTGCTGTGGGAGACAGTGTCAAAGGCCTTGCTGAAGTCCAAACAGACAACATCCACAGCCTTTCCTGCATCCACCAGGCAGGTCACCTGGTCATAAAAGGAGATCAGGTTGGTCAAACACAACCTAGCCCTCCTAAACCCAGACTGCTGGGTCTGATACACTGGCCATCCTGTAAGTGCTGCACGATGACACTCAATATAAACTGTTCCATAACCTGACTGGGTACTGAGGTCAGGCTAACTGGCCTACAGTTACCAGAATCCTCCTTCCCACCCTTTTTGTGAATGGGGGTCATACTGGCCAGCTTCCAGTCATCTGGAACCTCACCACTGAGCCAGGACTGTTGGTAAATGATGGGGAGTAGCTTCACAAGCTCATCTGCCAGCTCCCTCATCACCCTGGGATGGATCCCATCTAAGCCCATAGATTTATGAACATCCAGCGGCTCAGCAGTTCTCCGACTGCCTCCTCCTGGATAATAGGGCAATCGTTCCTCTCCCTGACACCATCTACCAGCCCAGGAGGACAGTTGCCCTGAGAGGAAGCTGTCTTCCCACTAAAGACTGAGGCAAAGAAGGTGTTAAGCACTTCCGCCTTCTCATCTGCAGTTACTAAGTTCCTTCCCATCCAGCAGAAAACAAAGGTTGGTCTTACCCTTCCTTTTGCCATTAATATATTTGTAAAAACTTTTTTATTATCCTTTACAAAAGTTGACAAATTTAGTGAAAACTGAGCTTTGGCCTCTAATTTTTTTCCTACATGCCCTAGCAACCCCCTAACTCAGGTTTATCACCTGTGGGCTTGCTTCCAGGCAGCCCAGCTGCATCCCCTTCTCCCTTCAAACCTAGTTTAAAGCCCTCACAATAAGTTCCCCCAGTTCATAATCTAAAATCCTTCTGCTCTTAACAGAGAGATGGAGCCCATCCAGTTCCAGCAGGCCAGGTGCTAAAAAAGTTGCCCCATGATCAAAGAATCCAAAATTCTGCTGATGACACCAACCTTTAAGGAACTTGTTAACAGTGTGGGCTCTCCTTTTCCTTTCACTGTTTTTCTCTTGCACAAAAGGGACTGAGCAGAGCACTACCTGTACCCCTGTCCTATTAACTATTTGTCCCAGTGCCCTGAAGTCCCTTTTAATTGCCCTGACACTCCTCTTTTCAATCCCATCACTGCCAGCTTGGAGTATCAGCAGTGGGTAATTATCAGAGGGCTGAATCAGCCCAGGGAATCTCTTGGTAATATCCCATACTTGGGCACCAGGGAGGCAGCACACCTCTCCGTGGGGTGGGTCCAGTCAACATATGGGACCCTCTGTTCTCCTCTGAAGGGAGTCACCCACTACAACCACCTTTCTTTTTTTTTTTTTTTTTTCTTTTTTTTTTTTTCTTTTTTTTTTTTTCTTTTTTTTTATGTCAGAGGTGGTGATCCATCTGACAGATTAAGCATAATTGGGAGGCTCTCTAGGAAGATCAGTTTTCTTCTACGTCCTCTGGCTGACCCTCTAGATCCAGGGCCTCATACCTATTCTGAAGTGGCACCTGGGTAGGTGATGGTGGTCAGGAGGAATTTTTATTACTTCCCTGAGTAGGGACCCATTTCTACTCCCCTTCACCAGTGTCATCCTATTTCTCCTCAGAAATGTCTGACAACTGAGAAATTTTGTCAAGCAGTTGCAGTACACAGTCTCTTTATGTTTCTTTTTTTTTTTTTTTTTTTTTTTTTTTTTTTTTTTTTTTTTTATGTTCCTCCTTTTGGACTCCTTTTGGAGTAGGAATACTTGTTAATATTTATTTCCTATTATTTTCAAGTACAAATATCCTTTGACCATAGTATGAAGACTTCAGATTTAGAGGATGTGCCTTATTTCAGTTATAATATATTGGGATATTGAGAGCTCTTTACAGTCTGAAGGAATAAAAAATGTAATATTTGTAAATAGAACTTAAATTTATACAATGCACTGGATGGCAGTCATTTTAATCTGACTTATGGTAAGGGCAAGTCTGCAAGTCTTTTGTACTGAGATTCAAGGACTTAATTCAGGCTCTATGAGATACTGGATCAAAGTTGCAAAGAGTTAATTTCTGTGCTGGGGACACTGGGCAAAATCTTAAGTGTGTTTCTATTTCTACTTCTATTTTCCAGCTGTGCTTTCAGAACTTGTAGAATAGAAGATGTGATCAGTTGTATCAATAAGAATGATTTATGAGAAATCTTGAAGGGGTATTGTGTCAGAGAGGAGTTAATTAAACATAAATTTTTCTTGTATTATTATTGTAAAAGTGACTAAGAAGTACTTGGCAGCAGTGGGCAGGGAAGGTAGCTAAAACCAAGGTAGCGTAGTTGTAAACTCAGAGAGACAAAGAGAATTGGTTTATCTTACTTTCTTATCTTCATGGGGGAGCACCTGAAAATGTCTCTTGAAAAACTCCAGCCAGAGGTCATTATATTAAGGAAACTACTTAAATCTTTCTTAACAATAATACTATTTTGAAGAATATTAAATACTAAATACATGAGGTTTTGAGAGAATCCTTATGGTTGTGTCTTACTCAGTTCATATTTATGTGTATTTTAAAATTTAAATCTAGTAAGTCCACATATTCAGACCCTTGTGCATGCAAGAATTGTCATAGATGTGTTCAGGGTAAATCTTGCATGCCTGGAACAGATTCACTGTTCATCTGAAGTCAGTTATTTCTTGTTACCTTGCCATTTGTTTAAATCTCCAGTAGATTTACGTGCACACATGCTCACAACAAACAAGCAAACAAACAAACCCCTGTTAAAAAGTTAATGTTTTTTAACAATGCGCACTTAGGGTCAAGTCCAGTTTTCCTAATGTTCAGTCAGTATTACAGAACCCAGTGGGACCTCCAGCACATTTTACATGAACAGGACTGAACATGTAGCTGACCTGTTCCTTTACCTATGAAATTGTGTCCTTCCAAGATGATTAGAGTGCCACAGTGGTCTGTGCTTCACCTCACTCTAGCAGACTTCAGAACAAAGTCAGACCTTATCTGTAGTAAGCACCCTTGTTAATTCCTGCTAGCACAACCTTGAGTAAGAACAAAACCCAGAGCGTGCCAAATTGTTACTTTTTTTGTCTAACTCTTGCCAAGTTCCCAGAAAGGAGCTGGACCAGTCTCAGTGGTTCCTTGGGACAGAGCACTATAGATGGGCGTATGTGTCTTTGCCAGAGACATGTACAAACAAATTGTTCAGGGTGTTTCCAACACTAGTACTGTTTTGGAGTTCTTTGAAAGAGTTTGTAAGGATGCTGTGAATAAAACTATTTCAAGTCTGTTATCTGTATGAACAGTGATAGGACATTCAAATTTCCTGCTGCTTTGGCAGAGTTGCTCTGCGTTCATCTCCAGTATGACACTGAGAGCACAATCAGACATTCATTCTTGCCCTACAAAAGTGACACTTGTTGAAGGATGGAAGAGAGGCAACTTTTGTTTCACAGCTGCCCTCCAGCCATTCCTTTTCCTTTCCATTCAATATAAAGCTGCATGTCTGCATCTCATAAGCAAAGAGATCGTAACAGAAGAGAGAAACTGAGGTTTCATCTAGGTGGCAGATCCTTCTGTAGGTTCAAAGCCTATGCTGAGTTCCAAGGCACAAGCTTTAAATGTGGTAGCATTTGGGGTCAGAAGTTGTTGAGGGCATCATGGCAACTGGGGAGAAACCTTATTCAACCTCAAAATGTTTAAATGCACACCAAGCAAGGGAAATAATAATTTTGTGAAGATCTGAAGTGTATTTCACCTACTTGAGTAACAGATATTCTGTCTTGAAAGATCTGCAAAACGCTGAACCATGGACAATTATGCTGCATTACACTGCCTTCTTCACAGATGTCAGAATTACAAGATAAATGTTATAGAAAGTAACTTGTAAAATTGAAGGGTCATATTCTGGTTACAGCACCACAGAGTGGGCACGCTTTAGGCTCTGAAGTGTTTCTCAGGTATTTGGAGACACATTCAACCCCTAGCATGATCTTTAACAGTGCCGTGCATGTGGGAACTAATAACATGCCAATGTAAATCTTGCTGCAGCTAATTTCTGTAAACACTTGTACAAGACAGCAGCAACATTCTTGATGATTATTACTGATAATTATGCACGTTTGAATGAACATAGTATTTGACGTTACAAGCCTTCTTTTAAAGCAAGGGAAACGTGATTTTAATGGTACCTTGATTTCTGTTTAAAATTTCTTTTTCCAAAGAGACACTATTTCTCAGCCTTTGTTGAATACTCACTTTTCCCCAAGATGTAGGCCCTTTTCCTATGGACAAATTAAAGCTGGTATGATCAATGATCATTGGTACTTTAGAGTATTCCTATCCTGTGCTAGCAATATGGCTCATTTTCGCAGCTATCTTGAAAGTAGTGGGGGAAAAGGTCTATCTTGTGGAGTTCACTATCGCAGCCTGGGGTCCCAGGGGTCTGTCCAGCCCCCTGGGCAGCCACTGCCATAGGTGTCCTGGATAGAGCTGTGCTGATCAGCTCAGCGTGTCTGGGCCCTCAGGCTAGCTCCCAGCCACAGGCAACTTAGTGAGCAACTCTGGAGTAATTTCAGCTCTGGTGAATTCAGCTTTTAGTGATTTCGCTCTGTGCTCGCAAGTGCCTCGGCAGACGTAGGGATAGAGAGAGAAGTCTGTATGGAGTTCCACAGCGGTGTCTTTATTGGCAGCTCCTGCAAAGGTTTCCAGTGACAGCTCTTCTGCCGAATAGGGCAGAGATGGGAGTTTATGTAGGATTTTGGGGTGCTGGAAATTGTCCAATGGCCAGGGTTGAGGAGAAAACGACCTATAGCCTTACAGAGAAATAACAAGGGCAGAAGAGAGGCTACTCTGGTCCAGTCATCGTGACTCTGCATTTCTTATCTTAGGCGAGTGATCACCATGGAGGCCTTGCAGGGCCTCTGCCTGCTACAGTTCACAATACAGAAAGATAAAATATGGCAGAGGAACATGCATAGAAATAATTGCCCAAGGTGACACAGCTGAGCTGGAGCTGAAAACCAGCAGTGTCCTTTGCACTGTCTTGCATGCCAGCTTTGCTTAGTCTCACTGAAATAGAGTATACCCTATTTTTACCTGTTTTAAAATGTCTTTTCTGATACATCCTTCATAAAGAAGTACATTGTTATATTACAGCCCTAATTTCTCCCTGCTGCTGATAGCATGACAAATGCTGAAATCCAGTCCCTTTTCCTATGGTGTTTTTCACCCGATAGAAATGCTTTTTTTGTTGCATTCCTTGCCCATCCTGTAGTCAAGATCCATAGTTATGAGAACACCAGCTAAATAGAGCTTCCTGAAGAAAATTACAGGGCCAGGAACACTAGATGGCTCACAAGATGTTTAAAGAATGTGTAATTTCTTCTGCATAAATGGCTACTCATAATCTGATGCTTTGGACTGCATTAAAATAAGGTGCATTTAGTAAGAGCTTGCATGGTTTAAAGCTGTACAAACAATTTTGGTAGAAATAAGAGTGTCTCATTTTCAAAGGCACTGGGAAATGGAAACAGTGAGTTTTGTGGTTGGCACAAGTGGTCTGCCCCCATCTGCAGTTAGCCTCAGCATATCAAATGAAGGAAGAATGTAGCAGGAATCTTTTTAATTAATCTTCATGTTTACATTGGCCCTTCAGTTCTTTGTATGCTCAAGTATGTGAATGTACAAAGGGAAGGCTGCACCTTAGTTAATATGTTATGTAGTGAGATTTTGTCAGCCTGGCCTTTATGCTAGCTGTACTCACTGGTAATTTATTACAGACTTATTAAAAACTTCACTTTGAAGAAGGTAATGACTCTATTTCAGCTTTTTGTTTTGGTTTTCTGTGGGCTTGGCTTTCTTAAAAACAATTTTAAGATCTGCATCAGTGAGATATCAAACAGAAATAAGAAATTACACGTGGATACTTGGCTTAGTCACAAATTTTTCTAGCCATCTGCATTTAGTTGTGCAGATGTTGCAATCAGTATTCCCCATATATCAACTAATTTTGGGATATGTTACTATGAAGTTATAGCATAGCTATTCCTTCTATGTTTTCCTCTTGGTTTTCTGTATTTGGCATACATAAGCTAAAGCATGCAGAATCCACAAAGTCAACAAAGAGCATTGTCTTCACCACTGCTGCGAAGTGGAAACACAGTCAAAATAGAAATAACCCAACCATGAGATTGCCTGTTATTTTGTTGTGCTCAACACTGAAAAGCTTTTGCTGCCATGAATGATGCAGATTAAGGAATCTGGAAGATTACTTACGCCTATAGCTGAACACAGCTCAGTTAAGTGTAGCTGTACTGGCAAAAAAAAAAAGAAATAATCCTTTTGACACTATACAAAATTAGGTAACAGAGACTAACAAAAGGTTTATCATGGAAATGTCTTGCTTGCAAGAAGGAGAAGAAGCTTGCTTTTAGTTGTACCACTACTGGTCTGAATTGCTTTTACAAAGAGAGCCACTGCATACTGCTTTATAAAAAACTTTTCAGCTGCAATCCCATTTCAGCTGCTTTGTCCTCATACTGATATCACAGTAAAACTCCACATAGCTGTTGGCATAGTACTGGTAATAAAAATCTGTTGATTCCTGTTCAATATCACAAAATATATGCTGGACAGGAACAAGTTAACTCTTTCTGAAGAACACATGTTCACTAGCAGAAAATTGTGGAAGAGATCTGTAAGCACACCCTATCAATCACCTGAGGAGAAGGGAAATGCACTGTTATAAAAAGGAAGGACCCAGATTATTTGCTTTCTTAGACAATTTTTATCATAGTGTGAATGGAGAGAAGGGACGTCTGGTTCTTAGAAGAAAGCAATTCAGCTTCCAGTGAGTTTTAAGGAAGAACACAGCACTAAAAGAAGTTTAGAGTCATTCTAATGGTTTTCACTTCCCTTTCTGTATCTGCTGGCTTCAGATTCTTTTTGGTTTAATGAGAAGTAATATTTTATGATCTTGTAGTGTCAGTTAGATAACAAAGAAAACTGTTTCACCAGCTTCTCCTGGCTTGGGGTTGTGTTGTATTTTGTCCCCTTATTTTAGATTAGTTTTAACACGTATTATATCTGGTTGTAGACTGACTTTTTTCAACCAATCACATCCAAAAACCACAGTTTTGTGTCATCATTTTGTGTAAGGTTTTAGTTTTATTTTAATAAGCTTAATTACTAATATTTCTTTGAACTTGTTTGCTTCAGTCTTGATCCCATGTATTTGAATATGCTTATCTTATATTTCTCATGCTTCAATAAATATTTGTTCATCAAGAATATTCATAAACCTAACTCACTGCTCTAAGCATTAGCATCACATCTTTCTTCATTCGCTGTGTTTCACTGTGACTTATTATTAACTGACTTCCTTTGTCAAAAATAATCATGTTGTTTATTTTTGACAGTCCTGCTGGTATTTGATATTATTTCACTGTGGTAGGGCTGTCCTTATGTTTATTCTAAAAAACAAGGTTTCTTAATTTGTTTTAAATTCCTCTCCTCCTGAATTTCTAATTGATATTTTTTCAAGTGGCTTGGCTTATGTCCCTGTTTTGGAAAGTTTTATTTCTTTATTTTATTTTGTGTTGCTTGTTTTGTTTGTGGGTCTGTTGCTTTGGGTTTTTAAATTTTTTCTGGTTTATTACTGTTTGTTAAATAATGTTCAGATAAGTGCTTTAGACATCTTAGAACATATTCTAACAATTTTTCTTTAACCTGTTCATTAGAATACCATATAGATCAGAAGTTAGTAATTCTGATTTCCTGTCTTTTCCCTTTGATCTATAAAATAACTGCTCTATAAGATGGCCTCTCAGGCAATTCTTTGTAAAGAAAGTGTGCCTTTACCTAGAGAGGTTTCTACATGGATCAGAAGGCTGAAGCTGTTGGCCTCATCCAGTGGAAGTGTTCACAGCCTGAATTTTCCCTGGAATTGTAGCTGGAAGAGTTTACAGCTGTGTGGATGCATAGTAGCAGGAAACATTTGGCTGATCAAGTAGTGCTTTGGTTATTATTTGGGAGAACTTTGTCTGGTATTAACAAGAACATATCTTAGTTTAGAAACACCCACTCCTGGTGAACCATTGTTAACCTTCTGCAATGGTGCTGCATGGTGCATCAAATAGCTGTGGTTATTTCACACACATCATTATGTGTCTGTGTGTGTGTGGTGGGGGAAGTTTTTCTTTGCAGTAATTTGTTCTCGCTTTCTTCTAGGAAAAAAATGAAACTGGTACGGGCACAGATTCCTTCTCTGCCAGATGCCTTACCTCACTGAGGTAATTAGCTTTATTTATTCAGCTTTGCATGCTCAGAATAAAATTAGGCTATCTGTTTAAGTGACAAATGTCAGGATAAATCCTATACTGCCCTGTTCTTTGCTGAATGCAATTACTAATTGAGTCACTGGTTGATTTACACAACAGTAGGATTACATAGGATGCCTTTTCATCATGGAGTATTGCTCCTAATTTTTATAGTATGAGCAAGAACAAGACATATGTTGACACATAAAAATAAGAAAGATCTAATATTCAGAATCTGCAGGAGTGCTACAAAGGAGTGATTCCACTTGGGAAAAAAGTGTGTTACAGATAGACTAGTTTACTGATCCTGCAGCCTTTCCTTGTGCAGATATTTTTATTCTCATTCTCATTATTTTTAAGACTAAGTTTAAGACAAACACAAATACACATATACATATATAATGCACAGCACCAAGCAAAAGTTTATCTTTCTCTTCACTGAGTTTGATGGCTTATTCAAGTTTCCAGGGCACTTGCACTCAAGTTTGAGTTTCAATTTCAATGAGGAATTATCAACAACATTCAGGACTGGATCTTAAAAAGGCTGAATGATTTAGTAGCTAGCAAAGAGTTTTCCTTTCACAAGGTTCCATTTGAAGCAGTATAAGCAACAGAAAACTCCAATAATCTGATAATTACTAATCACTAATAATTAGAAGTTAAAAGAAAAAAAAAGAAGTTGAAAACTGGCATTTACCTGATCCCTGCTGTTTTATATAGAGTAATAAAGCTTTGAAAAAATGTATCAGCTGAACCAAGACATGCAGAATGAAAGTCTTAGCAGCAGCATCTTGAGAGGAAAGGTAGAAAGAAGCTGCACTCTGCTATTTGCACAGCATCTGGTCTTATCAGTACAAATCTGCAGAAGTACAAGGAGACACAAGAAAAGCCAGAATGACAAAGACTGGGTTACTGTAGGAGCTAAGCCTCTAGCCACAAGTATTCTCATTCACAGATGACTGACTTCGAATTGTTCTGAGTTACCATGTACATTTGTATTTAGTGAATGGCTCAGTATCAAATGGTAAAGGGTTGATCTTCCCTCTGCTGCTTAAGGATTTAAGAGCTACATGGGAAAATTCCAGCCCGCTTGATGCTCGTAGCAACTTGTTCAGTCACAGACTGAAGCATAATCCTTACATGTCTGTTTTGGGATATTAATTCAAGTGACTGGCACACAGACAGAGACAGGCAGTAGTAGTAAGATTGTGAAGTTGCTCAACAGTGCTATATTTATCTCAGTGTATTGCTTCAATATATGAGACCATGTTTTATGGTTCATAGAGATGCCCTACATAGAGATGTACACATGGATGATAATTTCCTAGGTCATCATAGAGGCTGTGTGAGACAGGGCTGTGTCTGTCATTTAGGAAACGTGCAGAAGTAAGCGGTAAGTAAGTTCAGTGGGTAGGTTGCCTGAACAAAAGATGCACTATTCCTTTCATTTATATTCCTAGCAGGGTAAGGACCAAAAATTCTATTGATATTCAGAAAGTGAAATGGAACATGGGCTGTGATCAGCTTTGAAGTAAGGGAGCTGTGGTTAAGCTAAAACACTGCCTGCGGTCATTTGCATCCCTATTGGTAAGAAGGCACATCAGCTAATGTGCAACTACTGCAGTACAAGGCCCAGTATATTGAAGGTAAACTGTGTGGGTTCAGCAGTTGCTCTGCAAGCAGGACAGGAAAAGTCCCTGGCTCTTTACAGAAGACGTGAGGAAGGTAACTCCTTATAAGAACCCTCTCAACAATACAAGCTTAGGAAACAGAAATTGCAGGTGTTAATCAATATTTGAACAAGTTTGAAAGCTGAGATAATTTATTTCTTATCAGAGAGAAATTATTGCAAGGAAGATTTTAAAATAAATAATCAGTGAATGCAGGTAACTGAGAACAGCTATTGGAAACATCCACCCTAAGGTGGCAGCTGCCTTTACCCCTCAACAATGTGTGTAGTTAGTCTTTACATAAACTATCATTACCTAATGTTGGTGTTTCAGTAGAAACCAACCTATTTGTATACCTCTACAAGCAGTGCCTATTCTTTGCTTTCTCTTGCCCTTTTTTGCTTGCTCAGTCAGGTGCTCATGGCAGAGATCCTAGATCCTGCTGCCACCTGAACATGTGGAGGTGCCCATGCCTCCAGCCACAGACCCACGCCACTGTGGCAACAAAGGGAGAGAATTCTTCCTACACTAAAAGCAAGGTTGATGAGAGTACATCTGTCTGAGTTCAGGAGGCCAGTGGTTTATATTAGAATTAAATTTGACTGATTATGAGAGACTCCTCAAACCCCAGTGAACACCTGCAGTAACAAATCTGCTATAGACAAGACACCCAGTCAGTCATGGATGATGACCCCAGTGGTAGGCATACTTGGAGCAACTGGAAAAGCAGCTCTCCTGTCCAGAAGCCTCTCAAAGGGTTATTTCAGAGGCTCCCTTCTTTTATGAAACACCACAATGAGATTGTCTGTGTGGGTTTTTTTAAAAAATGTGACAGTCATGCTTTGATTCAATGCAAGATCTGTGTGGCAATAAATCTCTCCAACTACCATTAATGCTATTTTTCATCAGAAGGGCAGTGGTGTGGCAGACAGGAGCAATTTCCTTGTTAGTTTCCTCTTTTAGAAAAATCTTTCCTTTGGAACATGCCTCATGGTAGTGATTGCCAAAAGAATCACAGTTTGCAGTGTCTTTGCTGCACTCTTTTTCAAAGTCCTTTCTTCAAGGCACACCACTCAGCCTGTATTAACCCTTTCTTCTACTGAAAATCCTTTAACATCTGAATTACCTTTTCTCACCCTCAGCCTTTAGCAAAGTGCAAATAGACTAACTAATCCACATTCATTTCTATTAACATACTTACCAAGGGTGAATAAACCCTATGGAAGTCCAAAAATAACATGAAATTATACAAACATACTACATTTTCTTTTTCTCCACTGGGGCCAAACACACTTGCAGAGAAAAGGACTGAGACTCAGCTACAAGTCTCTGTTCTGTTGCTCAGCTCTCAGGTGAAGCATTAACTTTTTATTTATAACTCTTCAAATGTTACCCATAGTTATATTTCAGGAGGACCATAGTCAATGAAACCAGAAAGTATTCTCACTCAGGTTATGAATTCTCAGTCAGGTCTCAAAAACATTTGATAAATACAGCAGTATTTCTTCTATGTGACATTTTACAGATTATTTCCATTGTTCCTTCTTTTCCAGGTCATGGTTAAAACTGTGTGCTAACTGTAAAATACAAATCATTTTTCTAAAGGAGATGAGCTAAAGTTTTAAGGTGGCAATTAGGTAGGTATCTCTGGTTCTGATGCTGGAAATGCTGCACAGAAAATATTTTGTTTTTAATATCTCTGCTTAAGAGTTTGTAACTTATATACCAGCACTGCAGAAATAAACCACCTGTTAGCAAAAGAAACAGCACATAATATATAAAGTTTCTCTTTGGTTCTAGCTTTTAATTTGACTTTGTCTTCTTTAAGTAAATTATTCATAATATCTTCATTTTCAAACCTTTATTCTTCATAACTCATATTATAATTGTGGTTCTCACCCATACTTCAGATATATTAACCCCATGGAATGACTAATTAATTCAGTATTCTGGTACCTATCTTCTCCACTGCTGTGAAAGGTACAGTATTGCATTTTTATTGTCAATTTCTAATAAATTAGAAGTTTTGATTTGCAAGTTATCAAAGAGAAAACCATACAGAGAACCTTTAATGAACCAAATACTCACTTGCTCTCTGTGTTTAGGATGCATAGTAAGTGTCATTATAACTTGCTTTTCTAAATTTTAACACAAAAGTTAGATAGTCTTAATCCTTTGTCCAAGGAATGAGGGAGGAAGGCGTTGTACCCTCCTCCTTGCATATGTGCCTGAAGACCAAGGATGCAGCAACTCTAATAGCATTACATTGACAGTTTATTTCAAGATATAAACAAAGGAGGTGTTCTGTTGCCTTTTTAAAAGTAGACTCTAATTATAAATGTTAGTGGAATGTTTTGGAGATAGCCTTCCCTCACCACTTCACTCCCTCACTTGGATTTTTTCTCTGACATAGCTGGGAGTTATGCTTTTGTATGAAGAGGCTGAGGAGCAGATGAGGTAAAGCAGGAAACTGGAATTCTCTCTAAGTATTAAGGCAATTTGATACAGCAGTACACTTGTAAGAGTCACCCTTTCATAACAAGTAGGAATGACACAAAAAATCTGCAGTGTGAAGCTGAGATTAGGCTATATATTCTGTACCAGTACCAGAGGCTCCTGAGGACAAGCAGTGGGACAAGTTGTACTCCACCTCTTTCCATAAGTAAACAACCTTGCAGGTGATGCAGGTTGCAGCAAACAGAATGGAGTCAATTGTGGCCAAGTGCCGGCTTTGTTAATGCAGTTTTTATTTCACAGAAATTTCTTGCTATACATTGAAAACAAAAGCATTCTGCTATGCAGCACATTTTTTCGGTCCATTTCCCTAGTGGAATTACAACATTGTTACAAATCAGCCTGAGAGAGCTGCATAGGAAATGACAAATGGTAATGCTTTTTCAAAATGCAACCAAAGAATATCCTATATTTTAATTTAGAAACAAACAAAAACAAATTTGCATAAATTTGTCAAATTTCTAAGTCTTATAGCAGCTTATCCTACTACAATTTCTATGAACCAAAAAATTCTGCCATATTGGTGAAATGTTTCTTTTCTTATAATCTTGAAAATAGAAACTCTCAGCTTTATGAGTGTCTGTGAGATGTTTGAAACACTGGAAGAAAAGACACACTTAAATGCTAGAAGGATTAGACACATGGATATAGTCTTCAGTGACTAGTACAACTTCGACTTTCCTTATTTACTTTGTCAAAACTATTTACTCCTTATTTACTCTGTCAAAACAGCAAATCATCATCTTCATCACAGAATGATGGAATGGTCTATGCTGGAAAAGACTTTAAAGCTAGTGCAGCCCCCTGCCTTGGCAGGGGTTGTGGCCCAGTCTCACTCCAGCAGCTCCTTCTTTTGTTGAAAACCCCAGAGCTGGATTTAGCACTACAGGTGGGGTCTCACAGAGCAGAGCAGAGGGGCAGAATCCCCCCCTCACCCTGCTGCCCACACTGCTTTGGATGCAGCCCAGGACATTTGCTCTCTAGGCTGAAATGCAAACTGTTGGGTCAAACTTCTCAGCCACCAACACCCCCAAGCCATTCTCCTCAGGGCTGCTCTCAATTCATTCTCTGCCCAATCTGTGTTTGTCTTTGGGACTGCCCTGATCCAGGTGCAGCACCTTGCACTTGGTCTTGTTCAGCTTAATGAGGTTTGCATAAGCCCACCTCTCATACCTGTCAAGGTCCTTCTGGAAGGCATCCCCCTCCTCCAGCATGCTGGCTGCACCACACAGCTCGGAGTCATTGGCAAACTTGCTGAGAGTGCATTTGATCCCACTCTGTGGCACTAAAAAGGAGGTTCAAAGACCACTGGTCCCAATACCAATTCCTGAGAAATGCCATGCAATCTTTAAATAAGAAGTAGTTTTGTATGATTCTTTCCCTACAGGTTACATGGATTTAGTCTATTAAAAACAAGAGGGAAAGCCAAAACACTTATCAGTATATCTTGCTTAAAAGTTTCTCTTGGCTTCAGCCAACACATGCTGAATGAGTGTAACAAGATTTTACCAAAAAGATTACGTCTTACATACTCACAACTGCTTTATCGAAGTCATACTCTTTAGCTCTTGAATGTATGACTTGTCTCCTGGCTTCAAATTAATAATAATTAAGTTTCCCACTAGTTTTTGGTTTTTTTTTTTTGTTTTTGTTTTTGTTTTTTTAATAATGGAAGGCTTTCCTTTATCTACTGATTAATAAGAAAAAAGGAAGAGACTTTGATGTTCTCTCCTTGGAATTGCTGCAATATTTTCAGCTTAAACCTCCTGACCTGATTCATAAGTGTTCAGGTCAAGAACGATTAAACTTTTCTCATAACTTAAAAACAGTTCTCTATTGCTTGGTCCTTCAGAGATTCTTTTCTTATCTTCAAGGTCAGGTAAAAACATCAAGGGTTTAGAAATATGCTCTATCTGTGAGACAGGTCAAGATGACCTTGTGTTCTCCCCCCTAAAAAACACCGTTCATGTATTTCTTCTTCATTTAGGCTCAGGCTGAGCAGAAAACAGTACAAAATACCTCCAGCAGCTTTAAAACTTATGGATGTTACTTAATTTTCAAGCTGTTTCAAATATCTTTCACTTCTTTCTTGGATGAGTTTTAATAATTAATATTTTTGCAGGATGCTATTGCTCCAGACTGATGTTCTCTGCCTTACAGATTTTTTTTTGTTTAGGATTTCATGCCTATTGGCAAAACCTCCTTTCTGCTTTACTTAAGAAATCAAGAAGGATCTCTTCTGCAGATTAATTCTCTGCCGCTGCAGAATTATGCTAGCTTATTATGCTAGCTGTTAATGGAACATTTCCTTGTTGCAGCAGTACACACACAGATGATCTTTGGGGTATCTTTTATGTGTCTTGGATTGGCATCCCTAAACTGTGCACTTTGTTTCTCTTCACTACCTTCTTCCCTGTGTTGGGGTTTTTTTTGTTGTTGTTGTTTTGGGTTTTTTTTGGTTTTTTTTTTGGTTTGGTTTTTTTTGCTGTTGTTGTTTTGG